>NC_056743.1:1737702645-1737930145 GCF_019279795.1 Protopterus annectens
TGTCTAAGGCTTTATCCAGTGCTACTGGCATCCCATGCACAGGAGAACAGTGTAGGCATAATTTTAATGACCTACAGAGGCACAAAAGGGATACCATCAACCGTTGATTAACTGAATTTGAAACTGTGGACATCCCACAGCTGTGTAAGTGATAATAAGAGAGTATTTGCAATACTTATAAAGCTAAATATAGGCAAGACTGGTATGCATAATGCTCTTCTGTTCTTTTCCCAGCTAATGTTGAACTTGAGTTTAACAGACAGGCTCATGCTGCTCGAATGGAAAGACTGAGGGAAGAAAGTGGTATGTATGCAGCACAAGAGAAGTATTATAGCAGCTTTAAAAGTTAAAGATATATATTGTTGTATGCAGTTGTAGCAAATTGAACATGCATATCCTAACTGTAAAAGCAGGTATGCATGCATAAGTCTATAGCACTAACCAGCTTTAGGAGTCAAATATAAGACTGTAGTCAGAGGTTGTGGGTTCAAATACCACAAGTCACAACTATACAATACTGCATTTCTTTAATAATATTTGCAATAAATTAAACTGTATACAAGTAGCATAAATGCCCTGATGTTAACTGTAATCTGTATAACTGAAACATGCATGTGTGCAATATATGCATATTTCAAGGATTACTTTTAGCAATCTGTAGTTATAGTTTGTATTTGTTAGGATGTATACTTAAATGTAATACTTCAGATTAAATAATTGTATAATTGTGTTAATGCATTGTATGTTTAATATGATCATACTAATTTTATCTCTTTTTTTCTCTCACCCCAACCCTTATCTCTCTTTTTTTATTTTGTATTATGTATACCAAATCAATAAATGCTACACAGCACAGAAAGGTAGGCCAGCCCCAGTGAATCAGCCTGCATCTGCTCCTCTGGTTTCAGAACCGATGCCCAGTGCATCTGGGACCCAACCTGGCAGCACTGCCTGTGTCCTCGGGTAATACTGCCCTGGCAGCCAGCTGGTGCTGTGATACCCTCCAGGAGCAGTGGCGGAGGTGGGGATTTTATCACCTGATGGGAGATGCCAGGGTTGGTGCATAGGCTCGTGTATCAGACCATTGGTGTATACCTAAGATGGATGGAGAGGCTGTTGTCCCTCATGGTACATAGCAGGAAAAGACATCAAGCACTCCATATGCTAGAGGAGTAAGGGGACAGTGATGACAGTCCAGTGGGTGAGGACTCGATTCTTACTGTCTCCATGTTTTTCGGGCATGAGCCTGTGTTGTCCCTTCCCTCACCTCAATCATGATGGCCTCCAATATTTTGTGTCCCTCACTGTCCATGTGTCTTGCCTTGTTTGTTTACATTTGTTCCTCACCTACCCAACTTACCTGACCCAGAAATACCAACGTCCCTTACCCAGCATTCCTCTCTTACTGAATTAAAAAAATGGGCACATGTCCTTCAAAAACATATTGCCCCTTACATAGGTTCATGGGTTGGTACTAGGCTATCGGCCCTAAGGCCTATGCAAGCCTAGCCATAACAATTCCCTGGAAAATTTTTCCCACAATATTTACTTCTCTGGCTCCTGTCTAGCAGGGTGACTGACATGATCCCCGGGGTGAATTTGCTTTCCATTTTGCACATGTGTCTTCTTGACACCCTTGATTCACTCGATTTGGCTATACAATATGATTACATTGTTGTCACCCCACAATGTTGAGATGACAGTCCAAATTCAGCTAATATTTTGCACATATTATCAGTTTTCACTGTTGAAAAAATGGATATCTCTGGTTCTTACCTCCCTCCTGCACAGCCCTGTATTGTTTTCCCTTTGTTCTTCCCCCTGCTTGCTCCCCATTTCACCAGTTTCCTATCTACCCCATTTTAACACCTGTAGTCTGGTCAGAAAACAGAATCACACACAAAAGTACCAGTAAAAGCAATGGATCCCTCACTTTTTGGCCTCCATGTTTGCGAGGAGTTTGTCTTCTCACCAGTGCCAAATGATGGTTAGCATCCCAACAGTGCTGCAGTTACTTCCACGCAAATGCCGCGTAACAGCACTGCACTATGCTAACACACAGAGTCACATGTACTATAAAGAATTAATGTCATTGTATTATCACTGTTTATTTAAAAGTATTAGATAAACTTGTATTCAAACCCAGTATCAAATGTGTTAATGCATTTATACCTGCTGCCACAAATTCAGCTAAGTACTAACTCTTAGACTTTTAGCAATGTGGCTCGCAATTGTTCACTGTTTAACTATGTACAACCAGGAAAAGTAATAGAAATGTTTATCTCGCATGTGCAAACACTCTGCCAACTGTCGTGCAAACTTGCTGCTCACTGCTGCGCGATGCAGAGTCACTATTAACATGTATTAGTGCTGTTTATTGTTCATTTACTCTTCATGCCATGAAACTACATGTAGAAACATAACAAAATGAAGGCCCTATCACATATTTACATTGCAGTAATGTGTTGCCTCTCCAGTGCACTGTAACCCCTGTGCCTCAGTACTTGTTCACAAATACATCAACTACACTACATAAATTAATATCAAATGTTGTGTGATATGCAATGCACATCAATCTGGTAACATGCAGAACTAGAGCTATCTTCACAGTTGAACGTGCCTACACATCCATCAGCTGACCCTGGGAACTATTGACCCATAAGCCTATCCAGCCTTTTCTGAAAGGCTATGGAAAGAATCATCATGGACCGTATCTACAAGGACATAGGTGACCTTTATACTCTTGACCCAACCCAGTTTGGTTTTGTCAAGGATAGATCTTGCTTATTAAATCTACTGAACTTCTTTGATAATGTCCCAAAAGACCAGGATGAAGGAAAACAGGACATACTGACTATGTAGATTTAGCCAAGGCCTTTGACACAATCCCCCATTCAGGTATCATAGAGAAAATCTCCCATCTTGGGTGTAACCCATACATTATTAGATGGAGTAGCCAACTGGCTTACTGACAGAACACACACTGTCAAGTTTGGGGAGTCCACCTCCACCAGTAGACTAGTTACCAGTGGAGTACCAGAAGGATCAGTGCTGGGCCCTCTACTGTTTGTAAACTATCTGAAGTCCAGGCAAAAGCAGATGGCCTGTGGCTTACCGGGTGTGCAGATGACTGTCAACTGGGTGCAATCATATAGAGTTCCCAATAATGTTAACATATTACAGAAAGGGCTGACATAGACAAGTGATTGATTCCAAACTCACAAACTGAAACTTAACACAGAAAATGCCTCATTGTCCCTTTTGGCAAAGAAATACCCCTGCAATATATGATATACATAGCACCCGTCTAAGCTTAAACTCAGTGGTGCAAGACTTGGGAACACAGGTTGATAGCAATCTAAACTTTGATCCATAATGGTAAGACACACATTCTACATTGCACACCTCATACATAAGGACATTGCATCCAAGACCAGGGAGGAAATAGCTCCACTGTACTTTACCCTTATCAGACCACTGATTGAGTACAATGCTCCCTTCTGTATGTACCTCACCAGACATTTGCAGCATCTGGAGAAACCACAGAGGTTTCTGACCAGGAGAATCCAGGGCCTCCAAATCATGACATAAATTGAAAGACTGAGCCCTGTCACTGTACTCAGTATCATACAGGCTGCTGAGAGGTGACCTGTGCCTGGCCTACAGAGCAGTCTCAGACCCTGCCCTACTGGAAATGCTAGACATCCACAACTCAAATGGGACAAGAATAACTTGCTCCAGGGATCTCAGCCTAACCTGTGACATAAACAGAACATGCCGGAGAGACAAATATATCTCCCAGCAATTGCTGCTCCTCTGTAATAGGCTCCCACTGCATGTGGAGCAGTGCTCCTCAATGACCCTATTCAAGAACAACCGTGACAACTGGATGGGAGATTGTAAATTCACCCCAGGGCTAGCACCTATGTCCCTCATGGACAGGGGAAGTCAGTGCTGGTCACACAATCGCTCTGCTAACAATGACCATCTACTATGCTTAATAAGGGTACTTGGGTTTTTAGATAGCTAGGCTTGTAAATGCCCTAGGGCCATTAGCCAAGTAACCTCCTATGAACCTATGCAGATCTCCCAACATCTTCTGGCCTCCATTCAGTGCTGATGCCATTCACTATAAGTTCTTCTGCAGCCTTGCAAAAGTCAGACTTGTGCCATGGTGCTTGCATAAAGTACTGAGCTTTGTAGACTGTACTTAGGTAGGGGGTTCTGTTCTCACTGCAGCTGACTGTGTTTGTGGCTGTGTATGTGTGGGTGTCTAGCCAGAAGGCCATAAGGGCCATGGCTCTTGTATAAAGTACTGCGCTCTATAGTCTCTCTATGTAGGTAGGGGTTTCTGTTCTCACTACAGTTAACTGTGTGTGTGTGTGTGTGTGTGTGTGTGTGTGTGTGTGTGTGTTTGTGTACTTGCCTGACATTACAAAGAGCCTTTTACACCAACATGTGGGACACTGTTATCATCATATTCTCCTCACCAGATACTGGTGATGTCATCAGCTATATCTGATTTGTGGATGTATACTGTTCATCCAGGGCAGGGCCAGAGACTGTCCTGGAGGCCAGCCAGACGTCATCTCATCCTATACGATACAGATTACAGTGCCATGGCTTTCCGTCTGTCCACATACATCATGGCATGGTTTGTAGGCCCTATGTTTTCCTGATGAGGAATCCCTGTGTCTCTCCAGCTGCTGCACGTGTCTTGTGAGGTACATCAAAAAAGAACATTATACTCTATTAGTGTTCTAATGAGATTCAAGTACAGTGCTGTAATATAATCCTCAGACCTGAATACAATGGCATGATTTATGATGTGCACAACATACGCTTTCAATACCAGTGTGGACACTTTGTGGTCGAAGTTCAGAATGCATCTACATGTCTTCCCAGTGCTTGCATCACTAGGTTTCAGCATAGCGGGACTGTTGTCAATGCTGTAATTAGCAGGGAATTCCACTTTGCAGAAGGACAAAATAAAGACACATTTTTGCATTTAATTGTAGACTGTGTGGCTTTGCCACCACTTATTTGTCTGTGTTATACACTCCTGTAGTATATTATCATCATAGGTGGACTCAGTGATTGCACCCAGTATGCAGGAATCAGCAAATCTGCTTTAGCCTTAACTGTTGAGAAATAGATTCCAAATAGTAAAGGGCCAAGCACAGATCCCTGTGGTATATCTTTGGTAACAGCTCTACTGGTACAGGTTGATTCACCAACTTTCACACTATGTGTTCTGCATGTTTGCCAGTTAGTTTCCCATCTCGTGACGTAATAGTTAATCCCCAGCAGGAAGAGTTTCTCAATGATATCTGCATTGGGGATTGTGTCCAAACCCTAGGCCAGATCAGGATAGGCAGTATGCACGGTCTAACCTTTATCCAGGCCTATTACACAGAATCAGTGGGCTGTGACAACATCACAGATTGCCTCTTGTATGACCCAGCAAATGCATCTTGCTGACATGGCTGAATACACACTTCAACATGCCCTCCACACAGACTACGTTCCTGTAGAAGGGTGTACATCAACATGCATCTATGTGAGTTGGGGGACGGGGACAGCACCTGATGCTTGGATATATAAACACATCCTGACTCTCCTCATCTGTGAGGTAGACCAACATGTCATCATGGTCCTTTTCTAAATGGACACTAGTAGTGTCCCAGCTGTGTGCAACAGAGCTGTGTGAGTTGTTAACCCTACATCATATCTGCTACATCTGGTAGATATCCTCAAAGATGTCATCGAGGGCATGCATGACCACAACACCATCATCCTTTTGAACTTGACAGGCCCAAGGCATTTGACTGAAATCCGCACTGAATATATTCACTCAACACTGTCAGATGTGGCTATAAACACATATATCACCAAGTGGGGAGACCACTATATCACATACATGGCATCTAAATATGTTGAAATATGTGAAGTGGCTTATATCTCAAATCCACTGGTCAGGTCCATAGATCAGGGCCATCTGCTAGGCCCTTTCCTGTCCATTTTTTAAGTCACATACATTACAAATGACATACACATCCTGTTTCCAGACAGCTGTCTGAAGGACTGCAGATTGTGGACAATCACTTAACTCCAACTGTGATATCAACACACACCAAAGATTGCTGCCACAGCAATGACACAAAAACATGGGGGGATTTGTTATGTCATGAAAACAAACACACGACAACTATAATATAAACATCGCACCCTATAATCAAACCAATGGGTATGTGACCTGTGTCCTCGGGTAGATAGTATGTGGAATGTCCACCAGCATGTGGCCACAGTGCTGACTACTCCCTTGTATGTAACACAACTACTGAGTATGTGAAGGACATCCACATCACAGGCCATAATACCTCCATAGTTCACAGCCTTCACCACACCAATAACTGAGTACAATGCACCCTTCTTCATGAACCTCACTACACATCTTCCAGTGATGTGTAGCTGAAGTGTACTACCTTTGCACAGTGAGCTGTCACACATCTTATTGGACATATGTAGCTATTCTTTTTGTGGCATAAACATTACTGTGTGATGGTGCAGAAACCCCATCAAGTTGTTACACCAGATGCATATGTGCTAACTGTTCCAGTAACGCACACAGTACATACATAGCTGTTTGACAACAGTAATGGCATGAGTAACATTAGTGATATTGTGTATTGTGCCATATATATATGTCTATGTATTTAGCTATTTTACATATATATATATATATATATATATATATATATATATATATATATATGCAATGCACACTAGTCAACTAGCCTGTACTGATCATAATGTCACCTACAGGTATAGCAGTGTCCCTACTAACACCTCCAGCAGATGTTACAGTGTCAGGACAGTATACATGATTACCCTCATAGAGTGCAGACGTGCCATAATAGTTGTACAAGTGTGTTTGTGCACAACCACCTCTGATCACTCTAGATCACATATGTTATGTCAGAGACATGGGATTACTCGTGGTATTATTCTGATATTGCCCATGATTGTACATGCTTCTTTTAATGGTATCTCTGAGCCTTTACCTGCATCCCACTTGCTGGAGACCTTTGCTGAGTTTACACTCATATTTAGGCAAATCAGTTTACACAGCTTCACAACATGCACCCTACCCTAATTATATATAACATCCCTGATAGATGTCCTCAACATTGTTTATGTAAGAATGCTTATCTCACACAGACTTCCCCATTGTTATGTCATCTTGTGTGACAGCTACATAATACACATTTTCACTGTGTGGTTCATACTGTACCATATTAATATGTGACAGCTGTTGGTAGGACACCTATTCAAGTCACTGCTAGCTACATGACCTCCTCCATTAATCAAGACACCCACTCTGCCTACTTGGATCTGATGGAAACCATCATGATACATCCGAACACCATGGTCCTAGGTGATTTTAATTACCCCTCCATTGGCTGGGTAAATTGCTCATGCTCAAACTCACTTGCCCATAGGTTCCTCAAGTTCATTAACTCCAGCACCCTGGACCAGCTAGTGGTGCCAAGATCTTGGATTTGCTGCTGTACAATATGTGTGACCACTGTAGCACCCCCATTGTGAGGTCTTCCATTGTCAGATCTGACCGCAAATTAGTCTCATTCGAAGTTACTATCACACTGGACCCCCCCCCCCCCCCCAGCAGCAACCAAACTAAAAAACTTCTCCAAAGCAGATTATATCCTTCTAAGGGATGGTATAAAGAGCTTCACTGCACATCCTCCCTCGGATGTAACTAGCAACTATGCCAAGTCCTACACCAATGCTTTTTTACACACACCTGTATAACTGCATTGATGCAGCCATACCTGATAGAATCAAAATAAGCTCTTCAAGGAAGAGCAAACCTGCCTGCTGGACAACTGCCTTTAACAGGCTTTACAATAAGAGGAATAACTTCTTGTCCAAAATAAGGAGCATGTCATAAACAGGTAGCACTCCCTCCTTAGCTTAAGCAAGCCAATAAGACTCCTTGTGAAGTCCTCCAAAGCAAACTACAAATCCAAATTAGCATCCTCAACTAAGCATGACCATAAGGTGTTCTTTAGTTATATCTGTAGTCTAAAAGGTAAGACCTAGATTTGCACCAAACTGGTAGTTAACGATACCACATACACTGAGCCTATGGACATAGCAAACCTGTTAACCAACAGGTTCAGTGAAAACTTCACTCCCCTGTCCCCACCACACACACACCCCTTTACATTTCTTCTACCTGTCCCTCACCTTGTATCTCTAGAGAGCAGGTTGTAAATGCCCTCTCTGAGGCCAAAAGCACAGCATCTATGGGATCTGATAACATCCCAGGCTGCATCCTACATGAGCTCCAACAAGAATTAACAACACCATTAGGTACTCTTTTCCATCATAGTGTAAGTACTAGGTTCATCCCAGTTGAATGGAAAACAGCCACTGTTATCCCCTTGCATAAGGGTACTGCTTCCATTGACCCCAGGAACTATAGACCTATTAGCCTGACTAGCCTTATCTGTAAGGCCGTTGAGTGAATCATTATGATCTTATCAAAACAGATATAGGCAATTTCCAAACACTTGACCCTGTTCAGTTTGGATTTCTCAAAGGGAGCTCATGCCTTTTAGACTTGGAAGGCTTCTTTGAGACAGCCACCAGAGCCCTGGAAGAGGGGAAAACTGTGCATGCAGCCTACCCGGACTTGGCCAAGGTTTTTGGCACTATTCCCCACTTAGGCATTATTGACAAACTCACCTAACTAGGTATCAACTTTTATTTCATTAGGTGGGTCACTAACTAGCTCACCAGTAGAACCCATACAGTCAAAAATAGGGGACTCCACCTTCAACAGCAGATCAGTAAACACTGGTGTTCCACAGGGATCAGTCCTGGGACCACTACTGTTCGGAATCTATTTCTCCAAAGTACAAAAAAAAACTAAAGGTCCGTGGCTGATAAAGTTTGCTGATGACTGCAAACTGGGAATGATCATAGAATCCCCAAACAATGTCAACATCCTGCAAAAGGGTCTTATGCAAACAAATGATTGGTGACAAAGTTAGGGCCTTAAACTCAATTTAAAAAAAATGCATTATCATGCCTTTAGGTAAGATCGATGTTCCTGCTAACTACCACATCAAAAGAAACACCCTAAGCATGCACTCATTGGTGAGAGACCTGACACACAGGTTGACAGCAACCTTACCTTTAGTCACCATGTCTCCACAGTGGTAAGAAGAGCATTCTGTAGTACTTATCTCATAAGTAAGGGCATTGCCTCCAGAAAAAATAAATTATAACCTTCCTGTACTTTTCCCTCATCAGGTCAATAATTGAGTACAACTCCCCTTTTGGTATGCACCCTTCCAGGCACCTGCAGCAATTGGAGATACCACAAAGGTTCCTCACAAGGAGAATTCAAGGTATTCAGCATTTGTCATATGTAGATCAGTTGAAATTACAGTCACTTTACTCTGTTTCATACAGACTGCTCAGAGGTGATCTCTGCCTTGCATATAAGGCAATTTCTGATCTGCTTTATTGGAAATGCTGCATATCCATAAGTCAATGACTCATGGGTTACTTGCTCTAAAGAGCTTAACCTGGTATGTGACATTAGTAGAACCTGCTGGAGGGACAGGTTTGTCTCCCAGAGGGTACCGCAACTGTGGAACAGACTCTCAATTCATGTCAAGCAGAGCACCTCTTTGGCTGCCTTCAAGCACAGTCTGGACAGTTGGATGGGTAACTGTAAATTCACCCCGGGGGTTTCACCTGTGTCTTTCTTGGACAAAGGCAGTAGGTGCTGATCGTGGAAACAAGGGCAGAACTTGGCTAAGCTTGTAAGGGCCCTAGGACCATTAGCCTAGTAACTTCATATGATCCTATGATTGGTGTTGCTGCTACAGCTGTCTTCCATTGACATACCCTCATCTGCTGTACATTAGGTTGTTTCACCTGTCTTCTTTGCCTGTGGTCATACCTACAATTCATCTGTGTGTCCCTGTTCAGTACACTCACTTTCCCTGAGTGTTTATTTTACATGGCAGTTCATGTATCCTTACAAATTAGTTACACAACTTCAGTACATAATGCCAAGAATGGGATTTCACAATATTCTGCACTATATACACTGTCCTTATCATATACATAACTATCATACCTCTGTACTATCCATATTTTCTTGTTATATCTTTTGGTGTGTTCCTTAAACAAATGTTGGTTCTCTGCCATATTACTGGGATGATCTCAGGACTAATTTCATTAAATAATTACAAACATTTGAGTTTCAGACTTCAAATCCTTCATAAAATGTATCTTAACACAAACATTGTTATTCTAGAACATTTCTAAGTTTATAAGACCAAATATGTAAAATCTGTCCCTATTTCTGGGTCATTGTCCTCCCATTATGTTGGACTTTGTCCAGATTTGTTGTACTAAGAGGTTGAAAGGTATGAGAATTTATATGTGAAGCCCTGGTGATCATTTTGTTATTCCACACAAACACACTAACCAACTGTGCTCTGATGTACACAGGTTTGCTATCTGTGTTGCTTTACAGTTTCCTGGCGAGCAACACTGTTGCCAGCCATGAAAACATGCTTATTTATGTTTAAACACAGTGCGTGGCATGAATATGTAATTAGTGTTGCTGCTCACCGCACATCACCACACACATGTAAACTCCTTGCAGGCTTCACACGAAGCCTACATGGTGTTTATTGAATCCCAGGGTCTCTTTTATACCTGTAATATATATGTATCTTGAAGCATAATTGCCATATACTGTATTAACTTGTTTCTGTAAATGTTAAGCTAGATTTGTGACTAATAATCCTGTCCATTTACCTTTTTAATTTCTATGTGCTGTAATAGATGTCCACATTTTAAATTTGTCTAAATATCTGTGTGCTGTAATAGTAGAAGTACATTTGCTAAAACCTGTTCTTTCTGCAATTTAGATCTATACCTTTGTATACCCTGTCAGTGTCTTTTTAACTTTCTGTCTAATGCACAATAATTATTATGTAAAGTGCACTGTACTCTGTAAGAAATTAATAAATTAAGCTTGACCTGTCAAGCCTTGAATATATTAAATAACTATCATTACTTATTATTTAGATAACTTGTCTCGATAGGCCTGTTACAAATAATTGTCACATTACCCTTAAAACTAAATGAATATTGGGAGGTGTGATGTAATTTTGCAAAATCTGTTGCAATTATATATGCGTACTATTTATGCATGTTGTAATGCTGGTAGAAATTTATAACTGAGTATGAATGTTATATTCTGAAATCTGACTGAAATTTACACTACAGTGATACATATTTATACTGAACATTTGAAATAACTGTGTATAAATGTTGTACTCTAGAAACTAACTAAACTAATATTAAAGACATGCCTTTCCTGCCAGTATCATTTGAGCACAAATAAAAGCATAAACTGAAAACTAGTAATGTTATACAATTGTCTGAAAACATAAAAACATTTGCAAACTTGCTTTAACTCCAATCTGCATAAATGCACATCTGTTGCATACACATTTTAACTCTAAGTAATACTTTCTTTAGATCACTGAAACACATTTACCATATATGCACTCAATGAACAAACATTGAAGAAAAAGCAATAGTCTTCACTTCTCACGTTGGTGGTCTTGTTTTTATGTCGATAATTGACTTGTGCACCACAGCTCTTGCCAACTTTAGGCCTTACTCTGCATTGTCCCAGTCATTGCTGAGATTTTGGAAAAGCCGTCTTAATGTCCAAGGGTCCCTTGATCTTCTTCTCCTTTCAGCTTTTCCCATTAGCGGTCACTATAGTGGAACAACTGTCCGCAGAATGATTGGCAGTGGAGTTTTATGGTGTCGAGTTGCCAGCAGGGTGCCCAACCTTCTACAGAAGACACACACATGCACACACTAACACCTAGGGCCAATTTTTAGAGTGTCCAGTCCATCTGCAGCATATCTTTAGGATGTGGGAGGAAACCGGAGCACCCTGAGGAAACCCACATGACCATAGGGAGGACATGCAGACTCCTCACAGAAGGCACCCCAGCCAAGAATCGAACCAGAGAACCTCTTGCTTTGAGGTGGCAATGCTAACTGCTGCACCACTGTGACCATGATCCCCTCCACTCCCTCCCATCTCTGGTGCATGTCTAGGTGGCAGATGTAATGATTTTTCCTGACTGATGAAAAACATGCATTTTGGAATACTAACCTGGAAACTATTCAGATATTAAAATTTTACAGCATGTATTTTTGTAGCAATATCTGCAAAACACAAAAAAGCAGTATCAGGTCCATAAAGTAACATTTGCAGCTTTGACAGTTATAAACCGATAGCATTTCTCTTTGCCCTGACTTTATTTACCTTTTTCTGCATGAAGTAAACATATGTCACTAATACACGCTTGTAAGTTTGCAACCAAACTGATAATGCACTATAGTGAAACAGACCTATGTTACTAATACATGCAGTCTTGTAAATCTGTAACATAACTGATAATGTACCTACAGTAAAATGGAAAGGCTATTGCTTCATTATTAAATCAAATGGAAACATCAGTGACACTGTTTTTCCTTGTTATAAACTCAAATGAAACTAAGTAGTAATCTGACACTGTACTAATTTTTCATCATTTCTTGCATTTCTGCACCTTTGTAAAATTTATCTTAACTGTTGAACTTTCTACATTTACTGAGTGAACCCCAGGTCATAATTTACAACAGAATTTCTTCATTATGCAGATCTCCGCCCACTGCCTTATATGTAGCTGTTTTTTTTTTTTTTTAGCTGACATCATTTAACTCTTTCACTATTACTGAATACTGCAAGGATTTATCATTACTGCCAAACTTTCTTAGATAAATAGTAAGAACCGTTACTGCATAACACTGTCACTAATAATATTTAACTGATTTTACCATACTGTTTCATGACATACAGTACTATCTTTAATTCAGCTTACTGAGCTGACCTGTAATCTGATAACTCAGTTATGTAAGTCTATGCCTCTGGAGTGCTCTGGTAAACTGCATTTCTGCATGAAGTATATAGAGTCCTGAATCATTTACATATACACATTTAATACTAGAATTGAACTGATCTGATTCTGGAACATTACTTATCGATCTGAAGTTTCCTGATATAGTAAAATTACATTGCATTCTTTTCCTGACATGAGAGTTGATCCAGTGGTTTTAATTAACATAATATTTAAGCTGCACTCTTTTATTGCATGGGATCTGAGCTTTTGACTTTACTGTCACTTTTAAAATGTAAAATTGACTTTAAATTCTACATTCTATAAAACTAACAAAACATCTTTTAGTATGTATAAATGTTCTTCTGCCTCTGTATGTATCAAAATATTATTTATGCACTGTAACACTTTACTGCCATAATTCAAAGGTCATAGCAATATGTGCCAAAAACAAAACAATAACCAAAAATTAATTTACCAGATTTGTAACTGTAAACCATTTATTCTGCAAAATTAACTTGACTGTCATTTATGGTATACTGTATACAACATGTGCTTACCTAATAGTAAATATGAATACCAGTTTTAAATCTAGCACTAGCCTGAAACTGTTACCTTTTTTACTTACTGGTCATAAAAATGGGTTGAAAATTTATTTCTAGTCTGTCTTTGCTTTTCTGAGAATAAGATACTGTTTCAAAACATGTGATAACTTGACTACCTGCACTTCAGCTGTGGCAACTGAACTGGAATTTATTTTATATTTAACACATAAATCTGTGTGTTCCTGTCGTAACTGATTCTTCAAATTCTGTACATAATTTGCACAATCTACTGCACACATTCTTACAAATGCCATCTGTGTGTAGTAGTGTACATTCTGTAGCATTTTTGTTCCATAAAATCCTGTTACTGAAGTCTAAAACAGCATATAACTGATGACATGTCCATACCTAGTATGGTACTGCTCACTGCTATAACCTGTGACTCTTGAAATCCTGACATAGCTTCTCTCATGTCTTCTAGTAGAGGTCAGTTTGCAACTGAAATTGATGTGTTTGTATTAATCAATATATTATTCCTTACTGTCTTTTCTGTAAACAATGAAATATTGTCATTTCTCTCAACCTTAAACAATGACAAATAAATAATCTGGTTTGGTGCTGGATTGCCACACCCTTTATAGATCAGCTAAAAACTCTTTTATAGAATTAGCCAAAACATTGACTTGAGCTATGGCATACTTCTCATCTCTATTTTGCTCTGAAGCACTAGTAATAATATTGACGAACTATGGTATACATTTTTCTTTATTTTGCCCTGAAGTCTGGTTATCATTTATGCTGTTGTTTATTTTATCATATTGGATAAAATCTTCACTCTGCTCCTCTTATCCCTCTCAGTGCTTCTGAAAACAGTAGACTAGAAGTTACATTTTGAACATCTGTATTTGAAATAACATGAACTTGAGACATTGCAAATATTTGCTTTGTGTTTTGTCTGGAAATGTGCATGTCACATACACTGACTGTGTTTATGTCTGTATTTGCAATATCTGTATTTCGGATTACATGTGTAGCATTTAGACTGATTTCTAAAGAATGTGAACTAGAATTTTTTACATTCTGCATGTTATTTATGTTTGAAGCCATACAGGAATTAGAAACTGAATCATACTGCAAATCATGAGAAAGTATGTCCATTACCTCACTCATTACAGTGTGCTTCTGTGTTTTAACTCTTGCATCCAGAACGATTTAACAGTCCTGAACTAATAACATTGAAATTTAAATTAACAGTTCGGTAACATGTTTTTTCAGACTGCTTTAACCAATGTTTAACTTTAAACCATGTATTTACTAGTGCCTTTACTGTTGAAGTACGGTTTGACATCTCAGTACAATTTACATTTACTGATGTATTTAAACTTTTCTGAGAATTACAGTCTGATTTAGCTAAAAATGCATTATAATAAAAATGAATGCCCACATAAGGAAAGCTGAAGTTGCATTGAGAAGGTGGCCAGGCATCTTGCAGCTTTTTCAAATTTTCTCTTGTAAGGATTCCCTTGGCTCTTTGACACCACACTGCAAGTCTGTCATCTGCCTTGGAGATGGTGAAGATTTTTGTTATGTTACTGTTAATTGGATGATGTCCTTTACACTGGTATCTTGAAGAATCTGATGTTCTTTGAGTTTTTACTGTAGAATTTATGAAGTAGGAACTCTGCTGCCCTGTAAAATACACAGTCTATCTGCAGATAGATTTGCAAAGTTGCTTTTGGATTTGGGGACTTACTTTAACTCATACCTCTCAAGTTTACCTCATTACAAAGAATGTACTTTATTTGGGGTCTTAAAAAGTTAATGTTCCTCAAAGTTCCACATTGAAAGGGTCTGACACACATTTTATGTCAGGAATTTTTAACAGATGTCCATGGTAAATAGAAATGAATCACATTAATTCATTAAAATATCTTTTTATAAGTAAAAACAGCATATTTAACCATCCTATGACCTTCCTAGTTGAAGTTGTTAGGAAGCTGTTAGTATGTGTGCCACATTTTGCCTATTTGTTCCACATTATGAGGGCTTGTGTTCTTCATTTTGGGGATGGAAGGTTGAGAGCTGTGCTTTAACTGCATAAATTGTCTCGTTCCCCATCCCCACCCCCATCTATGGTGGCTTGCCATTGTAACAATTTTCTGTTTTACAAAATCTGCTTGGCCTGGTGTTTTTGTTCTGTGTGAGAGGTAGACACTTGAAATTATTTAGGCTGCACATTTCACATTTTGTCAGTGGTTAAATAGTCTGTTGAGTGATACTTAAATACTCAGTGAAATCCTGGGCCTTTGTCTTTGACTGAAAATAGCTGAAGCCTGCATAAACTAATGCACTGCTGGAGATTCCCTGCTGGGTGAAAAAAACTATATTTTCTGCTTTCCACACATTCAAACCGCAAAATGAACATGAAAAACACAAAGGTGGAGGTGTATCCATCTTCATTAAAGCCATGTACACCACGAGACTGGTCATACTGTATGACTGTCTTGTCCAATTAACTATAGAAAAAACTGCACTACCACATCATTGTTTAGCTATAGGTCCTCCACCGTGAACCAAGAAAAGCATACCTCCTACCTGAACTTACTGGAGTTGCACACCATACAGCCCAACACCTTAGTCATGGGAGATTTCAACTATCTTTCCATCAGCTGAATGGCATACATAGGCACAAACATGCTCACCCAGAGGTTTCAGGACTTTGCCAATACAAGTGCTCTGGAGCAGATAGCCTGCACCCCCATGAGGTGCTCAGATGCCCTAGACATAGTACTCACTAACATGGGGATCACTGCACTCCCCTGTGTGATGCCCTCCCTGGTAAAGTTGGACCATAAATCAGTCTTGTTCGAAGTAACTATTGAACCTGTTGTGATGGTCCCAACACTACCAACCAATATGTGATGACCCTTCTCTGGGCCAGTAATCAAGGAGCCTGAATCCTCACCACTGATACTGGATAGAGATGTGCACTTGGAATACAAAAGGATGTACTCTGTATTTCTAGAAGAAGACCTATCTTCATCAAGTGCAATTTTCCTTAAGAGCCCGCCGGGAACTCACTTAGTCCTGGGTCTGGATCTCTATATCTGTCTCCCTCCAGGTCGCCAATAAACCTCCCCACTGGTACAACTGTAGTGTTAGGTCCTCGGCCAGAGTGTCCAAGCCAATTCCTTCAGCACCCTCTCTGTGAATCCATTGTTTTATGTCCCTGTTCCAAGTAGCTGACACACACACAAACACATGCACACACACACACACACACACACACACACACACACACACACACACTGTGAAATTTGATTTTTCACACACACAGACACACACAAACACACACCCGGGAAAGGCTGGCACAGGTTTACTTGATGTGTCTGCTTCTGCCCAGAGTATAAGGTAGTTATCACTGCCACCAGACACTTCACAATCAGCTACTCTAAGGCCCTTAACAAAGGGTGTCCAATTATACTGTGTAATATTAATACTAATACAAATGTTAATAGTGGACCAAGACAGCTAGGCCTCAGGAGTAGCCCCCACATTGTCACCAAACAAATATAAGCACTCGCAAAGGTTAAATACTTTCTAAAAAGGACCAGCCACAATAAAAGCTTTAAAGATATATAATAATAAGAGAGCATGAACATACTGAATATATATTTACAGTAAACCACAGAGTTCAATTCACAGGAAATATTGAAAATAACACTGATGGACAGACTCAGGCAAATTAAAAAATAATATCTAAACTAAGCTTCACTACATTTTCCTGACTGAATCTAGGAGAATTACTATTCCCTACTTACTTAATAGAATAAGGCAGATGATGTGGTGAATGGTCATTCTTGTTGTCTGGCCCAAGACAGAATATTCAGTGCTGAGAGATTTCCCACTGTAATATCTATAACATAATTTCCAAGATGGCTAGCAGAATAACCTCATCTGGTCACCTGACTCTAGCTTACCACAGTATCCCCCTTTGAAGCTGAGACAGGAATTTAGCATAGACAGCTACAATACACATATAAATGCTTATGGCAGTGCCTGGGGCTTCCCCTCTTTTTAATGACCTAATGAATAAAGTCTTCTTCCAGATTTACCATATGTGGTCATATTCAGCATGGTGGGATGCCATTTTAATGGTTTAACATCCGATTTACATTTCCCTTATATTTCTTAAAGTAAGCTAACTGGGTCCAGTATCCTTTGCTAACATAGATACATACAGTTATAATACATTTCTAATATAAGCATCTGCACAAATCAGTTTGATATTCAAATGCAATACAGTTCCAATACATTTGTGACACAAGCATCTTGTACACATCAGTTTGATATTCAAAGGATATCATGCTTTACAAAACTCCAGCTAGCTGTGCTGGCACTAGCCCATATCATCACACCTGTCACCACCATAGGAGCAAAAAAAAAAAACTAAAACCTTTTCCAAAGCAAACTACAGCCTATTAAGTGATGGTATAAAGAGTTTTATACCCTGTGCAATCTCAGACAACAATGCCTCCTATGCAGAGGTGTACACAAATGGCCTGTATAAACACTTAAGCAACTGTATAGACTCAGATGTACCTGATTGGATTAAAAACAGGTCCTCCCAAAAAACAAGCCACCCTGATGGACCTCAAGTGTAAACCGGTTATATAACAAAGGAAGAAACGGATGTATAAGAACAAGAGGGAACTGACTCAGCAGAGGAAGAATTCCCTCCACAGCTTTAACAAACAAATCAGAAATCTTGTAAAGTCATCTAAAGCTAATTATGAAGCTAAAATAGCATCCCCAGCTAAGGATAGTCATAAGGCATTCTTTAACTATGTCTGAAATCTAAAAGGGAATGCCCAGCTATGTGCTGAACTGGTAGTACATGGTACTAATTATACTATACCTGAGGAAATTGCCAACTTGCTAGCTGACAGATTTGGTGCAAACTTCACCTCCCTGTCCCCAAGAGCTATACCCCAAAGCATACCCAACGCCAGTCTTCTGCCTAGTATCTCTAGAGATCAGGTCATATCTGTGCTCTGCAAGGCCAAATAAATGGCCTTGATGTGACCAGATAACATCCCAGGTTGCTTATTAAGCAATCTAAAACAGGACCTAGTGAACCCACCTGGCATTCTCTTTAACCATAGCCTGAAAACTGGCTTTGTTCCAGGAGAGTGGTAAACAGCAACAGTAATCCCCTTGCACAAAGGGATGCCATTAACTGATCCTGGGAACTATAGACCCATATGTTTAACTAGCCTCATCTGCAAGGCCATGGAAAGAATTATGGACCTTATCAACAAGGACATAAGTGACCTTCAGACTCTAAACCCAACCCAGTTTGGCTTCATGAAAGGTAGATCATGCTTATTAAACCTAGTAGACTTCTTTGAGAAAGTCATCAAAGCCCTGGATATAGGTAAGACAGTGCATACTGCCTATCTTGACCTAGCCAAGGCTTTTCACACAATCCTCCACTCAGGTATCATTGAAAAATTCTCCCAGCTGGGATTAACGCTTACATCACTAGATGGGTAGCCACTTGGCTCACCAACTGAACGCATACTGTCACATTTAGTGACTCTACTATTACCAGTAGACTCGTCACCAGTGGTGTACCACAAGGATCTGTGCTGGGCCCTTTATTGCTTGGAATCTATTTCTGGGAAGTCCAGGCTAAAGTAGATGGCCTTGGCTTGCCGGGTTCATTCATGATTGCAAACTGGGTGCAATCATTATGTTCCCCAATGATGTCAACATATTGTAGGCGGGACTACCACAGACAAATGACTGCTGCTAAGGCCACTGTCTAAAACTAAATGCAAAAAATATGCATTATTATCCCCTTTGTCAAAGCAGAATTCCCTGCTAATTACAATATTGACAGCACCCCCCTAAGTTCAAACCCAGTAGTGTGAGATCTAGGAACACAGGTAGATAGCAATCTAAACTTTGACCACCAAGTTTTCACTGTGGTAAGGAAAGCCTTCTAAGTTGCGCATTTCATAAGTAAGGGCATTGCATCCAGGTCTTAGAATGTTATAACTCGAATGTAATTGACCCTCATTAGACCATTAATAGAGAACAGTGCTCCCTTGTACATGTACCACACCAGGCAGTTGGAAAGACCACAGAGGTTTCTCACCAAGAAAATACAGAGCCTCCAAACCATGACTTACATGGGCAGACTGAAAGCCTTGTCACTGTACTTTGCATTATGTAGGCTGCTGAGAGGCAACTACCTCAGGGTGTACAGGGCAGTCTCTGACCCTGCCCTGATGGATATGCTGTACATCTACAAGTCAAATGGCACAAGAGTCATTCGATCTAGGGATTGTAACCTAGCATATGATATTAACAGAACATGCTGGAGAGACAGATATATCTCCCAGAGATTGCTGGTACTCTAGAATAAACTTCCAATTCACATAAAGCAGACCTCCTCACTGACCCTATTCAAGTGCAACCTGGATAAATAGATAGGAGACCGCAAATTCACCCCTAGGGTGGCACCCATGTCCCTCATGGACAGAGGTAATCAATGTTTATCATAGACTCATTCTGTGAATTACATCCATCTCACCAAAGACAATTGAGGCAACTTGGGTGTAACATGGCTAGGCTTGTAAGAGCTCTAGGGCCACTAGCCTAATAACCTCCTATGAGCCTATGAACCTGTAGGACTGTAGAATACTGAAATGAATTGGAAATAACTCTAATAAACTGGAACGAGGGTGGAATAAATGTCTTTATCTTTGCTGAACAGGTGCCAGTCTCTCCTTTATGTGCCAAATTTTCTTATACCTTCTAGAATAAAAGTCTACGCTTACTGTAGTTCGGTTAAGAATGTTTTATTATGTACAGTGGAAGTAGATGCCAACAATATGCAAATCAAATTGTACTCTTCCAATAACAATGCTGATTGACTGAAATAAACTGAATTATGATGTTCGTTGCTTCTGTACTCATTATACTGTGTGTAAATTCTGTACTCAAAATGTCACATCTTACCATTTCCAATAGCAGTGCTGATAAACTGAAATAGACTGAGGGCTGGACTGATTAACACCTACACCAAGTGTACACTAGATATGCATGATCTGTATTCAAGAACATCCCTACCACATTTTTTGTGCTTTCTAGTCACTGAGAAAGATTACACTAAGTGTACATGTAGTCTACACTTTGTAGTAACCTTTATGAGTTCCCCTCGATATTTAAGGCTGCAAGAAAAAGGAAAACTAAAATTAGGAGGAGGAAGGCATAGGTCATGCTTGTGTTGTCTGTTCACTTGGAATTGTGTACACATAGTGTAGGTGTTAATGAATCCCAGGGTGAATTATAATGATTGTAGCTTCTGCACACATTATACTCAGAATTATTCCTTTCCTCCTGAGTAATATAAATAATTTTTTGGAATGCTGGATATGCGACCTAACTTCTGTACTCACTCTTGAGTGTCTGTACCAAACTTCTGTGGAGTGCACTGCAATGACTTTCTGCGTATCAGTCCAAATGGGCTAACTGTGTCTGAAAAATCTCCTAATAATACCAAAACCCTGTAAATTTCTACATGTCTCTTTAACCCTGGTTTCCAAGCCTTGTACCATTCAAACAGGATGATCTGTTTGTTCTCAGTGTACTGCACATTGTGTTCTTATCAGTATTCTTGACTAAAGGTTATTTTCAATGATTAAAACTGCATTCATTGAAACTATGTGCACATTGTGAAGGCCTGCTTTAATATGGCTGCATTTCTAGACTTATGCAAAGAGAATACTGTATTTTTGTCTAACAAAATACATTTAAATGAAGCCTGATCTTACAGGAACAAAGGATCAAAATCTGGGCCAGGTTGTAAATATTACTGTAAGTCACTTAAACATTACAAGTTTTGTACCAACATGCATTTTCTGAGCAATAAGTATGCAACTAACGTCTGGCATAGGGTTACCATTTGTCCATCTTTATGCTGGACAGTACCTGTTAGGGCAGTTGTGCCTGTGGAAAACAACATGAACAATTGCAAATGCAATGACACCTTAAAAAATAACCATTTTGTATCTGAAACACCTTAATATTATATGAAACAAGAAAGACATTTTGAATTCTATAACAACAATATTTTATTCTGGAAACTAAGTAAAGTCCAGTCCTATGGACTTTCTATGAATATAATCTGTCCTGCAAAATCTCACCTTTTCATAAAATGTTCTATGTTCGGCATTATAAAACCCTATTCTGGCATTACGGACTGACTTTAATCCTCAATATTATTACCACAGTTCTCCTTGATTTTAATCTGTTACTCCTTAAGACAGTTTCTCACATAAAAACGAAGATTACAGAGGGTAATTTCATAAGAAATCACAGCCTCAGTTCTCTTTAGAAGTTGTAGTATCATTACAATATAAATAAAGAATGTATATATATTTATTTATTTATTTTTAAGTTGGGAATCGTTTACTAGAGTAATTCTGTTACATATATCTTAGGATGGAAACTCAATGATTAAGATTACAGGTATTGCCGAAGGGTATGTGTCTTTTTGGGGTCCAAAAACAGTAACTTGAATTTATGAATGATTTATGACTAATTAACAATATGTATTGTTCCCTTTATGCACTATTGTTCTTTAATATTGGAGCACAGATGGTGCTGTTGCTAATTTACTATTTTCTGCTACACCATGCCACTCCATCTGTTGTCGCCTTCAGATTCTTGCAATATGTAATTCATAATGCTGTAATACTAGCAGTAAACTGTGTTTGCTGCTTTTACTGTTTACTTTTTTTACAAAACTACAAGTGGAAATTTGGTGCAGTTGGTAGTCCGCTCTTACAGCATACAGGGAGGCTTGTTTACCACCAACTACAACAATGGAATGTTTTCATCTTCATATAATAATTACATAACATTGCAATAAGCAGATGTGTGAGGAATGGCACCCCCTTGTTTTCTTTTTTTTTTTTTAAAAACATGTTTTATTGATTTTCATGAAATAAAATAATACAAGAAATATGATATATAAATATGCACAATATATGTCTTAAAAACATCATAACATGGAACAATAACTATTTACAATGTCCATAACAGATATAATGTCACTGTTGTGATTACATTTTATCTAGTAGTTTTTCAAGTTTCAACCAAGTTAATTTCTTATGTGTTATCTTAGTAGTTCTTTCTGAAATAGTTTGCAACGCCCTATTACATGCAAGTATAGCTAATAGTGAAAAATCTGTAAATGATAGGATTTTTTTACATTTCCAATTTGATGTATTGATTTTTCTTGCAATTGCAAGCAAGGACCAAAGAAGGTGTACCTGTATTTTGGGGATATGTGTTAGTATCGGTGCATTGAACAGTAATAATGAGTCAGATACTTCACACTTGTCCAACCACAATGCTTTTATGAAATTTCTGAACTCTATCCAGAATGGAGTTACTATTTTACATGTAAGAAACGTGTACCCAATCTGCACAGAGTATTTCCTCACATCTCCAACATTTATTAAGATTATTTTTTGATATCGAGCCCATTTTATCTGGGGTAAAATATGGATGTATTTCCAAGTTAAGATTTTCAAAGAAGGGGATGATGTTGTGCTACTAATTGATTTAAGTATTAATTCTTTATCACTATCTGAAAAAATAGATTTGTTTATTCTCTCTGTGAAATTCCAAAAGGAGCCCTCTGGGATTTGCATATTGGTTCTTAAAGATTTATATATACTTGGCAATGATAGAATATTATTAATGTGCAAAGTGTTTATTTCACAAAGAAGAGAAAGTAGTTTAGGTAAAGGTGTTGTACTGGTGATATGACATATTTTGAATTCATTAACTATGTATTCTCTAAATATTTGTATGTTCAACCAGTTGTTATGCTTTATGTTATACCTGGCCATAAGAGAACATGGATCATGGATATTATTATTGAGAAACTGATGCCAGAAAACTAAGCCATTTTCTTCCATTACTTTTATTTTAGATATGTTGAAAGAGTCCAGACATGTCTTCATGTATGCTATGGGAAATATTAAAAATATTAAGCTTTTTGTCATATGATTTTTGTTTATCTTTTTTAAAATTGTCTAATATATAATCAGCGAAAAGAGATTTTTTTTTTTATTCTTATTGGTATTGTAGAAATGGTCTTTGATAACAAGGAAGATTTTTTTTCTGAGAACATATTATTGTCAATATTTGTTTCTATGTCAGATAAGATACTTACATGGAGATTTTTCCAATTAGAACTATATTTGGAGTTTAACCATTAGCTCATCACATTAAGTATGGTCGATTCCGCATAAAGCTCTAAATTTGGGAATGCTATTCCCCCATCTTTCCAGCTTCTGTAGTGCCAAGCATGACTGATTCATGGCTTTTGTGGAAACCATAGGAAATTTATTAACATAGAATTTAGTTGCTTCATTAACTTTTTGGATGGAGAGGCAATTAAAGTTTGGAAGTAGAGCAAAATTTTGGGTAATATGATAATTTTTATTAATGACAGTTTTCTATCTTGAAATACATTTTATTCCATCTATTTAAAAATTCCTTAACTGTGGATAATAAGTATTTGTAGACCTGGAACCTCTTCAAAAACTTGCAAGGATTTTGTTATGTGATCTATAGAGGAATCTATATTTCCAATTGTTAGCATGACATCATCCGCAGAAAGTTGTATTTTAGAAATGTAGCTTGGACTAACAGAAAATCCCCTTATATTAGAATTTGCTCTTATGAAGTTAGCTAGAGGTTCTACTGATAGGGCAAATAATAAGGGGGAGAGTGGGCAGCCTTGTTTAATGCCTTTTAGGATGTTCAACGGACATGATAAAAAAGCACCAATTCTGATGTATGACATTGAGTTAACATATAATCTGTTAATTATATCGATAAAGTCAGAGGAGAAGTTATATACTTCTAATACTTTAAATAAATAGGACCAATTTACAGAGTCAAAAGCCTTGTTTAAGTGTAGGCTAATAATTGATAGTTCTTTTTTTTTTCCTGTTAGCATGATCTACTAAGGAAAGGAGCCTGATAGCATTGTCTTGTACTCTTCTATTTAGGATAAAGCCTGTTTGATCATCACCTATTATGTTAGGCATCAGTTGATTTTATCTTCTAGCTAATATTGATGTAAACATTTTATAGTCCACATTTAATAATGAAATGGGACGATATGAAGTTACTATTTTGGGGTCTTTGTCCTGCTTTAGGATAGGGGAAATCATGGCATATTTCCAGGAAGGGAATGAGCTTGTCTTTTTTTCTGAATTCCTCAAAAGCTTGTAAAAGTAGCTTTAATGTATCGTCTGTGAGTACTTTATAAATTTCTCCTATTAATCCATGTAATCCTGGGGCTTTATTGTTCTTAAGGCTTTGAATCCTCTCTTTTATTTCACTTAATATTATTGGTTTGAGAAGTTTGGTATTCCTCTCTATTGATAGTTTGTTGCCATCCCAAATAGAACCAAGATGCTCTCCTCCAAAAAAGGAAGCCAATCTGGTAGTCCCCTGCCATAAATTAGCTGCACAGCCAATAACATCAAAGAGCTCACATATGGGAAAACAAAAAAAAAAATCTTAATAAAAAAAACACCAGTGGGACATCAAGCAGCAAGTACCATTGTTTAAAATGGTTGTTACGTAACTCCTTAGCATAACTATAAAAAAGAAAAGAGATCTGTGTTTTCAGTTTTGGATTGTAATCACAGAGCTGCATGTGCTACAAATATGCTATATTCAAGAAGCAAATATCTCCAGTAGTTTTCAGTGGATGGGTCAAGTGAAGCATCAGTTTAACTCAGTGGAAAGTTTGGATAGAAAGGAATTCTACATGACCCTGCACCTGTGCAGATTTACCAACCTTCCCTTTTCTGTTGGTATGTTCTGCAAAAGTATGTATGTATGTGTATTTATAGATGTGTGTGTGTGTGTGTGTGTGTGTGTGTGTGTGTGTGTGTGTGTGTGTGTGTGTGTGTGTGTGTGTGTATATATATATATATATATATATATATATATATATATATATATATATATATATACACACACACACACATATATATATATATATATATATATATATACATATATATATATATATATATATATATACATATATATATATATATATATTGGCCTGTGCTTTGACGACTAAAAATTCTGAAGCCTGGCACTTTGATTTTAACAGTGTTCAATGTATGTGTGTTTGACTGCTTTATGTAATACAGTTTGTCAAAACAGATATCTGCAATGTTAATAAAGTATAAAATCAAAGAAATAATCCTCCTTGAAATGCCTTGCTACTAACTCTATAAAGTATAACAGTTGTAGAGTGTTTTTTTTTTTTTTTATTCTTAGATTTGATTCCACTTCCTCTAGTTACTTTGAACCTCCGGGCACATTCTTTCAGGTGCTCATTTCTCTCTGTACTCGTTCCCTTCTTCCTGTGGTATGTACTTTTCCTTGCTCCATACCATCCAACTGTCATTTCTTCTCCAGGAAAGTTCCAATATGTCCTGCTTGCTCCTTTTCTCAAGCAGATTACTCAGGGTGTATCATGTCAGGTGTGTGTATGTGTATGTGCATGCATGTGCACTTGAGGTTGAGTGTGCGCATGCCAATATGGAACACTGACTTCATAGAGCTGCGACAACTGTACACTTTTTGCTGACTTCTTAACCACCACCAAGATACAGGCAAATGATAGTCCACACCACAGTAAGAGACATTCCCACTGACCAATCAACTCTCCTAGTGTAATTTTATACTTAGTCGTGGAATCTGCATCACATATTCTAGCACTGTCAGTTTTGATGACCAGTGCTATGAGCTGTAAATGCTCAGTTTGAGTGGTATGATCATAAAACCCTAGCATTAAACAATTTTGTATTTTATTTATCAGCTGGAAAGAAGGTTCTGCTGCTGTCCAGTTAACACTGTAGTCATGTTGCGTTGTTAAAGACCACGTAGTATGTAAACTCCATCTATTACTACTGGAATTCCATCTATATAGTGACATAGTTAAGTTGTACTGTCTGTATTTTTAATACAATTACAAAGAAGTGGCCCCATTACAAGGCTTTACTGGATACCATTGGTCACCCCTCACCAGGAAAGAAAGGGAACCTTCTACCATAGCTTGCTGCATTTGACCAACTGAATTACAGATGAATTTTTACTACTTTTCACATACAGAGACTTTGCAGTATGAATACTGCATGGATGTGAACTTGGCTTTGTCTACAAATTGAAAGAAATAGTAAGGTTGTTTTAACTGCATCATAAAAACTGAAAAGGAAAAGGTCTGAGTGGAACATGTTATCAGTAAACATCAAAGTGAGTGCTCAGCTCCAGGACATACCAAATACACCTGTATAAGAATTAGTGTGAGCTTCACGGCAAATAAACCTGTATGTCAAGGCAGTTGTACAGACAAGGGGAGGCATCCCTTATGTAACTATAGGTGAGGTAACTGCTGCCACAAGTAACGCTACAAATTCAAGATCAGTGGAAACAGACAGTACACCTGGTGGTTCCTTGTAGACAGTCATGAAATACTTAAGTGCCTTTCAGTCATGTTGAACAAAATGATAGCCTTAAGTCTCATCCCTGAGCTATGGTGACCGACTGTAACAGTGCCAGTTTACAAAGAGTGGGTTGCAGAAGATCCAAATATTTTACAGCCATAAAGCTGGCATGTATTCTATGTAATATTGTGGGCAGAGTCATAATGGTGCTTGTCCAAAATAACAAAGGGGCCTACTTCCATTTCATAAGGAAAAATATGGGTTAGTTTAGGGCAAGGACTTGCTTTTTGAATCTTTTGCATTTAAAGACGTAACAATAGCACTTGTTGAAGGACCAGCTGTGCATGCTGTTTATCTTGACTTTGCTAAGGCATTCAGTGCTTTTCCACGTAAGGGGATAAATGATAAAAAAGCATTAAATGTAAGCACATCTGTAATTCAGTCAGTAAACTGCAACAAGCCAGGGTGGGGGTTACCTTTATTTCTCAGTAAGGGGTGAACAATGGTATCCAGTAAAGCTTTGTAATTGGGCCACTTCCTTTGCACTATTCTTCTGAGATATAATAATGGGACATAGACTCTGGATAGCTAAACATTCTTATGACTACAAACTGGCTAACATTTGTTTGTGTCTTTCGGCTTTTCCCGGTTAGGGGTCGCCACAGCGGAACTCTGGTCTGCTAATGATTGGTAGTGGATTTTTACGTACCGGGTGACCAGCCCTGATGCACTGTTTATCTGTTGTTTATTCATAAAATGCAAAGGAGGTTGAATGAGAACAAGGTGGAGTATATTTGAATGTTTGAATATTCAAACATTTAAACAATGGGATTTTAATATAATACAATTGGTTGTTTTAAATATTGAGAACTGTTTTGTACTGGTTTTAATTAATTGTTGTTAATATAAATATGGGAAATTAAAATGCACTGGTCATCTGACGAAGTCGAATCTCATAAGACAAAAATGCATCTTTTATGTTTTAAGGCATGTATGGTTTTTGTGTATGTATTTGTTGCTTTGACGCTTGTGGCTTAAATAAATGAACTGGTAATATATTCATCTCTGCTCCGTTTTCTTAGCACCTTTTTGGGATTAATAATAAGAAATGCACCATATACTATAAAATATAGTAATAATATGCCACATGCTACTTCAACAATCATTTATTGCACAATGTTAAAAATACAACAATACATTTATTAAAATTATTCATGAGTGCTTTGTTTATCTAACTGCTTTTAGTCTCCTATTGTATAATATAGGCTTTAGGAGCACTTTATCGTTAAGTCCAGGTGTTTTATCAGCTCTGCATCTGATTATCCATTTCATTTCACAGCGCTCTGTATAATTTTTAACATCTCCGCCCCGTATACCAGGGGTAATAACCTGTAATACAGAAAACTTAAATTGATGTGTTGGACCTGTGATAAATGTATGTCTTGCTAGTGCATTATGTTCAGATCCAATACGTATATGATAAAGATGTTCCCTAACTCTTTCCCTAAGCTTCCTGTGCATTTTCCCTATATAAAATGCACAACAGGATGTGCATCTAGCTAGATAAACAACATGTTCTGTTTGACAATCAGCTGTGGCTCGAAGGGTAAGAGTATAGTTGGAAACTGGGTGAATAAAAGTGCTCCTGTTATCTATAAACTCACACTGATTACATCTCTGACATGGTTTTGTCCCTTTAGTATAATTGTTACAAGTATCTTTCCTTAGAGAATTGGGATAGCATAAAATTTGTTTAAGGTTCTTCCTGTTCTTAAAAAGGAATTTGGGTTCATTGCCTACTATTTCTTTAATACTGTCATCCAATAACAAAATGTCCCAATGCTTCTGTACTATATTCTTTAATGCATAAGTATCTGCAGAATAGAACATAGGCACTTTCACTGTGTAACTACCATTCCTCTCTGAGTTCTCTTTGATTAATTGTGTGTTCAAATCAGAGAAATATGGACTAGCTCTTGTAGTTCTAACCAAATTGGTTTTCTCAATGGCTTTATCTATCTCTTGTGGGTCATATTCTCTCATTATAAGTCTCATTTTTAAATCTAAGAGCTCCTGTGTATAGCCATCCTGTGTCGGATTCAACCTAGATGCTCTCATAACTTGACCCTTAGTAACATTTTTAAAAGCATACTGAGGATGCATACTTTTCCTATGTAATAATGTATTCCTAAAACATGCTTTCTTATGGACACCTGTATTCAGGAGACCATTATCCAGTCTCTCAATGAATACATCTAAGAAAGATATGTTCTGTCTAGAATAGTTCTCCTTTATCTGCTGGTCTGATAATTATGGAGGTATAATTACTTAAATCATTCAAGGCTACCCTTTGTTTGAATGTTAAATTATTCTTCCTTTTATGCATATTTCTATTCGCTAAGCCTATCCTATGTATGTCATCCTCCACTAACTTACTAAAGACATCCAGAAGAGGGTATAAGTTGGGACTATAAGTGCTAGGAGCATGAAACACTTGATTAACAGTATTAGTATTCGGACCATACTCTAATTTAAGCTGAATATTGCACGTGAACATTTTAAAATCTATAATGGTGTCAGATATATCACTTTTGCTAGTGGGAATGAAGGACAGTCCTTTATTCAGGACTTGTATTTCATTTTCCGTTAAATCCCTATTAAATAGATTAAAAATGAATGACTGTCTACACGTTTCCACATTTTCTTTAGGGTGGGACCCGTGTGCTCCCCTCCTGACCCTTTCCATTTCTGCCTCCCCCTGCTGAAAGACCTCTGTCGTTTGGCCTGATGTTGTGGGTCTATCGGGAAAGGGATGAAAGGGCTGGAACAATGAATCTGTCCATTAGGAGGGGGACAAATTTTCATCCTGACTGATTGTTCCATATTCAGTCCTTGCACCGAAAAAATTGCACTGTTACTACATTCTGAACTTTCAATGGGACCATTCGGACTAGTATGCTCATTAACTTTACAAACTGCTATAGAGCTTTCAGTCTGTACTATACCTATATTATTAACAGCATTTTCATTCGCAGAATTGTGTACAGTATTGCCATTAACAACACTGGAAGAAATAGAAACGTATTTATTTATTTATTTATTTATTTATTTATTTATTGCATTTGTTTACCGGGAAAGTCCACTGGCCTTAAAAAGAGCCCATTTTCAATGGAGATCCAGGGAGAAAAGCTCCAACAAGAATACAGACAGAGAAAATATTAAACATTATTAGTACAAAAGTAGATACAGTAATATATACAAAACCTACTGCTTTTGTTTCCTTTGAACAAGCCACTTAAAGTTGAAAAAGTGCAGTAGTTCCATAGTAGAACAATTGCAGGGTTGGCAAACTTGAATTATAGAGGAAGTGTAATTATACGTAGGAGGCATAGTTTACATCGACTAGTATAGTCAAAAGTGTCCTTTCCTTGGTATTGTGTTTGTAGCTGTTTGTTGGTATATATTCTTGTCTCCATACTATTAGAATAGCATTAAATCAATTTAAGTATACCCATATACAATATATGTATATTTTAGATTGCTTATAGGTGACCTCTGTCTGTTTTTTAAGGCAGTGGCTGGTTTGTTTCTAAGTCTATTCCTGGAATGCATCTGCAGATGTACTAACACAGTTCAGAAAACATAATACAAAAAGTGAACATCAGCAACTGAAAAACTGAAAGATGTATTGCCTTCTAAGGTAATGGGATACATTTCATTTACAATGAGAACTTAAGTCATTAACCTCCTCCAAAACATCTTGTTATATGAGATTGAATACATTTCAACATGGCATTGCAGCATAATTGTTTTTAAAAGTCGGCAGGTCATAAGCTTATTTGAACCTATGAATCTGCACGTATCAATGAGTATAACTGTTGCTGGGATATACAGCAGTGGGTGTAGCTGTTTGTGAGATATGCAGTAGTGAATGTAACTACTGTGGGAATACACAACAGTGATTGTAAGTGCAGTCGCAATATACAGCAGTGAGTGAAACAGTTGTGGGAAAAAAGTGATAACAGTTGTGGAAATACACAGCAGAAAGTACAACGTGCAGCAGTGCCAGTAACTGCGGAGATAATGTCGCAGTGATAGTAAAAGTCTTAGCATATGCAGCAATGATTGTAACCGCTGTGGATATATGCACCATCAATTATATTTTATATTTTGAGATGGTCTTCTGGAGTTCAGCAAAGACGTATAAACAGCTAAAGTGGAACTGTTTTTCCAAAGAGTTAATTCTTGGAGAAATATTTATCAGAATACGGATGAGTTGTATTCCAGTACTGCATGAACAAAATGGGAAATTATCTTGTTTGGCCAGTAAGCTCCTTTTTTTTCTCTTATTTACATAACTTCATATCCATAGGCAAATTGTGTTTGCATTTATTAACTGTGTGAAATGATAACTTTCAGTCAGTTATGACAAAACACAGCTGACTACTTATTTACCTTGCAGCTAAGTGGGGAAGGAAACATCTGGAATTCATATGACAGATGTATACATTCCTGCAGTAAGTAAAATACAGCTTCCATTCGCAGGCACCTGACAATGAAGAAACGAATAAAGGATATTCCTACACATGCTCAGTTTGCAGTACCTGAATGAGAGTAATCATACCATCAGCTCACAGATTGCTGTAACAGTCAGTACTGCAACCTTAATGTAAAAGTACTGACAAACAGTTTTAGTAGTATGGATTTGTCTGTTTCAAAGTTCCTGGCCAGAGCTGATTTTCCATGTCTTAACTGGTGAATTATTATGTTAGTACTAAGTGGCACAGAATATTACTGGCATAGTGCAAAGGATTAGGGTTTGATTCCTTCAGCATGTTTTTTGACTCTGAGCAAGTCACTTAACTAGTCATCGCTCCCAGGCTGACTATGAAGAGGGTCCTTGTAGGCGCATTGTTGTATCTTGTTAACAAATATAAATAAATAAATAATAAGTTGAAGTTGCTGCACAGCACAGAAAAAAAAACATAATAATTTTTCATTTTCATTGATTCTGGTTTTGAGGAGACATCAGTATGCAATAATAAAATAAATAAAAGGGATAGCAATATAAAAGTACTAATGACATCATGTGATGCAAGAAGACATCTATGCCAAGTAAAAATAAATAAATAAATCTCTCAGACCATAAATGTCAGAATTGGTGATGGTTAAATAACACAAAATGAGCTTTCCAGTTGGAAACACTTGCCACTGAAAGAAGGATGAAAAGATATACACACAGCACAAATTATTTTTCAAGGTCATGAATGAGAGGTTGCTTTCTATCAATTTACAGATGGCTGGTAAGCTGATATAAAGCCATTCTTACAAATGTATTTCACTTAAAGCAGTGACATTTCCTTTTATGGAGATAGTCTCTTACCTAGATCACTACTCTGGGACTTAAATCAAGTTTTAGTAGCTCGATCATAACATTTTGTTTTGCACAGTATCAAATACTGTGATAAAAAGATAAACTATCAGTGGCCATTACTGATACTCATACTACATTTTCCACAATCATACTAAAACCTTAGTATTTGAAATTATAGGTCCATAGTTAATATAATAGGCCAGCAACTACCATGGACTTTATATGCCTATCTGTGCAATCCAGCCCAGTTGTGTTTCTGTGTATAATGGGTATTTATTAGGATGGGGTATGTTAGGAATTTTCTAGAGGTTATGAGAGGAGTATGTTACTTTGGGCATTACTGACAGCCTCTGCCAATCAGAGACATGGAGGGCCAGATGTGGGATGAATTTCTAATTTCCCATCGATTGGTCAAGTTTAGGATTAAAATGGGTTAGAGATGAATTGTACTACACATAGGTGAGAAGCCTGTTCCAGAGCATGGCGATCCTCTGAGACATATATCTATACTAACAACATGTCCTGATATCTTATTTATATAACAAGTAACACTTAAATCCTTGTATCTAGTGGTTCTCATGCTGTTTGTTTTGTGGATGTGCAAAAATTCCATCGGAGTTGGATCTGAGGATGCCTTATATGCCAGGCACAGAATGCCTGTCAGTAACCTGTAGGAGACAGGGTCTAGAGATAAGGCTTTAAGACAATTTGTATAAACTTTAAAATTATTTGTATAGAACAATGTATTTATAGCCTGGATTCTCCTGGTAAAGAACCTTTTAAGGAATTCCAATTGCTGCATATATTTTGTCAGGTACATGCTACAGGGGGGCATTTTACTCCATGATGGGTCAGATAAGGGCCAAATAAAGTGGCACTATGAGTTTCTTTGACCTGGATGCCATGCCCATACTAATAAGTTGGGGGACATAGAATGATGTTCTTACTACCTTCGCCACATGTTGTTCAAAGGCCAGAATTATTGTCTACATATGTTCCCAGATCCCTGACTACTAGGTCATCTCTTAGGAGTGTCTTAGTGGTAGAGTAATTATCCTGGGGGTGGGCAGTTTTCCCAATAGGCACTGTAATACATTTCTTGTCCCTTGAATTTAACACCAGTCATTTGTCTGTGATAGATCCTCTTGTAAAATATTTATGTCATGGAGAGAATCTATGATAGCTCCCAAAGTGTAGTCATCTGTGAACTTGGTCAGCCAAAGGGCCTTGATATTAGCCTTCACCTCTAAGAAATAGATGCCAAATAGCTGCAGCCCCAGCACGGAACCCTGAGGTACCCCACTGGTGACTGGTCTGTTAGTGGATGTGGTATTACCAATCTTGACTTGCTATGTCTTGTCTGTAAATCAGCAGGCAATCCAGTGAGTTATGTAAGCACTTATGCCCTATTTGTTGAGTTTATCAACTATACCTGAGCAGGGCATTGTACTGAACACCTTAGCTAAGTACAGGTAGGTGGTATGCATTGGTTTTCCCTCATCCATTGCCTTTGCAACTTTCTCAAGGAACTCCATCAGATTTAGTAGGCATGATCTTTCCATGACAAAACCAAACTGGGTTGGGTCCAGCATCTGAAGGTTGACTATGTGTTTGTTGACCATTTCCATTATAATTTGTTTGCATATTAGAGTAGTCAGACTAATAGGTCTGTAGTTTCTGGGGTCAGTTAATGGGGACCACCATTGTGAAGTGGGATAACCATTGCAGTCCTCCATTGTTGTGGTACAAAGCCTGTTTTGAGGCTGTAGTAGAAAAGTGACTGAAGTGGTCCATAAAGGTCACATTTCCAGCTATTTAGGGGCATTCCAGGATACTGTTAGGGCCCATTAAGGCTGTTTTTTGGCCTTAACCAGTGTTCCCAAGACCTACTCCCTGATAATAGTTTGGGGGTTATGCTACTAGGTATTTCATGGTGGGGAGGGGGCTTGAAGTTTGAGCTGAATTTGTCAGTTGGCAGACTCACTATGTTGATCTGCACAGTGAATTGGCACCAAAGACCACCAGTTCATCACATTAATATTCACTGCCTTTGAGGTTTTGGACATAGCTGTAGAAGGCCTTTTTGTTGTCTTTAGCCTGCAAGGCTATCTTGACCTCATAACTGGCCTTGTTGTACTTAATTAGTCCTCTTAGTTTCCTGTTTAATTTAATTGGAGAGTTCCTATCATTATGGGAGTTGGTCTTCCTGATTTTAGCCAAGACTTTTTACCTTTTTTATATACCCTATTAAAGTTAGGATTTTATCGGTATGGTTTGTTTTTAGAGTTTGTTTTGATCTTACTTCTAATAGGTATAGCAGGCTCTATACAGCCATTCACATAGCTGAACAGGGTCTCTGTGAACAATTCTGCATAGGTTGTTGTGAACTTCGGGCTAGGAGGGGCATTGAATTTTGATAAACTATCAAGTAACAGGGTATAGTTTGCTTTGGAATAGCTCTTAGCTGTTACAGGGTTTGCTGGGGTTATTAAACTGAGACGCCTTTGTGGTCTGACCTCACCAGTGAGGATGTGACACTGTGGGGTAGGGTCTGCAGAACTCTCTCATATTGGTTAGTACCAGGTCCAGCATGCTTGAACCTCTGGTGGATGCGCATGCTATCTGGACAAGGGTATTTGTGTTAATAAGTCCAGGAATCACTGTGCCTGTGAGTATAAGAGCAGTGTATGTTTCCCAGTCACCTCACAGCAAGAGGTTTCCTGGTTTGATTTTTGGCTGGGGTGCCTTCTGTGTGGAGTCTGCATGTCCTCCCTGTGTTAAAGTCTCCCATGCATAGGGCATTTGGTTTAATATCAAGTTTCTCCAGTAGGTCTAAGTAGGAGGTGAGGGATTCTAGGGACACGGAGGGTAACCTATAGCTTGCTAGGATTATGGTATGACAGTTTAACCATGTACAGATCACCACAGACAAATTCCAGGGCATTGTCCTATTTAACCAATATAGAGTTATGCTTGTTGCTAATATAGATTGAGACTCCTCAACCTTTTCTCCTTGTTGCAACTGGTGGTCTAAATGTATAGAAAGCACTGAAGCCTTGAACTGCCAGACTACTTTCTGCAGATTTAAACTATGTCTCTATAACAGCACAGATGTCTATATTCTTCAGAATAAAGAGAGCTTGTAGGGTATAGAGGTTTTTGCTTAGGCTCCTAGCATTGAGCAGTAACACCTTTAGATTTCTTTGGGTTTCATTTCCTATGTCAGTAGGTTTGTTAATTTGGCATTGCCTAAAAAAGGGCCTAAGGAGGTAGATAAAGTATTAGCTAATATTTGGAAGCCTAGGGGAGACGGGTGCAGGCCATACTTTTCAAAGTAATGCGGTCTGTTAACTTGTCCTCCCATGCTGATAAATATTGAATCCCCCTGGAAAGACACCAGAAACTAAGCCAACCTTGGTGGATCCACTTGGGGTGTCCAGCAGAGAATTACAGCAGTAGAACGTGAGAGAGAGACTTTAATTGATCAAAAGATCATGTTTCTGCTTATTTTTACCTGCCGCCCCTTGTCGTAAGAATTTTGTGACTGTGTGAGGTTATTTAACTGCATTTCTGCCAGTTTCTACATTGCACTTTACCAGATCATCTGTTTTAAATTGTATTTTACTGTTACAAGTTACACATACAAGTGCGCTAGCCATTTAGAGCCTTACAAGTGTGTTTTAATCCCGCATTTACTGCCACCCTATTTCTGAAAAAAAAATACTACAAAAATCTTATCTGCCTCCTTGTTTCCCACCTTTCTTTAAACCAGTAAACTCCAGATCTCAGATTTGCTGATTTCAGGACTGTGTATTGTGTTGCGAGTTGACCAGATCTTCCAGAGATACAAGGAAGTCTTGCAGCTTGTCAGTGGTAGTGGTAAGCTCTGAACAGCCTATCTATCTCTAGGGGAGTGGTTTCTAGCTCAAGGATGTTGTACTATTGACCATGTTGGGCTGCTACTATCCCTTTCAAGTTCCTGCTTTAAAACCCATGTTTGCGCTTCTATTTAGCTTGGCGGATCCTCTTGGGGCGTCCAGCAGAGAATTACAGCAGCAGAAAGGAGAGAGAGAGAGACTTTAATTGATCAAAAGATCTGTTTCTGCTTATTTTTACCTGCTGCATCTTGTCGTAAGTGCGTTGTGACTGTGTGAGGTTATTTAACTGCATTTCTGCCGGTTTCTACATTGCACTTTACCAGATTGTCTGTTTTAAATTGTACTTTACTCTTACAGGCTACACACTGAAGTGCACTAGCAGTTTAGAGCCTTATAAGTGTGTTTTAATCCTGCATTTACCGCCTCCCTATTTCTGAAAAAAAAAAAAACTACTACAAAAATCTTATCCGCCTCCTCGTTTCCCACCTTTCTTTAAACCAGTAAACTCCAGATCTCAGATTTGCTGATTTCAGGACTGTGTATTGTATTGTGAGTTGACCAAACCTTCCAGAGATAGAAGGAAGTCTTGCAGCCTATCAGTGGCAGTGGTAAGCTCTGAACAGCCTATCTATTGCTAGGGGAGTGGTTTCCAGCTCCAGTTTGTTGTACTATTGTTCGTTTTGGGCTGCTTCTATCCCTTTCAGCTTCCTGCTTTAAAACCTGTGTTTGCCCAGGTTTGCGCTTGAATTTACTGTGGCGGATCATCTTGGGGTGTCCAGCAGAGAATTACAGCAGCAGAAAGGAGAGAGAGAGACTTTAATTGATCAAAAGATCTGTTTCTGCTTATTTTAACTGACACACCCAAGTGTTTTGTGACTGTGTGAGGTTATTAAACTGCATTTCTGCTGGTTTTTACATTGCACTTTACCAGACCATCTGTTTTAAATTGTATTTTACTGTTACAGGCTACACACTCAAGTGCGCTAGCCATTTAGAGCCTTATAAGTATCTTTTAATCCTGCATTTACTGCCTCCCTATTTCTGGAAAATTACTACAAAATTGTATCTGCCTCCTCATTTCCCGCCTTTCTATAAACCAGTATGGTCCATATCTCAGATTTGCTGATTTCAGGACTGTGTATTGTGTTGTGAGTTTACCAGATCTTCCAGAGATAGAAGGAAGTCTTGCAGCCTATCAGTGGTAGTGGTAAGCTCTGAACAGCCTATCTGTCACTAGGGGAGGGTTTTGCAGCTCTACTTTGTTGTACTATTGGACATTTTGGGCTGCTTCTATCCTTTCAACTTCCCGCTTTAAAACCCGTGTTTGCCCGGGTTTGCACTTGTATTTACCTCAGCAGATCTTCTTGGGGGGTCCAGCAGAGAATTATAGCAAAAGAAAAGAGAGAGAGAGAGACTTTCATTGATCAAAAGATCTGTTTCTGCTTATTTTTACCTGCCGCACCTTGTCATGTTTTGTGACTGTGTGAGGTTATTTAACTGCATTTCTGCCGGTTTTTACATTGCACTTTAGCAGATCGTCTGTTTTAAATTGTATTTTACTGTTAAAGGCTACACACTCAAGTGCGCTAGCTGTTTAGAGCCTTATAAGTGCATTTTAATCCTGCATTTACTGCCTCCCTATTTCTGAAAAAAAAAACTACTACAAAAATCCTATCTGCCTCCTTGTTTCCTGCCTTTCTTTAAACCAGTATAGTCCTGATCTCAGGTTTGTTGATTTCAGGACTGTGTATTGTGTTGTGAGTTGACCATACCTTCTAGAGACAGAAGGAAGTCTTGCAGCCTATCAGTGGAGGTGGTAACCTCTGAACACCCTATCTATTGCTAGGGGAATGGTTTCTAGGTCTAGTTTGTTGTACTATTGGCCATTTTGGGCTGCTTCTATCCCTTTCAACTTCCTGCTTTAAAACCTGTGTTTGCCCGGGTTTGAGCTTGTGTTTACCTCGGCGGATCCTCTTGGGGCATCCAGCAAAGAATTACAACAGCAGAAAGGAGAGAGAGAGAGAGAGAGAGAGAGAGAGAGAGAGAGACTTTAACTGATCAAAAGATCTGTTTCTGCTTATTTTTACCTGCCGCACCTTGTTGTGTTTTGTGATTGTGTGAGGTTATTTAACTGCATTTTTGCTGGTTTCTACCTTGTACTTTACCAGATCATCTGTTTTAAATTGTATTTTACTATTACAGGCTATACACTCAAGTGTGCTAGCCGTTTAGAGCCTTATAAATGTGTTTTAATCCTGCATTTACTGCTTCCCTATCAAAAATCCTATCTGACTCCTTGTTTCCTGCCTTTCTTTAAACCAGTATATTCCATATCTCAGATTTGCTGATTTCAGGACTGTGTATTGTGTTGTGAGTTTACCAGACCTTCCAGAGATAAAAGGAAGTCTTGCAGCTTATCAGTGGCCGTGGTAAGCACTGAACAGCCTATCTATCACTAGGGGAGGGTTTTGCAGCTCTAGTTTGTTATACTATTGGCCGTTTTGGGCTGCTTCTATCCCTTTCAACTTCCTGCTTTAAAACCCGTGTTTGCCAGGGTTTGCACTTGTATTTAGCTCAGCAGATCCTCTTGGGGCATCCAGCAGAGAATTACAGCAGCAGAAAGGACAGAGAGACTTTAATTGATCAAAAGATCTGTTTCTGCTTATTTTTACCTGCCGCACCTTGTCATAAGTGCGTTGTGACTGTGTGAGGTTATTTAACTGCATTTCTGCCAGTTTTTACATTGCACTTTACCAGATCATCTGTTTTAAATTGTATTTTACTGTTAAAGGCTACACACTCAAGTGCACTAGCCATTTAGAGCCTTATAAGTGTGCTTTACTCCTGCATTTACTGCCTCCCTATTTCTGAAAAAAAACTACTACAAAAATCCTATCTGCCTCCTTGTTTCCTGCCTTTCATTAAACCAGTATAGATCAGATCTCAAATTTTCTGATTTCAGGATTGTGTATTGTGTTGTGAGTTGACCAGACCTTCCAGAGATAGAAGGATGTCTTGCAGCCTATCAGTGGCAGTGGTAAGCTCTGAACAGCCTATCTATTGCTAGGGGAGTGGTTTCCAGCTCTAGTTTGTTGTACTATTGGCTGTGTTGGGTTGCTTCTATCCTTTTCAACATCCTGCTTTAAAACCTGTGTTTGCCCGGGTTTGCACTTGTATTTACCTCGGCGGAGACTCTTGGGGCGTCTAGCAGAGAATTACAGCAGCAGAAAAGAGAAAGTGGGAGAGAGACTTTAATTGATCAAAAAATCTGTTTCTGCTTATTTTTACCTGCCGCACCTTGTCGTAAGTGTTTTGTGTTTGTGTGAGGTTATTTAACTGCATTTCTGCCAGTTTCTACTTTGCACTTTACCAGATAATCTGTTTTAAATTGTATTTTACTGTTGCAGGCTACACAGTCAAGTGCGCTAGCCATTAGAGCCTTATAAGTGTGTTTTAATCCTGCATTTACTGCCTCCCTATTTCAGAAAAAAAATACTACAAAAATCCTAACTGCCTCCTTCTTTCCTGCCTTTCTTTAAACCAGTGTATTCCAGATCTCAGATTTGCTGATTTCAGGACTGTGTATCATGTTGTGAGTTGACCAGACCTTCCAGAGATAGAAGGAAGTCTTGCAGCCTATCAGTGGCAGTGGTAAGCTCTGAACAGCCTATCTATTGCAAGGGGAGTGGTTTCTAGGTGTAGTGTGGTGTACTATTGACCTTTTTGGGCTGCTTCTATCCCTTTCAACTTCCTGCTTTAAAACCTGTGTTTGCCAGGGTTTGCACTTGTATTTACCTCAGCGGATCCTCTTGGGGCTTCCAGCAAAGAATTACAACAGCAGAAAGGAGAGAGACAAACTTTAATTGATCAAAAGATCTGTTTCTGCTTATTTTTACCTGCCGCACCTTGTTGTAAGTGTTTTGTGACTGTGTGAGGTTATTTAACTGCATTTCTGCCGGTTTTTACATTGCAGTTTACCAGATCATCTGTTTTAAATTGTATTTTACTGTTACAGGCTATACACTCAAGTGTGCCAGCCGTTTAATGCATTATAAGTGTGTTTTAATCCTGCATTTACTGCCACCCTATTTCTGACAAAAAGTAAAAAACTACTACAAAATCGTATCTGCCTCCTCATTTCCCACCTTTCTTTAAACCAGTATAGTCCATATCTCAGATTTGCTGATTTCAGGACACTGTATTGTGTTGTGAGTTGACCAGACCTTCCAGAGATAGAAGGAAGTCTTACAGCCTATCAGTTGTAGTGGTAAGCTCTGAACAGCCTATCTATCACTAGTGGAGGGTTTTGCAGTTCTACTTTCTTGTAATATTGGCCATTTTGGGCAGCTTCTATCCTTTCAACTTCCTGCTTTAAAACCCGTGTTTGTGCTTGTATTTACATCAGCGGATCTTCTTGGGGGGGTCCAACAGAGAATTACAGCAGTAGAAAGTAGAGAGACTTTAATTGATCAAAAGATCTGTTTCTGCTTATTTGTACCTGCTGCACTTTTTCATGTTTTGTGAATGTGTGAGGTTATTTAACTGCATTTCTGCCGGTTTTTACATTGCACTTTACCAGATCGTCTGTTTTTAATTGTGTTCTACTGTTAAAGGCTACACACTCAAGTGAGCTAGCCGTTTAGAGCCTTATAAGTGTATTTTAATCCTGCATTTACTGCCTCCCTATTTCTGAAAAAAAAACTACTACAAAAATCCTATTTGCCTCCTTGTTCCTGCCTTTCTTTAAACTAGTATAGTCCATATCTCAGATTTGCTGATTTCAGGACTGTGTATTGTGTTGTGAGTTGTTAAATAAAATAAAAGATCAATACACAGGAGGTTCAGGTTCAAAATTTTACTAGTGTACACCAGGAGGCAAAAAACGTACAAGTACAGAATTTTGTCTGACATGAAGCAGGAAGTACACAATTTTTATAGTCATTCACATTTAGTCTAAGCCCACCTGACTGACGTGGTCAGTCACAGGACATCTACATCACTTTAGCTTACAATATTCTATTCATAAAAGATGCTGATGCTATATTTTTTAAAAAAAGTTTTCCTCTGGTAACAATACGGCCTTGCTAACCACCTGGTCAGTTATAATGTCTTTCTGTAGAAGTTACTATTCGAGGTTCCAAGTTGGTTCAAATACAATAGCAGATTCAGTCTTTTAATACATTTCTCTAACCACCTCTTTGTTCCCATGTAACATTTTTCCCCACAGCTGTGCGTTATCTAATAGCATATACAAGGCCAATCGTTCCAGCAGGAAAGAGCAGAAGATTTTCATTATTTCACACGTTTAATTTCCTGACCCAGCAGATAATCACTTGTGAGAAGCATAAACATTAAAACTTGCTTAGCTAGCAGCTGCTGGGGTCAGAGGCCAACTTGCAACAAGGCACACTGCAGTTTCCAAAGGCTTCTTACAATTTCATATGAATTCATTTTTCTTGTCATGTCATTAATAGAATAAAATGCATTACATACTAATTTGCTTTTAACTAGCACTTCACATATGCTCAAATACATATTTTTCTAACATTTTCCATGTCATTTCTTCTCCTAACCTCTTCCACCAAGGATTCTCAGCTAGGTGAGTCATTTAGTTTATACTTCAGAAAGAATTTCATCTGGGATTAATTTTTCAAACTCAATATCTTGGTACAAGGTTTCAGTAACAGATACATCAATTAAATCTTTGATTAATCTTTTCATGCAGGGAATTCCACAACAGGCACACGCTCCTAATAGGAGTAAACCTACACAAATAGCAATCAGAATATTCATTAGGATGGAACCCCACCCCCCAAACAGATTCTGAAAAAAGTTCGTCAGTGGGTTTGGGCCTGGTTCAGTCATGGCCGACACTTGCTGAATTACCTCTAGGTGATTGTTAATCTCGTGCCTGTTATCTGGAATAAACGCACAGCATTCTTCTTTGATAAGCGCGCACGTACCACCTCTCGCTGCTAGGGTGAAGTCAAGAGCCATCCGATTTGTAACACGACAGTTCTCATTGCATTCAGTTCATCAGTCACTAGTTCAAGGGCAGAAAAAGTCGCATTACTTATTACTTCGAGAAGTTTTGACAGCTTTCTCAACTCCCAGATTGATTTGATTGCACCATATGCTGGGAGTATACCTGCCCAAGATATAACACTGTCACTCAAATCCATATGAGTCAATTTGTCTTTGTCCTTCACGGAATTATGGTCTTTCCAGCCAGCTTCAATCCGCCCCACTGGATTCACAGGTTTCTCGACTGGATTTTCAGGTTTTCGGACAACATCTCTCATGTTTCGTATCTTACCCAGAGGCAATTCTGCAGTGTGTCTTATGGCCGGAACCAGATAACCCAAAAAACAACTGCCAGACCAATTCTCAGGTAGCCATTTGTACGCCTTTTTCCCACAAATAAAATAACAATTTTCTACTTTAGTGCTGATACGTGCCAGCCCTGTATGAAACATTTTCTTATCTATGATAGACAACTGCTTAATTAAAACAGAATTTCTTCGCATTTCACCCAATGTTGTTTTCATTGAACTCAGATATGAATCATAGTCGATATTACAAACAGTACTCCCATCTCTAACTTTAATATAACATTTATAAGAAATGGTTATATTACAATTGCTCCAACCCACTTGGAAAGTGTTGTTTTTGTAAAAACACACAATTCCCTTCTGTGTAACAGGTAAATACAATGCTATTTTGTCCTGTGATCTCACAGTTCCCATGTCAAAAAGCAAATTCTCCCAAGTCTCATTGATCCCCAGAGGGACAGCGGATATTAACAGTCCTCCATATGATGTTGGTATAGTTGTACAAACCCAGCAATTTGAAATGTTCATAGTCTCAGCATATACACGCTTCATGGCTAGGTATGTGTTAAAGTTTGGATGCCAATCTATAGACAATTCATCACGTCTTTCCACTTTCACTTGTGTGGTTGAGTGCAGGAAAAACCACAACAAGAAGAAAATTGTCACAATTATAGTTAATAAATGCACGCTCAACAAAATGATTATGCAACATCTCTGGGGTTGATCTGCATTTCTACTTGCTTTATCCTTGGCCATTTTGCCCTTGTTGTGTGTCAGTCACAAAGTTTTTATCAAGTTGAAAGTTCTTTACCGGTTTGCAATGCGTCAAATGGACCCAGGATGTTCTCTCAGCAACTCTGACTGCAGTAGGCATCACCAACAGTACCTGGTACGGTCCTTCCCACTTTGGACTCGCCCAATTCTTCCTCTTCGTCACCTTCAGCCAAACCCAGGACCCCGGGGCCAGAACTGCTTCCAACGGTCTGGTCTGTCCTTTATCTGAAAAAGAGTTAAACTGCAAAACAGATTTATTTGTTAACAGTTTCCTCATATAGCTAGCTAGTGAACTGTCAGCCTCTTAGTCTGCAGGCATGAGAGCTTTCCACTGAGGTACATAATATGCCTTCCCAAACACCATTTCAAAGGGAGTCAAACCCTTCACATTTGGAACTGTTCTCATGCTCAGCAGTGACAAAGGCAAACAGTGTATCCAACTCTTCTGAGTTTCCTCAACTAGTTTCCTAAGCTTACTCTTGAGGACTCCATTGTACCTCTCCACCAGTCCTGCAGACTGTGGGTGATAGGCACAATGGTTTTTCAAGGAAATTCCAAAAAAGTGTCCTAGCTGATGAATAGTTTGGTTGACGAAATGTGTACCATTGTCACTATAAATCCTCTCCGGTATGCCAAACCTAGGGATTACTTCCTTTACCAGGGCTTTTGCCACTGTTGCTGCATCCAGATTTTTGGTTAGAAAGGCTTCTACCCATTTAGAAAACATATCTACAATGACAAGACAATACTTTTTTCCGTCACATTTATTCAATTCTATGAAGTCCATGCAAATAGTATGGAACGGATATGGTGGTATAGGAAAGCTTCCTTGCTTAGGTTTAAATGCCCCTTGTGCATGGTGTTTGTTGCAAGTGTGACATGCTGCACAAAATTTTTTTGTATAATTTGTGAATCCATATGTTTGGAATATTCGATTTACTAACGGTACCATCCCCCCTGTTGAGACATGGCACTGCCCATGGCTCAACAAAGCTGCATATCTAAATAAATTAGACGGCAATATTGTTTTTTTCTCTTTGGAGATCTACAGTCCGTTTTCGAGAATTGCGCCTCGCTTTTCCCATTTTTGTTTTTCTGCTTTTGTAGTAAGCATCTGCATCATTTTTAACATTTCTAGATCTAAAATCTCAGAGGGTTGTAATTCCTCGTTTAAAAGTAAAGTTTCTGAGTCTGAAGCTGCTTGCTTCGCACCTGCATCAGCTCTCGCATTACCTTTTGAAATTCTGTCCTGTTGTTTTGTGTGAGCTACGCATTTGCAAATAGCTACTTTAGTAGGTAACTAGATAGATTCTAACAATTCCAAAATAAATTGCGCATGATTAATTGGTTTGCCACTAGATGTTACCATTCCCCTATTTTTCCACTGCTGTGCAAAAACATGTACGGTAGAGAAAGCATACTGACTGTCAGTATATATGTTTACACATTTGCTTTTTGCTAAGGTACAAGCTCGTGTTAAAGCTATCAATTCTACTGCTTGTGCAGACAAGTTATGTGGTAAGGATTGGGCTTCTAAAGTTTCAGTGTCTGTAACTACTGCATACCCCACTAGATTCTTTCCTGTAGGGCCCCTTCTGCATGAGCCATCCACGTAATATGTCACCTCAGCATCATCCAAGGGCATATCCGTGAGATCCTGTCTAGGTAAGGTTATCTGCTCAATTTCCTGCAGGTAACTGTACGTTGTGCCATCCGCAGGAGTTGGGAGCAATGTTGATGGGTTTAACGTCGTACATCGTTCAATTGTCATATGAGGTTGGCTCAGTAGTATAGTCATACATGAAAGATGTCTAGCAGGAGAGAGATATGCTACTTTTTCTTGCAGTAAAATTATCGTGACTGCATGAGGCACTCTCAATGTGAGAGGGTGGAACAACACCACTGAGGCCGAGGCCTGTACTGCCATTGCAGCTGCGACCACTGCTTGTACACAGTGAGGCAAGGATCGCGCCACTGGGTCTAACTGTGATGAATAGTAAGCTATGGGGCATTGCTTATCCCCATGTTGTTGCGTCAACACTGATGTCATATATCCTTGCTTACAATCTACAGTTTGAAAGAAACGTTTATGATAATTTGGGAGTCCTAAAACTAATGAAGAAGCTATCAATTGCTTCAACCTGCAGAAAGCTGTTTCTGCACTGGCTGTCCATTGCAATAAATCTTGTGCTGCCATTGGCGTTTTGTATATCAAATCAGTCAGTGGAGCAGATTCCAAAGCATAGTTTGGTATCCAACTCCGACAAAAATTAGTTGTTCCCAAGAAGGACATCATTTCCTTCTTGGTTGCTGGTTTGGGTGCTTGTAAAATTGCTGTCTTTCTATCCTCGTCTAATATTCTACCTTCGTTGGATATTACATATCCTAGGTATCTTACTTGTTTTCTCCAGAGTTGTAATTTGCTTTTATTTACTTTGTGTCCTTGTGTTGCTAAGAATTTCAACAGTGCTATGGTATCCTCCCTGCATTGCTGCTGGGTGGGGCCTGCTAGCAAAATGTCATCTACGTAAAGTAGAATTTGACTACCTCCTGGTGGGGTGAACCCTGCCAGGTTGCTAGCCATTTCTTGTGCAAATATCATTGGGCTCTCACAATATCCCTGTGGTAGTCAAGTATAAGTATACCTTTTATCCTGAAATGTAAATGCAAACCAATATTGACTATCAGGATGTATAGGTATTGAAAAGAAAGCATTACTGATATCTACCACAGAGAAATATTTCTGTTGAGGCTTCAGGTCGTTTAACAAGGTATGTGGATCTGGCACCGTAGGTGCTCTAGGTATTACTGCATTGTTTACAGCTTGTAAATCCTGAACCATACGCCATTCCCCGTTTGCTTTTTTTACAGGAAATAAGGGTGCATTACATGGTGAATCAGGAGATTCTACCAGTACTCCTTCCTTGAGTAATGCTGCTATTATAGGTTTGATTCCTATTTCTGCATCTTTCCTCAAAGGGTATTGTCTTTTCTGTGGTCTAAATGCTGACTTTGGTGTAATAGTAGCCGGTCCTGCTGTTCGAATAAGTCCTACATCTGACTTGCCTGTTGACCAAAGAGTCTTTGGTATATCATATAAGGCTTTTTCTTCTTCTTCTAATAAAAATGCTAATCAGCTGTCCTCGCTAGACTGCAAGTGTACAGCTGGGTGCGTCTGTGTTAACCAATTTAACTTTTGTTTCTGTATTCCCCATTCTGATAATTCTAAATCAGTCTGTTTTTCCCATCTTGTTACCTTTTCTCCTAAGTCCGCCCATTTTACGTTTTTGTTCTTTGTTAAACTGACATGTGGTAATCGATTAGATTTGTATAATGCAAGGAATTCTTGAGGTAATGAACAGCTAACAACACTGTTTCCCTCAGTATCCCAGTATAGAGTACGTAATACTAATCTGTTTGCACGATTTCTGAACAATTCTCGCTCATATTCTTTATCAGGTCCTGGTGTGCTACAGTAGTATAGAGTACAGTGTAACAAATGCTGTCGATCAGTGTCAAGAGAGGGGGTTTTACTGATGGCTACGTTCATCAGTTCCTCGGTTACTGCCCCTGGACCAGTCGTAACTAGGTCCTGGCTGTACCAATAAAAAGTCTCACCCTCCGATCGCACCACAAAAGTATCCATTTGCCTATGTGCCTCCATACCCTGTATAGTTGGAACTACTACTATGCCAAATATCTGCATAAGGTCTCTACCAATAGACTCACTGGACACTTTGCAGAAACAACAATCTTACTTCTTTGAGTCATACCTGAAACAGGGTCAGTTATTGCTATAACATGGGAAAGTGGTTCCCGGTATAGCTGTCCATTTGCAGCTTTCACTAATATATAATCAGGTGATTCTGAATGTTCCTGTAACTTGGAGGGGTGTATCAGAGTCCGTGACGCTCCTGAGTCACACAGGAATTTAACTTCCCTTCCCTCCACCAGAAGTGTAACTTCCGGTTTTGTGTCTGCTAGGTAGAGCTCTAGGCTCAATAATGCTAAGTCTAAAATCTCATTTTCTTCATCCTCCATGTCTACTTGCACTTCCTCTATTCCTTCTATTACATTTACATTTGTCCTCTCTTTATTGTCTTTTCCCGATGACTTCTGACTTTCGTACGGTGTATCTTCACTATCATATAGTCAGTCCTCATCTCCCTTATCCTCTGTCGTTACCTTCTTATTCTGTTTACAATCCCTCATTAGATGTCTCTTCTTCCCACACTTAAAGCATTCACCTCTCTTTTTCCTTTCCTCAAAATCCTCTGACCGTTTGTCAGACTGTTTATTTCCCTGGGCATTTTTCTTCCCCACCTGACTGTAACACATAAACTTCAGCTCCATCTTCAGCAGTGAAGACTTGCGCTTTCTTTTTCTTTTTGCTATTAAAGTGTCTTTCAGCATGTCTAGCATATTCAACTAAGGCTTGTAACCTACTTGTTCGATGATCTATCATATGCTTCGTAATGAAGCTACTGATAGGTGCTATGCAACCCTTTAAAAAATGCATTTTTCAATTGTTGTTCATACGGGGAATCATTTGTTTGATTTTCAGGAACAGTCATACTGCTATGGTTATTAAAACATTCCAATAATCTGGCATAGTACCCATCTACCGTTTCATTTTCTTGCTGTATGCATTGGTTAATACAAGTCCAGTCTGCTCTAGGTTTCCATTTCTCAGAGATTCGGTCTGTAAGGCCTTTCACCCTATTGTCTGGTTCTGCGTCACTATGTGGGAGTGGCTTGAACTCTGCATTACGAGGATTCCAGGTGCCACAAATCATGTGCCAATCTGGACCTACAATTTGTCTAACTACTTTTTCTACTTCTTCCCCATTCAAGTGGTAACTCAGCCTCATACCTTGTAAGTCTTCTAAGAATTTCGTAAAATTAACTTTTGGATGGGGAATTCCCTCAGTAGCCTTCCGGATATCCTCTGGTGTCCACGGCCTATATACTAAGAGGGTTGGGTCCTGCCCTACCTGTCCTGCCTGAGGATTTGGGACCTCTATAAGCGGACATATTTCTTCCTCACTCTCATCTTGTAGCTTTCTCTCCATTTGATATGATTCTATGTCCCCCTGTGTTTTATGTGTTCGGGACCTAGTTTCAATGGGATCTCTAACAAATGATTTTGATTTCACTGAGACATCAGGATAATGCGGAGGTGGGCCAGCTTGTCCACCCGCTTCATATCCTGGAAAAGGTAGCGGAGGGGGCGGAGGAGGAGGAGCCGTTGCTATTACTATGTTATTATCCTCTTTGTCTAAGAACAATGTCTTTGAATTATTACTCTTTTGTTCCCTACGGTTTGCTTCCTCAATCCACCTGTGTGCCTGAGGAATACCTAATTGCCATTGTTTTTTTGCCTGACCTTTCGCATCTGATTTGAGTTGTTTAAGGAGTTTAACCAGTGAAGGTTTATCTAATTTACCGTCGAATTCATATTTGTTAACCCATTTCGTGTAATATCTAACATTATCAGCACGTTGTGATTGCATATATTTTGCATCTTCGGTTAGGGGCGGGTCTCGCGATGTTTTAGTGCACTGATTTCCCATATTAAAAGAAAATGTTATGTAACCCTTCTTATCATGTGGTACCACAGTTTCAATTCTTTTCACCGTTTATCTAGAATAACTGCCTACCTTATTCTGTTACCCTGATCTATGACCAAATACACAGTAATTCCTCTTGCCCCTGATCTGTATAACAAATCTTGACAACATTTACTGTAACCTAGTCCCTGATCTAAAACAGAAAAAAGGAAAAAGTTTTCCTACCTGAGCCTCCGGTATTGAACAGTCAAGTACAGATCTGCTCTTCGGCCACAGATCAGAAAGTGGCCAGCCTCTTTAAACGACAATTCAGTCGGAGGTCTTTTCATTCAAGAAGAACCATTTTGGTAGCTTCTCCTGCATGCAGTATTCGACCGCCGGTACGCTCTGATCTGCAGCTTCTGAGGGATTTCCGGCTTGAGAGGACCAAACTGTTAAATAAAATAAAAGATCAATACACAGGAGGTACAGGTTCAAAATTTTACTAGTGTACACCAGGAGGCAAAAAACGTACAAGTACAGAATTTTGTCTGACATGAAGCAGGAAGTACACAATTTTTATAGTCATTCACATTTAGTCTAAGCTCACCTGACTGACGTGGTCAGTCACAGGACATCTACATCACTTTAGCTTACAATATTCTATTCATAAAAGATGCTGATGCTATATTTTTAAAAAAAAGTTTTCCTCTGGTAACAATATAGCCTTGCTAACCACTTGGTCAGTTATAATGTCTTTCTGTAGAAGTTACTATTCGAGGTTCCAAGTTGGTTCAAATACAATAGCAGATTCAGTCTTTTAATACATTTCTCTAACCACCTCTTTGTTCCGATGTAACATTTTTCCCCACAGCTGTGCGTTATCTAACAGCATATACAAGGCCAATCGTTCCAGCAGGAAAGAGCAGAAGATTTTCATTATTTCACACGTTTAATTTCCTGACCCAGCAGATAATCACTTGTGAGAAGCATAAACATTAAAACTTGCTTAGCTAGCAGCTGCTGGGGTCAGAGGCCAACTTGCAACAAGGCACACTGCAGTTTCCAAAGGCTTCTTGCAATTTCATATGAATTCATTTTTCTTGTCATGTCATTAATAGAATAAAATGCATTGCATACTACTTTGCTTTTAACTAGCACTTCACATATGCTCAAATACATATTTTTCTAACATGAGTTGACCAGACCTTCCAGAGATTGAAGGAAGTTTTGCAGCCTATCAGTGGCAGTGGTAAACTCTGAACAACCTATCTATTGCTAGGGGAGTGGTTTCTATCTCTAGTTTGTTGTACTATTGGCCATTTTGGGCTGCTTCTATCCCTTTCAACTTCCTGCTTTAAAGCCTGTGTTTACCCAGGCTTGCACTTGTATTTACCTCGGTGGATCCTCTTGGGGCATCCAGCAAAAAATTTCAACAGCAAAAAGGAGAGAGAGAGAGACTTTAATTGATCAAAAGATCTGCTTCTGCTTATTTTTACCTGCCGCACCTTGTTGTAAGTGTGTTGTGACTGTGTGAAGTTATTTAACTGCATCTCTGCCGGTTTTTACATTGCACTTTACCAGATCATCTGTTCTAATTGTATTTTACTGTGAAAGGCTACACACTCAAGTGCACTATGCATTTAGAGCCTTATAAATGTGCTTTAATCCAGCACTTACAGCCTCCCTATTTCTGCAAAAAAAAAAAAAAAACTACTACAAAAATCCTGTCTGCCTCCTTGTTTCCCACCATTCTTTAAACCATAATAGATCAGATCTCAGATTTTCTGATTTCAGGACACTGTATTGTGTTGTGAGTTGACCAGACCTTCCAGAGATAGAAGGAAGTCTTGCCTAGTGGTACGCTCTGAACAGCTTATCTATTGTTAGGGGAGTGGTTTCCAGCTCTAGTTTGTTGTACTATTGGCTGTGTTGGGCTGCTTCTATCCCTTTCAACATCCTGCTTTAAAACCTGTGTTTGCCCGGGTTTGCACTTGTATTTACCTCGGCGGATCCTCTTGGGGTGTCCAGCACAGAATTACAGTAGCAGAAAAGAGAGAGTGAGAGAGAGAGAGAGAGACTTTAATTGATCAAAATATCTGTTTTTGCTGATTTTTACCTGCCGCACCTTGTTGTAAGTGTTTTGTGATTGTGTGAGGTTATTTAACTGCATTTCTGCCGGTTTTTACATTGCACTTTACCAGATCGTCCATTTTAAATTGTACTTTACTGTTACAGGCTACACACTCAAGTGTGTTACCCATTTAGAGCCTTATAAGTGCGTTTTAATCCTGCATTTAGTGCCTCCCTATTTCTGTAAAACAACTACTACAAAAATCCTATCTACCTCCTCGTTTCCCCGCCTTTCTTTAAACCAGTATATTCCAGATTTCAGATTTGCTGATTTCAGGACTATGTAGTGTGTTGTGAGTTGACCAGAACTTCCAGAGATAGAAAGAAGTCTTGCAGCCTATCAGTGGCAGTGGTAAGCTCTGAACAGTCTATGTATTGCTAGGGGAGTGGCTTCTAGCTTTAGTTTGTTGTACTATTGGCCATTATGGGCTGCTTCTATCCCTTACCTGCCGCACCTTGTTGTAAGTGTTTTGTGACTGTCTGAGGTTATTTAACTGCATTTCTTCTAGTTTTTACATTGTACTTTACCAGATCATCTGTTTTAAATTGTATTTTACTGTTACAGGCTACACACTCAAGTGTGCTAGCTGTTTAAAGCCTTATAAGTGTGTTTTAATCCTGCATTTACTACCTCCCTATTTCTGAAAAAAAAAAAATAAAAACTAGTACAAAATCGTATCTGCCTCCTCATTTCCTGCCTTTCTTTAAACCAGTATAGTCCATATCTCAGATTTGCTGATTTCAGGACTGTGTATTGTGTTGTGAGTTGACCAGACCTTCCAGAGAAAGAAGGAAGTCTTGCAGCTTATCAGTGGCAGTGGTAAGCTCTGAACAGCCTATCTATCACTAGGGGATGGTTTTGCAGCTCTACTTTGTTTTACTATTGGCCATTTTGGGCTGCTTCTATCCCTTTCAACTTCCTGCTTTAAAACCCGTGTTTGCTCGGGTTTGCACTTTTATTTACCTCGGCTGATCTTCTTGGGGGTTCCAGCTGAGAATTAAAGCAACAGAAAGGAGAGAGAGAGACTTTCATTGATCAAAAGATCTTTTTCTGCTTATTTTTACCTGCCGCACCTTGTTGTAAGTGTTTTGTGACTGTGTGAGGTTATTTAACTGCATTTCTGCTGTTTTAACTTGCAATTCACCAGCTCATCTGTTTTAAATTGTATTTTACTGTTACAGGCTACACACTCAAGTGCACTAGCTGTTTAGAGCCATATAAATGTGTTTGAATCCTGCATTTACTGCCTCCCTATTTCTGAAAAAAAAATACTACAAAAATCCTATCTGCCTCCTTGTTTCCTGCCTGTCTTTAAACCAGTATAGTCCATATCTCAGATTTGCTGATTTCAGGCCTGTGTATTGTGTTGTGAGTTGACCAGACCTTCCAGAGATAGAAGGAAGTCTTGCAGCTTATCAGTGGCAGTGGTAAGCTCTGAACTACTTATCTATCGCTAGGGGAGGGTTTTGCATCTCTAGTTTGTTATACTATTGGCTGTTTTGGGCTGCTTCTATCCCTTTTAACTTCCTGCTTTAAAACCCGTGTTTGCCAGGGTTTGCGCTTGTATTTACCTCGGCGGATCCTCTTCGGGCATCCAGCAGAGAATTACAGCAGCAGAAAGGACAGAGAGAGACGTTAACTGATCAAAAGTTCTGTTTCTGCTTATTTGTACCTGCTGCACCTTGTTGTAAGTGTTTTGTGACTGTGTGAGGTTATTTAACTTCATTTCTGCCGGTTTTTACATTGCACTTTACCAGATCATCTGTTTTAAATTGTATTTAAATGTTAAAGACTACACACTCAAGTGTGCTAGCCATTTAGAGCATTATAAGTGTGCTTTAATCCTGCATTTACTGCCTCCCTATTTCTGTAAAACAACTACTACAAAAATCCTATCTACCTCCTCGTTTCCCGCCTTTCTTTAAACCAGTATAGTTCAGATCTCAGATTTGCTGATTTCAGGATTGTATATTGTGTTGTGAGTTGTCCAGACCTTCTAGAGATAGAAAAAAGTCTTGCAGCCTATCAGTGGTAGTGGTAAGCTCTGAACAGCCTATCTATCTCTAGGGGAGTGGTTTACAGCTCTAGTTTGTTGTACTATTGGCCGTTTTTGGCTGCTTCTATCCCTTTAAACTTCCTGCCTTAAAACCCATGTTTGCCCAGGTTTGCACTTGTATTTACCTCGACAGTTCCTCTTGGGGCATCCGGCAGAGAATTACAGCAGCAGAAAGGAGACAGACTTTAATTGATCAAAATATCTGTTTCTGCTTATTTTTACCTTCCGCACCTTATTGTAAGTGCATTGTGACTGTATGAGGTTATTTAACTGCATTTCTGCCGGTTTTTACATTGCAATTTACCAGATCATCTGTTTTAAATTGTATTTAAATGTTAAAGACTACACACTCAAGTGTGCTAGCCATTTAGAGCATTATGTGTGCTTTAATCCTTCATTTACTGCCTCCCTATTTCTGTAAAACAACTACTACAAAAATCCTATCTACCTCCTCGTTTCCTGCCTTTCTTTAAACAAGTATAGTTCAGATCTCAGATTTGCTGATTTCAGGATTGTATATTGTGTTTTGAGTTGTCCAGACCTTCTAGAGATAGAAAAAAGTCTTGCAGCCTATCAGTGGTAGTGGTAAGCTCTGAACAGCCTATCTATCTCTAGGGGAGTGGTTTACAGCTCTAGTTTGTTGTACTATTGGCTGTTTTTGGCTGCTTCTATCCCTTTAAACTTCCTGCCTTAAAACCCATGTTTGCCCGGGTTTGCACTTGTATTTACCTCGACAGTTCCTCTTGGGGCATCCGGCAGAGAATTACAGCAGCAGAAAGGAGAGAGACAGACTTTAATTGATCAAAATATCTGTTTCTGCTTATTTTTACCTTCCGCACCTTATTGTAAGTGCGTTGTGACTGTATGAGGTTATTTAACTGCATTTCTGACGGTTTTTACATTGCAATTTACCAGATCATCTGTTTTAAATTGTATTTAAATGTTAAAGACTACACACTCAAGTGTGCTAGCCATTTAGAGCATTATAAGTGTGCTTTAATCCTGCATTTACTGCCTCCCTATTTCTGAAAAAAACTACTACAAAAATCCTACCTGCCTCCTTGTTTCCTGCCTTTCTTTAAACCAGGATATTCCAGATCTCAGATTTGCTGATTTCAGGACTATGTAGTGTGTTGTGAGTTGACCAGACCTTCCAGAGATAGAAGGAAGTTTTGCAGTCTATCAGTGGCAGTGATAAGCTCTGAACAGCCTATCTATTGCTAGGGGAGTGGTTTATAGCTCTACTTTGTTGTACTATTGCCATTTTGGGCTGCTTCTATCCTTTCAACTTCCTGCTTTAAAACCTGTGTTTGTCCGGGTTTGCACTTGTATTTACATCGGTGGGTCTTCTTCGGGGGTCCAGCAGAGAATTATAGCAGCAGAAAGTACAGAGACTTTAATTGATCAAAAGATCTGTTTCTGTGTATTTTTACCTGCCGCACCTTCTCGTGTTTTGTGACTGTGTGAGGTTATTTAACTGCATTTCTACCGGTTCTTATATTGCACTTTACCAGATCGTCTGTTTTTAATTGTGTTTTACTGTTAAAGGCTACACACTCAAGTGCACTAGCCATTTAGAGCCTTATAAGTGTATTTTAATCCTGCATTTACTGCCTCCCTATTTCTGAAAAAAAAACTACTACAAAAATCCTATCTGCCTCCTTGCTTTCTGCCTTTCTTTAAACTAGTATAGTTCAGATCTCAGATTTGCTGATTTCAGGACTGTGTATTGTGTTGTGAGTTGACCAGACCTTCCAGAGATAGAAGGAAGTTTTGCAGCCTATCAGTGGCAGTGGTAAGCTCTGAACAGCCTATCTATTGCTAGGAGAGTGGTTTCTAGCTCTAGTTTGTTGTACTATTGGCTATTTTGGGCTACTTCTATCCTTTTCAACTTCCTGCTTTAAAGCCTGTTTGCCCAGGCTTGCACTTGTATTTACCTCGGTGGATCCTCTAGGGGCATCCAGCAAAGAATTTCAGCAGAAGAAAGGAGAGAGAGAGAGAGACTTTAATTGATCAAAAGATCTATTTTTGCTTATTTTTACCTGCCACACCTTGTTGTAAGTGTGTTGTGACTGTGTGAGGTTATTTAACTGCATCTCTGCAGGTTTTTACATTGCACTTTAACAGATCATCTGTTTTAAATTGTATTTTACTGTGCAAGGCTACACACTCAAGTGTACTAGCCATTTAGAGCCTTATAAGTGTGCTTTAATCCAGCACTTACTGCCTCCCTATTTCTGCAAAAAAAAATTACTACAAAAATCCTATCTGCCTTCTTGTTTCCCACCTTTCTTTAAACCAGAATAGATCAGATCTCAGATTTTCTGATTTCAGGACACTGTATTGGGTTGTGAGTTGACCAGACCATCCAGAGATAGAAGGAAGTCTTGCCGCCTATCAGTGGCAGTGATAAGCTCTGAACAGCCTATCTATTGCTAGGGGAGTGGTTTCCAGCTCTAGTTTGTTGTACTATTGGCTGTGTTGGGCTGCTTCTATCCCTTTCAACATCCTGCTTTAAAACCTGTGTTTGCCTGGGTTTGCACTTGTATTTACCTTGGTGGATCCTATTGGGGTGTCCAGCAGAGAATTACAGCAGCAGAAAAGAGAGAGTGAGAGAGAGACACTTTAATTGATCAAAAGATCTGTTTCTGCTGATTTTTACATGCCGCACCTTGTTGTAAGTGTTTTGTGATTGTGTGAGGTTATTTAACTGTATTTCTGCCAGTTTTTACATTGAACTTTACCAGATCATCCATTTTAAATTGTATTTTACTGTTAAAGGCTACACACTCAAGTGCATTAGCCATTTAGAGCCTTATAAGTGTGTTTTAATCCTGCATTTAGTGCCTCCCTATTTCTGTAAAACAACTACTACAAAAATCCTATCTACCTACTCATTTCCCGTCTTTCTTTAAACCAGTATAGTCCAGATCTCAGATTTGCTGATTTCAGGAATGTGTATTGTGTTGTGAGTTGTCCAGACCTTCTAGAGATAGAAAAAAGTCTTGCAGCCTATCAGTGGTAGTGGTAAGCTCTGAACAGCCTATCTATCGCTCGGGGAGTGGTTTACAGCTCTAGTTTGTTGTACTATTGGCCATTTTTGGCTGCTTCTATCCCTTTAAACTTCCTGCCTTAAAACCCATGTTTGCCCAGGTTTGCACTTGTATTTACCTCGACAGATCATCTTGGGGAATCTGGCAGAGAATTACAGCAGCAGAAAGGAGAGAGACAGACTTTAATTGATCAAAATATCTGTTTCTGCTTATTTTTACCTTCCGCACATTATTGTAAGTGCATTGTGACTGTGTGAGGTTATTTAACTGCATTTCTGCCGGTTTTTACATTGCACTTTACCAGATTGTCTGTTTTAAATTGTATTTTACTGTTACAGGCAACACAATCAAGTGTGCTAGCCATTTAGAGCCTTATAAGTGTGTTTTAATCCCTATTTCTGAAAAAAAAACTACTACAAAAATCCTATCTGCCTCCTTGTTTCCTGCCTTTCTTTAAACCAGTATATTCCAGATCACAAATTTGCTGATTTCAGGACTATGTAGTGTAGTGTATTGTGAGATGACCAGACCTTCCAGAGATAGAAGGAAGTCTTGCAGCCTATCAGTGGCAGTGGCAAGCTCTGAACAGCCTATGAATTACTAGGGGAGTGGTTTCTAGCTTTAGTTTGTTGTACTATTGGCCGTTATGGGCTGCTTCTATCCCTTTCAGTTTCCTGCTTTAAAACCTGTGTTTGCCCAGGTTTGCAGTTGTATTTACCTCTGCAGATCCTCTTGGGGTGTCCAGCAGAGAATTACAGCAGCAGAAAAGAGAAAGTGGAAGAAAGAGACTTTAATTGATCAAAAGATCTGTTTCTCCTTATTTTTACCTGCTGCAACTTGTCATAAGTGCTTTGTGACTGTGTGAGGTTATTTAACTGCATTTCTGTTGGTTTTTACATTGCACTTTACCAGATCATCTGTTTTAAATTGTATTTTACTGTAACAGGCTACACACTCAGGTGCACTAGCCATTTAGAGCCTTATAAGTGTGTTTTAATGCTGCATTTACTGGCTCCCTATTTCTGAAAAAAAAAACTCGTACAAAATCGTATCTGCCTCCTCATTTCCCGCCTTTCTTTAAACCAGTATAGTCCATATCTCAGATTTGCTGATTTCAGGACTGTGTATTGTGTTGTGAGTTGACCAGACCTTCCAGAGATAGAAGGAAGTCTTGCAGCTTATCAGTGGCAGTGGTAAGCTCTGAACAGCCTATCTATCACTAGGGGAGGGTTTTGCAGCTCTACTTTGTTGTACTATTGGCCATTTTGGGCTGCTTCTATCCCTTTCAACTTCCTGCTTTAAAACCCGTGTTTGCTCGGTTTTGTGTTTGTATTTACCTCAGCTGATCATCTTGGGGGTTGCAGCTGTGAATTACAGCAACAGAAAGGAGAGAGAGAGAGACATTTGTTGATCAAAAGATCTGTTTCTGCTTATTTTTAATTGCCGCACCTTGTTGTAAGTGTTTTGTGACTGTGTGAGGTTTCTGTTTTAAATTGTATTTTACTGTTACAGGCTACACACTCAAGTGCGCTAGCCATTTAGAGCCTTATAAGTGTGTTTTAATCCTGCATTTACTGCCTCCCTATTTCTGAAAAAAAAACTACTACAAAATCGTATCTGCCTCCTCATTTCCCGCCTTTCTTTAAACCAGTATAGTCCATATCTCAGATTTGCTGATTTTAGGACTGTGTATTGTGTTGTGAGTTGACCAGACCTTCCAGAGATAGAAGGAAGTCTTGCAGCTTATCAGTGGCAGTGGTAAGCTCTGAACAGCCTATATATCACTAGGGGAGGGTTTTGCAGCTCTACTTTGTTGTACTATTGGCCATTTTGAGCTGCTTCTATCCCATTCAACTTCCTGCTTTAAAACCCGTGTTTGCTCGGGTTTGCTCTTGCATTTACCTCGGCTGATCTTATTGGGGTTTCCAGCTGACAAATTACAGCAACAGAAAGGAGAGAGAAATACTTTCATTGATCAAAAGATCTGTTTCTGCTTATTTTTACCTGGCGCACCTTGTTGTAAGTGTTTTGTGACTGTGTGAGGTTATTTAACTGCATTTCTGCCGGTTTTTGCATTGCACTTTACCAGATCATCTGTTTTAAATTGTATTTTACTGTTGTAGGCTACACACTCAAGTGCGCTAGCCTTTTAAAGCCTTATAAGTGTATTTTAATCCTGCATTTATTGTCTCCCTATTTCTGAAACAAAAGTAAAAAACTACTACAAAAATCCTATCTGCCTCCTCGTTTCCCACCTTTCTTTAAACCAGTATAGTCCAGATCACAGATTTGCTGATTTCAGGACACTGTATTGTGTTGTGAGTTGACCAGACCTTCCAGAGATAGAAGGAAGTCTTGCAGCCTATCAGTGGCAGTGGTAAGCTCTGAACAGCCTATCTGTCGCTAGGGGAGTGGTTTCCAGCTCTAGTTTTTGGACTATTGGCCATTTTGGGCTGTTTCTATCCCTTTAAACTTCCTGCCTTAAAACCCATGTTTGCCCAGGTTTGCACTTGTATTTACCTCGACAGATCATCTTGGGGCATCCGGCAGAGAATTACAGCAGCAGAAAGGAGAGAGACAGACTTTAATTGATCAAAATATCTGTTTCTGCTTATTTTTACCTTCCGCACATTATTGTAAGTGCATTGTGACTGTGTGAGGTTATTTAACTGCATTTCTGCCGGTTTTTACATTGCACTTTACCAGATTGTCTGTTTTAAATTGTATTTTACTGTTACAGGCAACACAATCAAGTGTGCTAGCCATTTAGAGCCTTATAAGTGTGTTTTAATCCTGCATTTACTGCCTCCCTATTTCTGAAAAAAAAAACTACTACAAAAATCCTATCTGCCTCCTTGTTTCCTGCCTTTCTTTAAACCAGTATATTCCAGATCACAAATTTGCTGATTTCAGGACTATGTAGTGTAGTGTATTGTGAGATGACCAGACCTTCCAGAGATAGAAGGAAGTCTTACAGCCTATCAATGGCAGTGGTAAGCTCTGAACAGCCTATGAATTACTAGGGGAGTTTTTTCTAGCTTTAGTTTGTTGTACTATTGGCCATTATGGGCTGCTTCTATCCCTTTCAATTTCCTGCTTTAAAACCTGTGTTTGCCCAGGTTTGCACTTGTATTTACCTCTGCGGATCCTCTTGGGGTGTCCAGCAGAGAATTACAGCAGCAGAAAAGAGAAAGTGGAAGAAAGAGACTTTAATTGATCAAAAGATCTGTTTCTCCTTATCTTTACCTGCTGTAACTTGTCATAAGTGCTTTGTGACTGTGTGAGGTTATTTAACTGCATTTCTGTTGGTTTTTACATTGCACTTTACCAGATCATCTGTTTTAAATTGTATTTTACTGTAACAGGCTACACACTCAAGTGCACTAGCCATTTAGAGCCTTATAAGTGTGTTTTAATCCTGCATTTACTGCCTCCCTATTTCTGAAAAAAGAAACTACTACAAAATCGTATCTGCCTCCTCATTTCCCGCCTTTCTTTAAACCAGTATAGTCCATATCTCAGATTTGCTGATTTCAGGACTGTGTATTGTGTTGTGAGTTGACCAGACCTTCCACAGATAGAAGGAAGTCTTGCAGCTTATCAGTGGCAGTGGTAAGCTCTGAACAGCCTATCTATCACTAGGGGGAGGGTTTTGCAGCTCTACTTTGTTGTACTATTGGCCATTTTGGGCTGCTTCTATCCCTTTCAACTTCCTGCTTTAAAACCCATGTTTGCTCGGGTTTGCGTGTGTATTTACCTCAGCTGATCATCTTGGGGGTTGCAGCTGAGAATTACAGCAACAGAAAGGAGAGACAGAGAGACGTTCGTTGATCAAAAGATCTGTTTCTGCTTATTTTTAATTGCCGCACCTTGTTGTAAGTGTTTTGTGACTGCGTGAGGTTTCTGTTTTAAATTGTATTTTACTGTTACAGGCTACACACTCAAGTGTGCTAGCCATTTAGAGCCTTATAAGTGTGTTTTAATCCTGCATTTACTGCCTCCCTATTTCTGAAAAAAATAAACTACTACAAAATCGTATCTGCCTCCTCATTTCCCGCCTTTCTTTAAACCAGTATAGTCCATGTCTCAGATTTGCTGATTTTAGGACTGTGTATTGTGTTGTGAGTTGACCAGACCTTCCAGAGATAGAAGGAAGTCTTGCAGCTTATCAGTGGCAGTGGTAAGCTCTGAACAGCCTATCTATCACTAGGGGAGGGTTTTGCAGCTCTACTTTGTTGTACTATTGGCCATTTTGAGCTGCTTCTATCCCGTTCAACTTCCTGCTTTAAAACCCGTGTTTGCTCGGGTTTGCACTTGCATTTACCTCGGCTGATCTTCTTGGGGGTTCCAGCTGACAAATTACAGCAACAGAAAGGAGAGAGAAATACTTTCATTGATCAAAAGATCTGTTTCTGCTTATTTTTACCTGGTGCTCCTTGTTGTAAGTGTTTTGTGACTGTGTGAGGTTATTTAACTGCATTTCTGCATTTTTTACATTGCACTTTACCAGATCATCTGTTTTAAATTGTATTTTACTGTTGTAGGCTACACACTCAAGTGCGCTAGCCTTTTAAAGCCTTATAAGTGTATTTTAATCCTGCATTTACTGTCTCCCTATTTCTGAAACAAAAGTAAAAAACTACTACAAAAATCCTATCTGCCTCCTCGTTTCCCACCTTTCTTTAAACCAGTATAGTCCAGATCACAGATTTACTGATTTCAGGACACTGTATTGTGTTGTGAGTTGACCAGACCTTCCAGAGGTAGAAGGAAGTCTTGCAGCCTATCAGTGGCAGTGGTAAGCTGTCGCTAGGGGAGTGGTTTCCAGCTCTAGTTTGTTGGACTATTGGCCGTTTTGGGCTGCTTCTATCCCTTTCAACTTCCTGCTTTAAAACCCATGTTTGCCCGGGTTTGCGTTTGTATTTACCTTGGTGGATCCTCTTGGGGCATCCACCAGAGAATTACAGCAGCAGAAAGGAGAGAGAGAGAGACTTTAACTGACAAAAGATCTGTTTCTGCTTATTTTTACCTGCCACACCTTGTCGTGTTTTGTGATTGTGTGAGGTTATTTAACTACATTTCTGCCTGCTTTTACATTGCACTTTACCAGATCGTCTATTTTAAATTGTATTTTACTGATGTTCTTCATGTTTCACTGTTGCAGTCATTACATTTGGGTTATCCTGCTGGCAGGTTGCCCTCAGTCGGCCTGAAATCCAAATTCTTGGTCCTGCGTTGGTTGCTGTCGCCTCTTCCCTGACTTCAGGTCGTCAGGGGTATAAAAGATGCAGCCAATGCCATTTTCTTCAGTCTTTTTTGCCGCGCAGTGCCTGAAGCAGAAGCAGTTCTCAAGTGCCGGTCGGCCGACTACTGAGATTTTCATGTTTGAGTTTCAGATCCGTAGTCTTCATTAAAAGCTAAGTATCCCGTTGGGGAAACTTTTTTCTTGCTCCAGACTGATGTCAGAAAAAGTTAATAATTGCATTTCTTGTGGGAAGCAAATACCTCATAAGGATTTTCACTTTTACTGTATTCCTTGCCTAGGCCCTGACCACGATGTTTCTAGTTGTCGTTTTTGTGCTAGGTTTAACCAACGCACTATTAAGCTTCGGTATGATTTTGCATTAAGCTATTTTGGGTGAAGATTTAATTATACAATGTCATCAGATAGCCATCCGACTACCGGAGTTCACAAAATCACAAAGAAAAGGACAGGCAACCGAGGTCCAAAGCCGACGACGAAGCTTTTCCTAAGCCAGTCACCGGTTTGCCGGTTCTCAGTGAGGCACTTTTGCAGCCCCTGACGCATGCTACTTTAGAGTCGCAGACCGCTACTGACTCCCACGTGGAGTCGGCCAGGCCGCTGGAAACTCAAGGTATTGGAGCCCCGGAGATTATTCCCTCAGATGGGTCCAGAGCCGCTGAGCAGGCATCGGCTTCTGAGGGTGTATTCAGCCCCAAACAATTATATATTAAACTGACGTCAGCTTCAAAGACAAAGACTAAAGCACCTTTAAAGGCAAAGAAACTAGTTCACCAGCCACATGGACAGGCCTCAATGCCCAAAAAACATATGCTCAAAATGGCTGAAGACTTAATTACCTTGATCAGGGGTTCCCATCCCCCTCCAGATAAGAGGCCTAGGCAAGAGACAGACTATGAATCTTCAGATCAGCTTTCCATTTCATCTGATTCCTCTTCTGATCAGGAATATTCTCTTCCCCCCCATGAGGATTCTGATGCTGAAGAATCAATTCCTTCAGCTTCCCCTCCTGAGGACTACTCTTTTGGGGAAACCTTGCATACCATGAGGGAGCACTTCCACTGGGAGAGCCAAGACTTTTCAGAATCTACAAAAAGGCTCAGAGACTTCCTTTTACTACCTCAACACAGGCCTCTAGCTATCCCACCTGTATTAGACATTGTAGATGATGTGTTCTCTGAGTCTAGTCTGACCCCTGACTTCTTACCTCCAGCTCCTGTTAAGCCGGACAAATACTACAGGGTTCCTGACTCTCATACATTCCTTTTCAAAAACCCTACTGCAGACCCAGAAACTATTTCTCAGGGTCCTAAAGGGGTCAAGGCTTCCACTGCAAAAGACCCTACCCCCTCTGACAGAAATTCTAGGGCACTGGATAGATGGGGAAAAATATTTACACATCAGCTACCTTGGCTATAAGGGCCTTAAATTGCCAGTTTCATATGCTCAAATATCAGCAATATATCATGACACTGCTTAAACAGAAAATGATGGCAAATTCTGAATGTGCAGAAAACAAAGAAATGCAGGATTTATTGCATGCAGCTGAACAAGTTGGAAAGCATACTTTGCAATGTGGTTTTGATTCTCTGGAGGCCTCCTGCAAGGCCACTGTTACAGGTTCTGTCATTAGGAGGCATGCTTGGTTAAAGGAACAAAATCTGCTTGATCATGTCAAAGCAAAGATATTAGATGCTCCATTACAGCATGATACCTTGTTTGGTGTTAAGGCAGAAGAGGTGTTAAAGAAAACGGAGGACAAAGCTAAATCTATGCAAACGGTCAAGGATTTCTTACAGGTACAACCACCTAGGTTTAGCACACACTGGCCTACAAAGAATTGGTCTTTTCCAGTGTCAGACAGACCTCAAAGAGGCAGATCCAGATGCCCTAGAGGCAGATCCCAGCCCCAAGGTTCATACAGGTCTAAGCAATGGGGTGCTTCTACCTCCAAAAGTGGAGAAGACAAATCACAACCATACAGGAAACAGTCCCAATGGCTTCCCCCTGCCTGCACCAAGCACTTATCTTCTGGCAGCACCCTTAGTGGGAAAACTAGCACTTTTTTCTCAAAATTGGCACATTATAACCCAGGACAAATGGGTTCTAGACATAGTGTCTCAAGGCTACAAGTTTCACTTCCATACCCTGCCAAGGGCAAACGGTTGGCCTGACCTGCCAAAAAATCAATGGGCAGAGGCTCATAAACAAGTTGCAGCCCTCATGGACATGGGGGCTATTCAACAAGTGCCTCAGCAAGAGCAGGGAAAAGGATTTTAATCAAGACTGCTCTTGGTACCAAGAAAGGACAAAGCATGGAGACCAATACTGGACCTATCTATGCTAAACACTTACCTGGATATACCAAAATTCAAGATGCTGACCTTGCAGAAGCTTCTGCCCATGCTGGGCAGCAAGGTTTGGCTCGTGACTTTAGACCTAAAAGAGGCATACCTGCATGTCCCAATCAGACAATCATGCAGAAGATTCCTCAGATTCAAGGCTGGCTCAAAGCATTATCAATTCTCTGCATGCCCTTTGGCTGATCTACTGTGCCCAGGGTCTTCACAAAGTGCCTGGCACCAGTTATTGCTTTCTGCAGACAAAGAGGAATACAAATATATCCTTACTTGGATGACTGCCTCATACAAGCAGAAAACAAGGATATTGTACTACAGCATCTGACGTTTGTGAAAACACTTTTAACATGCCTAGAGTACACGGTCAACAAAAATAAATCAAAACTAGTACCCTCTCAAGTGATAGTATTCCTGGGTGCAAGCTTAAATACAACTGCCCAGATGGCTTATCTCATGCCAGATAAACAAAGGCAACTGACTACCTACTTCAAGGGAATAGCAACAAAGGCCCAGTTATCTGCAAGAAACATTCTGCAGGCTTTGGGCTTCATGGCATCCTGCATCCTACTAATTCCATATACAAGACTGCATATGAAGAAACTCCAATGGTACCTAAAAAGTGTATGACACAACATTGCCACAGCCTGGAAACAATGATTACTCTCATTCCCTGCCTGCAACAGGAGTTTCGATGGTGGGCAAAGGCTTGTCACCAAAACAAGGGACAACCATTCTCACTACCCCAGCCAGGCAGAGCCTTATGACGGATGCATCAGATTATGCCTGGGGGGCCCACATGGCAGGAAGAGGCATTCAGGGCACCTGGTCCACAAACCAAATGCATCTACATATCAATCAAAAAGAGATGCTAACTGTTCAAAATGCCCTGACAGCCTTCAAGGACCTAATTCATCCGGGACAACTACTGATAAAGACAGACAACACCACGGTCATGTGGTACATAAACAAGCAGGGGTGGCACACATTCTTACCCCCTTTGCAGACTAGCCATGGCTTTATGGGACACAGCATTGACTTACCAAGTTCATCTGCAGGCACAATTCCTGCCAGGAAAGGAAAATACTCTGGCAGACGAACTAAGCAGAAACCTCATGGATCCCCACGAGTGGCACCTGGATCCACAAGTCTTCAGCATGATAACAAAGAAATGGGGATGCCCTGACATAAATCTATTTACCTCCCCACACAACAATCAGCTAAAAATATTCTGCACAAGGACTTATCACAGCCAAGGATGGAAAGTGGACACCTTATCTTTCAACTGGACAAACCTATCAATATATGCCTTTCCTCCACTGCCTCTCCTCCCCAAGGTACTCCTAAAGGTCAGACAGGAGAAACCAAAAATGATTCTGATTGCCCCAGACTGGCCACACCAGCACTGGTATCCAATCCTAAGGAGCTTGTCTCAATGCCCAGCCTGGACCTTACCTCAAATACCTCAGGTACTGTCCCAACAAGACAATCAGATTCTCCACAGCCAACTCAGGACCCTAAACCTGGCAGCATGGCGGATAATGTAGCCATACAAAGCACACCTCTCAGTAAAGCTGTGATGGATGTCATTTTAGAAGCCAGAAGGCCTAGTACTAGAAAATCCTATGCTGGAAAATGGAAGAGATTTTGTGCTTGGAACCAAGCTCAAGGAACTGATATAGCTGTCCCAAATATTGCTCAGATTTTTCAATACTTAACTGAGATGCTGGACAAAGGCCTATCTTTTTCATCAATCAAAATCCATGCCTCTGCCATTTCGGCTCATTACAATACAGAGCCACCACTCTTTTCTCATCCTTTATTAAGGCAGTACCTCAGAGGAGCCAAAAATGTAAGGCTTCCAAGAAGAATGCCAATACCTGCATGGAACCTCAATTATGTCTTGGAAAAACTAACCTTACCTCCTTTCGAGCCAGCTGCTACTGCGGATATAAAGTTTTTATCTTGGTAAACAGCTCTGCTGCTAGCAATAACTTCAGCAAAATGAGTGTCACAGCTACAGGCTCTCATGGCTGTGGAACCCTTTATCATTTTTTTTTATCCAGATAGGGTCTCAATGAGGACAAATCCTACATTTATGCCTAAGGTAGTATCCAGTGTAGCCCTTAACCAAACTATTCATTTGCCAACTTTTTATCCAAATCCACAGAAAAAGGGGGAGAAAATTCTGCATTCTTTGGATGTACACAGGCAACTTAGATTCTACTTGGACAAAACTAAAGTTTTCAGAAAGATAGAACAATTACTAGTGGCATATGCCACAGGATCACAAGGAAAGGCTATCTCCAAGCAGACTGTTTCAAAGTGGATAGGTCACTACATTCGTTTCTGCTACTCACAGCATAGCAAACCAGTGCCTAAGGGCATTAGGCCACATTCAACCAGAGCTGCAGCCACTTCTGCAGCCTTTCTCAGGTGAGTACCAACCAAAGACATTTTAGAGGCTGCTACTTGGAGTTCAGTGCATACCTTTACAAAACATTACAATCTGCCACTCTACTCTAAGTCCAGGGCAGGCTTTGCCACTGCAGTTCTGCAGGGCCTCATAGCTGCTCCTAATGCTGTTTAGCTCCAGCCCCCCAACCATAGCTTTGGGAATCTACCCAAATGTAATGACTGCAACAGTGAAACACGAAGAACATAGTACAGTTGTGTACACTTACCATAAATGTAGATGTTCAAGTGTATTCACTGTTGCAGTCCAGGTTACCCACCCGCCATCCCCCTTATTTTTGCTGGAACTTATCTTTACTTCTCTAATCTATACCACCTATGTGGTGTATTTGCTTGTAGATGAAGGTAAATTATATTTTGGTGCATGTATGTTTTATTTACATATTTTTAGCCTGCCCTTTTGGGGGCACCTAACATCTGGGGCAAGCAAAACTGAAGAAAATGGCATTGGCTGCATCTTTTATACCCCTGATGACCTGATGTCAGGGAAGAGGCGACAGCAACCAACGCAGGACCAAGACTTTGGAATTCAGGCCAACTGAGGGCAACCTGACAGCAGGATAACCCAAATGTAATGACTGCAACAGTGAATACACTCGACCATCTACATTTATGGTAAGTGTATCCAACTGTACTTTACTGGTTACACACTCAAGTGCACTAGCCGTTTAGAGCCTTATAAGTGTATTTTAATCCTGTGTTTACTGCCTCCCTATTTTTGAAAAGAAAAAAAAAAAACTTCTACAAAAATCCTATCTGCCTCCTCATTTTCCACCTTTCTTTACACTAGTATAGTCCAAATCTCAGATTTGCCGATTTCAGGACTGTGTATTGTGTTGTGAGTTGACCAGACCATCCAGAGATACAAGGAAGTCTTGCAGCCTATCCGTGGCAGTGATAAGCTCTGAACAGCCTATCTATCGCTAGGGGAGTGGTCTACCGCAATAGGTTGTTGTACTATTGGCCATTTTGGGCTGCTTCTATCCCTTTCAACTTCCTTCTTTAAAACCCGTGTTTGCACAGTGTTCAGCGGCGCTTTACTAAGGTTAAACTATTCCCGGCGCCAGATAGTCTGCTCTTAAAATTTTCCCTTATAACTTGCTGGTTTTCAGTAGTAGCACTAAAGTCTGAATCCCTGTGATTAACACTTGCTCTAGAACTGCTAGTAAGCACTAAAGAAGCCGTAAACTAATACAAGCACTAAAATCCAATCAAAAGCACTAAACAACCTAAAGTTGAAAGTACCTTGCCAAGGTAAGAAAAAACAGCTCTTGTGCTTTACTAAAAAGCACCTAACCAGGCATGTCCAGGGGCCAGCTTCTGGTGATTTCTCCTGTCTGCCTAGTGAATCTGGGCATACTGGGGCAATGTAGCAATTGCCTCATGTACACATACAACCCTCTCCTACTACCACCAAATACTACAACTTGTGAGAGATGCAATTACATAGCCAAACTGGAAGCAAAGCTCTCTCCAGCCAAGAATGTACTAGACAGTCAAGAGGAGCAGGTAAACATCTGCACTACACCTCAAGCAACACATAGCCCTACAAAACCCACACCATCAACACCCACACATAGTAACATGAAACCCACATATGCGGAGGCCCTTAACATTAACCTACCCAAGCAACAACGACCTCCGAACCTGAAACGCAATCAAACACAAATCTAAACCAAAGTGACACATAGCTCACAACACCAGTGTGCCACCCAAAAATAGCCCCTAAGGAAAGATAATGTACCAAACACTTTAGTCATAGGTGACTCTATAGTCAAGCATACTGATGTCCCACTTACCAGGCTGAACAAGGAGAAAATTACGGTCAGCTGCCTGTCGGGTGCCAGGATCTGCAACATAATGCATGCACTCAAGTCACTCCACAACAAGTACAAATACAACTCTTTCAGTGTTCATGTTGGAGTGAATGACTTGAGACGTACTTCCCTGGACTACATGAAAAAAACATGGAAGAGCTCTCAGATCATGTGGCCCAGGCATGTATGACCCTAGCCCTGAGTAGCATCCTGCCTTCACCCAGAATGATACCACAGTATAAGGACAAAATGATTGACTTCAACCATTGGCTAAGCTTCTGGTGTCATTCAAAGGGGATCCAGCATCTGTCTGCCTGGTATGACATGACTGACAAACCACGATGGTTTGCCAGAGATGATCTGCAGCTGTGGCCCCTGGGATTCAGATTACTGGCTAAGGCTCTTGCCACCCGAATAGTGCCTTTTTTAGGTAAGGTTCAAGTGACAAAACAACCATGACAGACACAAACAAGCGAAACCTGATGGTAATGCTACTCAATGCTATGTCTACACCTCAAAATGCACTCTCTCGAGGCACTCCTAAAAATGGAGAACATCGATACCTGTGCAGTAACTGAGACCTGATTCAAGGCTCCAGAGAGCACCCCTGCAATACCAGGCTACAACTCTTACCACTCTTTTTGGCCACCAAATCAGGACCAAAACACAAAAGGCAGAGGAGTGTCCATATTCACCAAGGATATTCACATCTCCAGGCTAGTCGCCCAACATAATGCATCCAAAATTCTCCAGGTGAAACTGACACTGGCAGCAATCAAATTATAGCTTGCTACAGATCCCCCACCATGTCCCAAGAGTCCCACCACACCTTCCTAAACATACTGGAAAATATTAAGATACAACCAAACACCCTAATACTGGGTGATTTCAACTACCCCACAATTAATTGGGAAAACTACTCAGGTACCAACTCCTTTGCCTAACAATTCTTGGAATTCATTAATTCCAATGCTCTGGACCAACTAATTCATAGTCCCACCAGGGTTTCAACTATACTAGACTTGGTCATTACCAACATGGGAAATCGATGCTCCACACTAGTGGTCACCCCCTCATTGGTCAGATTGGACAATAAACTAATCACCCTTGACATCCGCATCCCAACTTCACCCCCCAGTAAGGAAACCACTGTAAAAAACTTCACCAAAGCCAAGTTCATGCTACTCAAGTCAGAAGTGACAAACTTCATGACATCCATACAGAAGGCAACTGATTGTTCAGCTGAATCCTACACTAAGGCACTGTACGAGCACATACACTCATGCATGAGTCATGCCATCCCAAACAGAACCAAGACGCTCTCCTCCAAAAAAAGGAAGCCAATCTGGTGGTCCCCAGCCATAAACAAAATATATAACAGAAGGAAGTAACTGTTGCAGAAAAGAGGAAAATCCCAGGATGCAGAAAATTCCATTACCAGCCTTAGCAAAAAGCTGAGATCCCTCATAAAATCCTCCAAAGCTAGTTATGAAAATAAAATTGCCAAAGACTCCAAAGACAACCACAAGGCATTCTATACATATGTCAAAAATCTAAGTGGCAATGCTCAGATCTGCCTGAGCTACAAGAGAATGGCATGAAATATACTGATCCCAGCGATATCGTCAATATCCTGGCAGATCGATTCAGTGCCAACTTCACACCCCCACCCCCTAAAGGGCCCATCCCAATACCAGAAGCTTGCAAATTCTGGTAATCATGGATACACGGGTAAATACTGCACTATTCAAAGTTAAAAATACAGCATCCATGGGACCAGGTGATATCCCGGGCTGTGTACTACAAGAACTACAAAAGGAACTAACACCTCACCTAAAAGTCATGTTCAACCACAGCCTCACCTCAGGATTCATGCCCACTGAATGGCACACAGCTATGGTCATCCCACTCCACAAGGGGGTGTGATGATTTGGGAGAGCTGCTGGCCTAGTCAAATAGAATTTGATATATAATTCTGGCATTTGTATATAAATGTAAAATACATGCATGTTTTCTTGAGTGTAAAAGAATACTGTGAAATGTGGAACTGCAAAATATGACACAACATTGCACGTTACTGGCCCAGTGAAGTATGTTGTGACCCTTTCATGTTAGAATTCGGCTCCAGTGAGTCTGGATGAAGGTTTCATGTCCATTGTTTTACGGCTAAAGTTTATGACCAGAATTTACATGTGGATGGTGCTTTACTGCTCTGGTTTCTGTTAGAGTATACATGTGAAATGCCTTGTATTGTTGTAGTTTACTGAGCAGGTGTTAGCTTGCTAAATAATGCAATTTGTGGCCTGAGAAAACCTAAGTGTCAAAATGGTGTAATTTGGGAGGGCCTCGGCAGAGCTGTTGGTTAGTGTTTAAAAACTATTGTTCAGTGAGAGACGGAAAGCATTTTGATCTTGGATATCTAACTCAGCACTCTGCCTTATGCTCACATGTAAGTTTTAGCTCTGTGATTTCTTGTAGGAATAGTTAAAGCTAGTAAAGATTAATTAGGTATTTTTCTTTGAAATCAGACCTGTCCTACTGTATTATTTTATGTTTCTGTATGATCTCTGAACTCTTAGATATCCCTGTGGTGTAGTTTCATAGTTTCATAGTTTCATAGTATAGCACTAGGCTATCTGCCCTGGGGCATTTGTAAGCCTAGCCATAGTGATGTGGCTTTTGCCACCCCATGAAATTGTACAAAAATGTACAGAATAAATCTAGAATACTGTGCCTGTCTAGTAGTGACACAATGAAGGTCCCCTTATATAATAGAATTAGTTTACTGTGCCCCTGTCTAGCAGTGACACAGATGTGACCCCTGGGGTAAACTTACGATCTCCCATCCACTCATCAAGATTTCTCTTGAAGAGAGTCAGTGAGGGGCTCTGCCTAATACGAACTGGGATCCTGTTCCAAAGCATGGGAAGCTTCTGGGTTATGAATCTATCCCTCCAGCATGTCCTATTCATACTTGTGCCGAGGTTTAAGTCTTTAGCTCTCGTGGTCCTGATGGATTTGGATTTTTTTGAGGTGGAGCATGTCCATCAGATCCTGATTGGACATGGCCTTGTACGCCAGGCAGAGATCACCTCTGAGCAGGTGGTATGCTACTGAATAGAGCTGAAGTTTCTTTAGTCTGGCAGAATAAGACATATGTTGGAGACCCTTGATCCTTTTGGTGAGGTACTTGTGTGGTCTCTCCAGCTGTTGCAAATGCCGGGTGAGGTACATACCAAATGGAGCATTGTACTCAATCATGGGTCTGATGAGGGAGGAATATAGTGGTACAATGACATCCTTGGATCTGGATGTGAATCCCTTCATGATGAGGTGTGCAAGGTAGAATGTTTTTCTAACCACTTTGGCAATGTGGGTGTCAAATGAGAGGTCGCTGTCTACTTGGGTCCCTAGGTCTCTGATTACTTTTTCCATACTCAGTGGGTTGCTGTCTATGTGATAATTTGTGGGTACTTTGTTTTTCCAAAGGGGGTGACTATACATTTTTTGGCATTTAGTTTAAGGCCGTGACTATGGCACCAGTTGTCCGTTTCAGTGAGGCCTTTTGTAGGATGTGTGTGTCTGCTGGTGTATCGACTATGGCACCTAGTTTGCAGTCATCTGCGAACTTTGTCAGCCACAGCCCTCCCATGTTTGCTTTAACATCTGAGAAATAAATGCCGAACAAGAGGGGTCCCAGGACAGATCCCTGTGGGACACCACTTGTGACTGGCTTTGAGTCTGACATTGCTCCAGCAATTTTAACTTTATGGGTTCTGTCCTTTAGCCAGTTTGCAACCCATCTAGTGACATAAGGGTTTACTTTTAAGCTGTTTAGCTTATCTATGATGCCTGAGTGGGGTATTGTGTCAAAGGCCTTTGCCAAGTCCAGGTATGCTGTATGGACTGCTTTGCCCTCATCAATGGCTCTAGTGACTGTTTCAAAAACGTCAACCAGGTTTAAAAGGCAGGATCTGCCCTTTACAAATCCGAACTGGGTGGGGTCAAGTGTCTGTAGGTCCCCTATGTCTCTGTTTATGGGTTCCATAATGATTCTTTCCATAGCTTTGCAGACCAGGCTAGTTAAGCTTATGGGGCGGTAGTTTCCAGGGTCTGTAGAGGCACCCCCCTTTGAGGAGTGGGACCACTGTTGCTGTACGCCAGTGTTCAGGTAGATATCCCGTAAGGCTAAGGTTAAATAGCATTTTTATGTGTGGGTTTAGCTCCTCTTGGAGTTCACGTAACACGCACCCCGGGATACCGTCAGGTCCCATTGATGCTGTGTTTTTGCTTTGTTTAGGGCGGTTCTCACTTGGACATCTGAGATGACAGGGAGATTACATTTAGCTGGGATAAGTATTTCTTCTTTTGGGGGTGAAGGAGGGGAGAAATTTGCACTGAACCTGTCAGCCAGAATGTTAGCAATATCTGTGGGTTCAGTGTATTTTTGTTGTTGTGAACCAACTCTGATCATATCTGAGGGTTTCCACCAGGTTTCTAACATAGCTGAAGAAGGCTTTGTGGTTATCTTTAGTGTTCTTAGCGATTTTTCTCTCAAAGTTTGCCTTGGATGTTTTATGAGAGAATGTAGTTTTCTGCTAATGTTGATCAGAGATGTCTTCCCTTCATGGGATTTCGCTCTGACGTGCAGTAGCTTCCTTCTTTTGTTATACAATTTGTTTATGGCTGAGGTCCACCAGACAGGATGCTTACATTTGGTGGAGAGGGACTTGGATTTGTTTGGGATTGCATGATCCATGCATTCTTGGAGATGTCCATAGAAAGCATTTGTGAAGAATTCGGCATTGTGGGATGTGGCATCCACTGGCACAGTGGGCTTAAAGGATACCATCTCAGTCTTAAGAAGAGTGAAGTCTGCTTTCGAGAAGTTTTCACTGTGGTCTTTTGTGCTGGGGGTGGAGGTGGGATATGTATATCCAGGGTGATTAGTTTGTGGTCAGATCTCACTAGTGAGGGGTATACTTCCGGTGTGGAGCATTTTGTCCCCATGTTTGTGATGATCAGGTCTAGTATATTATCTCCCCTAGTGGGAGAGGTGACTAGTTGTTCCAGTGCATTTGAATTTATGAATTCCAGGAACCTTTGGGCTAGGGTATTAGGGCTAGAATAATGTACCCAATCTATGGGTAGTTGAAGTCTCCCAGTATGATGGTATTTTGTGATACATTCATATCCTCCAATGTCTTCAGGAAGGCTGAGTGGGGTTCTTGAGATTGGGAGGGTGGTCTGTAACATGCTACCAGTTGTGTAGCAGTTTTGCCTATGGTTAGTTGCACCTGTATGGTCTCTGATGCTTCATGTGTTGCTACTAACCTGGAGGTGTGGGTGTCCTTTATGAATATGGACACTCCCTCCTTGTGGTTCGCCCGGGTTTGGGGGTGAAAAGCAAGATACGAGGTATAGCCTGGTAGCACTGGGGTGCTCTCCGGAGCCTTTAACCAGGTTTCAGTTACTGCACAGACATTGATGTTCTCCATGCTGAGGAGTGCATCAAGTGCCTGCATCTTGAGATTTAGACTTCTGGCGTTGAGCAGCATTACCCTTAGTTTTTTCCATTTTGTTTTCTAAGGAGGTGGGTTTGTCTTTTGAGCCTTGCCTAAAAAGGCACTATGGGGTGGCAAGAGCCTTAGCCAATATCCGGAAGCCCAGTGGTGACAGGTGTAAGCCATCCCTATGAAGCAGCGTGGCTTGTCCAACATATCATCCCAGGCAGACAGACATTGGATCCCCTTAGAATGACACCAGTACTTGAGCCAATTGTTAAAGCTGATCATCTTGTCTTTGTATTGTGGTATCATTCTTGGTGAGGGCAAGATGCTGCTCAGGGTCAGGGTCATACCAGCCTGGGCTACATAATCGGAGAGCTCCTCTATGTCTCTTTTCATGTAGTCCAGGGAGGTACATCTCAGGTCATTCACACCAGCATGGACAATGACGGAGTCATATTTGTACTTGCTTTGGAGTGACCTGAGTGCGTGTGTTATGTAGCGGATCCTAGCTCCTGATAGACAGCTCACAGTCACCTTCTCCTTGTTCAGCCTGGTCAGTGGGACATCAGTGTGTCTGACTATGGAGTCACCTATTACTAGTGTATCAGGCAGGGTGTTTGGCCTTAAGGTCTGCGATTGGTCTACACACTGATTTATTGAAGTATGTGTTGCATGTGTTTTGTTTTGAGGTGGTGGATTTTTGGATGCCTGCTTTGGGAGCCTCTGTTGTTTTGGTAAGTTTTTTATTAGAGCCTCCAAGTATGTCTTTGTGTTTTTATGTGTTTGGTTTGCAGTTGTGGTAGGTCTATGTGGGACTGGGATTGTTGTGTGTGTGGTTGCCATCTCCTCCTGTCTGGTCATGCCAGCCCTGAGTTGAGAGAGTTCAGCCTCCAGTTTGGCTATATAGTTGCATCTCTCACATGTATTTGTGTTTGTTGGGAGGAGGAGAGGGTTGTCTGTGTACATGAGGCAATTGTAGCATTTTCTCAAGATACCCAGATTGACCAGCTGAAATGGAGAGGACGCCAGTAATCTGCCACTCGACATGCTAGAACAGTAGTAGGTTTGTCTTGTGTTTTAATTATTTATTATTAAATATTTTTAAAACCTTCTACCTGTGGCTGCTTTATGTAGAGATAAATTATGCTTTAGAGTACATTATATATTTATAGAGTTTACTGTCTAAGCCCTTCCAATAAGCCTAGACTGAATAGTCACATTACCATTGGATAATAATATTGCACAGTAATAATTGGACACTCTTTTAAGGGCCTTTTAATAGCTGATATTATTAGCTGGGTGGTGGCAGGGATTACTACCATATGGTCTGGGTAAAGGGGCACAGCTGGAGAATCTGTGTCAGCCTTTCCCAGGAGTGTCTGTGAAGTTGTATAAATACTTATCTCAAAGTATGTGTGTGTGTTGTGTCAGCTACTTGGGCAGGAACACGAAGAACTGGTTGGACAGAGAGGTTACTGGAGATTTTAGCTTGCCCAGCTAGGCTGAGACCTGGACCCTATAGGTGTGCCAGTGGGAAGACTTATTGGGGACCTGGTGAGCAAGGGAGCAACCAGCCCCAGACTGACTGTGATCTCTGTGTGCACTTAAGGGAAATTGTACTTTACTGTGTGTATTAGTTATCCTTTCCTCTCTTTTAGGAGACGACCTTCCTGGTGTTAGTGGTGAGGACTGAGGCTCCTTGATTGCTGGGCCAGGGCACGGTCATCACAGGGTGATCCACCTTGGATCCCAGGAACTACCGCCCCATCAGTCTGACAAGCCTGGTCTGCAAGGCCATGGAACACATTATCATGGAACTTATAAACAAAGACATTGGCAACCTTCAAATGTTGTACACCACCCAGTTCGGGTTCATGAAGGGCCGATCTTATCTCCTTGACCTGACTGACTTCTTCGAGTCAGTCTCTAGAACTGTGGATGAGGGTAAGGCGGTCCACACAGCTTATCTAGACCTTGCCAAGGAATTCAACACTATTCCCCCACTCTGGAATCACAGATAAACTTACCAAGCTGGGCATAAATCCCTACATCATGCGGTGGGTTGCCAACTGGCTTACTGACAGAATACACACTGTAAAAACAGCTGACTCAAAATCCAGCTCCAGACAAGTGACAAGTGCAGTACCTCAGGGTTCAGTCCTGAGACCGCTGTACTCATCCCTCATTAGACCCACTATAGAGTACAACGCCCCATTTGGTATGTACCTCACAAGGCATCTGCAACAGTTGGAGAGGCCACAGAAATATCTCACCAAAAGAATCACAGGCCTAAAGCAGATGCCCTATGCCGACCGTCTAAAAAAACTCCAGTTATACTCTATCGCACAGCGCCTACTCAGAGGCGATCTCTGTTTAACTTATAAAGCCATGTCTAACCCTGAGCTCTTGGACATGCTCCACCTAAAGAAAACCCAATCCCTCAGAGCCACATACTCCAGGGATCTAAACCTCATCATCACAATGAACAAAACATGCTGGAGGGATAGGTTCCTGACCCAGAGACTCCCCATACTCTGGAAAGACTACCCATACATGTCAAGCAGAGCACCTCTATGGCCCTCTTCAAAAGGAACCTTGACAACTGGATGGAAGATAGGAAATTCACCCTGGGAATCATGTCAGTCGCCCTACTAGATAGGGGTCCAGGGAAGTAAACATTGTGGGTATAAACAACCAGGGAATTGTTTTGCTTGGGCTCATATGGGCCCTAGGGCTGATAGCCTAGTGCCAATCTATGAAACAATCCCCCGAGCTACACGCTGTAGGGACCTAAACCTTGTCACCACAATAAACAGAACATGCTGAAGGGATAGATTCCTGCCCCAGAGACTTCTCATACTCTGGAACAAACTACCTATCTATATCAAACAAAGCTCCTCATTAGCACTCTTCAAGAAAAATCTTGATGACTGGATGGGAGATAGGAAATTCACCCTGGGGATCACTTCTGTGGCTCTGCTTGACATGGGCACAGTAAAATAATTTTCTTGGGTGGCAAAAGCCAGGGTACCTTTTTGGCTAGGCTTATATAGGCCCTAGGGTCAATAGCCTAGTACCTACCTATGAACCTATATATGTACATCCATATCTATGTATATAGATATCTTTTCATATAGATTTATATTTTTCTAGATCTATGTTTATATCTAGCTATCTTTCTCCATACGTTTATATATATATATATATATATATATATATATATATATCCATCCATCCACAACCCCTTTCCCCCCATTTTTGCACATGGGGTCAGGGTGTCATTTCATCAGTGACAATCATCTAGAGCCATGGTTTGCACAGCCTGGTGGCTAGCCCTGCTGCAGTAGTTTATCCACACCACACGCTCACATACACACTCACACCTATGGCCAATTTAGAGGGTCCAGTCCACCTTCTGCATGTCTTTGGAATGTGGGAAGGAACTGCAGCACCCAGAGGAAACCCACATGAACACAGGGAGGGCATGCAGACACATGGAGGGCACGCACACTCCACACAGAAGGCACCCGAGCCAAAATTGAACTGGGGAACCTCTTGCTGTGAGGTGACAAACACTCTGCTACACCACTGTGCCACCCATTACAAATACAATTAAATCAAAGTATAGATAACAGGAAATTGATTTGATTTACAATATGAGTGATGACTTGATCAACATCCAGGTTACAGAAACATGATAAATGTCATCAAACTGAATTAAAAGCTTCTTGTACAGGAAGATAAAAACAGAAAAAGACTGACAGGAAAGGAAGGTTGAGGGATGGTCTACTCATTTTTCAGTCTTTGGCATTCACACCTTGCATTTCTGACATCACCATTTCTCCCGCTTTCTGGTACAATATAAAACTAGGCACAAAAATTGGACAGAATTTAATGTGTACATACACACAATTAAGCATGAATAAGTGTGCACATTAATAGTACAGTGTACAGATATTGCATAATCAGGAGCATTGTGAGACATAACACCAAATTGTGAATCCTTGCTGTAATATCTAGTTCATCTGGATGTTTAGTCATACTTTTACAATACAAAACAATAAACTACAAAACGTATTTTAATGTAAATAGTTTCTTGAGTCCATTTTAACTGATTGTTGTACAGGATTATAGCCTTTGACTATGTGAAGTTCTAGCATGGAATTTTGAGTGTAATAATTTTAGGGACCTTTCGGTTAACTTATGTTAAACTGCTGGATGCTGCTGCACAATCCTAATTTACATCTTCATGAATCATGTTCCACACAAGAGTTGCACAAGTTCAGGGTCATGGTTCAGGGGTTGGCATGTTGAATATCAGAGGACAACAAGTTCATTTTAGCAGAATTATTGACATTCAGGGGTTCGAATTTGGCAAAATGATTAAGGTGTTTACATTGCAGACAATGTTTCGTTCTCGCAAAGGGAAATTAGCTAGGCTTAAAATGCCCCCCAACGGCAGCTAGCCTAGTACTTGCCTATGAACCTAGTTAAAAATAATGTTAACAAAAATGTATCATTTGCCACTATTTTAACTAACTGTTGATGCAGGGTTATAAATTTGTAAATATGGAATTCTTATATGATATTAGTAATGTCCACCTCTCCCTTCACGCCCTTTGACCCCCACATCTTCCTACCTAGGCTCCCATCTCTAAATTGCCTTTGTTTCCTACTCTATCCTTTCCTTTTCCACCACTCCTACAACCTACACCATTGCACCTCCATCCCCCAACTCCCTCATCACAGCAGCAATATCCGTCCTCCCTTTCTGCATCAGTCATTGCAGTTCCCCAATTTTCATTCCAGGATTCCATGCTTTAAGTCACTCCCTGCTGCTTCTGTATCTTTTTCTTTCAACTGCCTGAAGACCTATTCAATTTTTCTGCATCCACAGCACTCCCCTATTACCTTCTTAGTTTAAAGGAACAACCACTGAGATCTGCATTTACAACTTTGATTTTAAACAACACTGTCCATGCTGTACCAAGACAAATATTCTCCATAGCACAGAGCTGGTCCCTTACAAGTCTCCCTCATCTTTCTACCAGTCAGAACTCTGTACTGCTAGAACCGGTCATTATACTCTCTAATCCTCTTATTTCAGTGTGATGGCTGCTAGGAAGGGCAACACTTCCTAGAACGCTACCTCCAACCCAGAATTCTGGCATCCTTCAGACATTTCTCTGTCCTTGCATGATAATACCTAAACTCTCCCATCAGAGAGGCCAATGATGACTAAATGCACCACAGGTGTTCATTCTTTCCCTTTGATGACTACCTTTGCTACCTCCCTCGATGTCTTACTAACTAATGAAACTGGTTTCACAGTAATGTGGTCTCTCCTGTCATCCAAGCCAAGACTCTCAATCCTTTTAGTAACAGTGTTCAGTCACCAACGCCATGTAAGCATCTCTCTGATCTGCTACTTTGTCTACTATGTTCACTACCTCCAAGCCTTTGTCAGTCTCATAGTACTCTCCTGCAGTCTTCCTACAAGCCCTTTACATTGTTCCATCACCTTCATCCGCTGACATTCCCATATGTAAAGACTCTCTCCCTTATACTCACAAAAGGTGATAGACGCTAACGATATGCTACATACTCTGTGATATTCACAAAACACAAGCTTGATCAAGCCCAATTTTCTTTTGCATGTTCTATCACAGTGACAAGGCCACACGGGTGGCATGGCACCACCGAAAACAAAATCCGCATTGTAACCCTTAAAATTTTATATACATTTTTGATCCCTCCATCACTCAGGACCATCATGCCAATTAAGCTACTTCATTCTCCTGCACTTCCTGGCATCCAAAATATTGCAAATGGGAGAGCAGAGTAGATGCTCATCATCCTGCATGGACTCAGAATATTTTCCTTTTTGCTCTTAACCTATCCCTTGCTGGCTGGCAGACTTTTGCACACCTGCCGTTCCTACCTAGAATGACCATATAATTGGCTAATTTCTCACACAGATTTTCTCCTAATAGTCAAAGACACGACTTTAAAATACAATACATCTTGGGTCTACATCATGTTGTCGAACTTTTAAAAGTTCAAACGTCATATGATCGACACCATATGATCGAACTTTTAAAAGTTCGAACGTTTCAACAGAGATCTCCGTACAGTGCGGAATGGGAAGATTTCCCTTTCTGCACTGTAGTGCGATCTCGGAGTTGGCATATTTAAAGAGCAGTGGGGGGCTCAACCCCACAAGTGGGGGGTGCAGGAGTGCTTGCCCCCCTGCTTAAACCATTCAGGTAGTTTTTTTTCTTTTATTACATTTTCGAACTTTTAAAGGTTCGATCATATGGTGTCGACCATATGACATTCGAACTTTTAAAAGTTCGATTATGTAATATAGACGCTACATCTCCACACCTTAAAATGTTAAGATCATGTTCATTAGTCAAACACACACAAATACACTTCTCCAAAACCAAACCAATGTAAACAAAAAGTTTAATTTAATGCAATTCTAAAACACTTTTGAAGTTCACATGTATGTGAAATAATAACAGAATATCCGAAAACTGCCAGATCAAAGAAAGTTGGCAATTTAGCTTCAGAAATGTAAAATACCAAAAATGATGCTAACATGATGCTGCTGTTTTTAGAATCATAAAATGTACTTCAGCATTCTCCAAAAGCAGACAAGATACCATGTTTGCTTAATCAGTAGTAGCATGGCGCCAAGCATTAATGATGCCCATTAAACATGGCTGCACTTTCAACATCAAAACCCAAGGTTCCTAGGTTCATAGGTAGGTACTAGGCTATTGGCCTTAGGGCCTATATAAGCCTAGCCAAAAATGTACCCTGGCTTTCGCCACCCAAGAAAATTATTTTCCTGTGCCCCTGTCAAGCAGAGCCGCAGAAGTCATCCCTGGGGTGAATTTCCCATTTCCCATCCAATCATCAAGATTTTTCTTGAAGAGTGCTAATGAGGAGCTCTGTTTGACATAGATAGGTAGTCTGTTCCAGAGTATGGGAAGTCTCTGTGACAGGAATCTATCCCTCCAGCATGTTCTGTTTATTGTGGTGACAAGGTTTAGGTCCCTAGAGCATGTAGCTCAGAGGGATTGGGATTTCTTTAAATGGAGCATGTACAACAGTTCTAGGTTTGACATAGCTTTCTATGTTAGGCAGAGATCGCCCCTGAGTAGGCGATATGTGATGGAGTAAAGCTGTAGTTTTTTGAGACGGTCTGCATAGGGCATCTGTTTCAGGTCAGTAATCCTCTTTGTGAGGTATTTCTGTGGTCTTTCCAGTTGTTGTAGATGCCTTGTGAGATACATACCAAAAAGGGCATTGTACTCTATAATGGGTCTAATGAGTGATGAGTAGAGGGGAACAATGACCTCTTTTTTTCTGGATGAGAATCCTTTTGTGATGAGATGAGCCACGTAGAAGGATTTCCTGACCACTGTGGCGATGTGATTATCAAAGGAGAGACTACTGTCCACCTGTGTCCCAAGGTCTCATCACATTTTAGGCATTAAGTAGACTACCAGCTATGTTGTAGTTCATGGGTACAGAGTTTTTACCAAAGGGGATGACAATACACTTTTTGGCATTGAGCTTTAGGCCATGGCTTTGACACCAGGTATCTGTCTCAGTGAGGCCCTTTTGTAGTTTGTCCACATCGTTAGGTGTTTCGATTATGGCTCTAGTTTGCAGTCATCTGTAAACTGTTAGCCAAAGACCTTCTGTGTTAGCCTGCACTTCACAGAAGTAGATACCAAACAGGAGAGGACCCAGGACTGAACCTTGTGGTACTCCACTTGTCCCTGGTCTGAAGTCGGATTTGGAATCCGCTACTTTCACAGTGTGGGTTCTGTCCGTGAGCCAGTTGGCAACCCATCTTGTGACATAGGGATTTATACCTAATTTAGTGAGCTTATCTATAATTCCAGAGTGGGGGATGGAGTCGAAAGCCTTGGCGAGATCTAGATAAGCTGTGTGAACCATTTTACCCTCATCTATGGCTTTGGTGACTGCTTCAAAGAAGTCAATCAGGTTTAGGAGACATGATCTGCCTTTTAAAAATCCGAACTGGGTAGGGTCCAGAGTTTGGAGATTATCGATGTCTTTGTTTATGAGTTCCACGATGATACATTCCATGGCCTTGCAGACCAGGCTCATCAGGCTAATGGGGCGGTAGTTCCCGGGGTCTGTCGTGGCTCCCCCTTTGTGGAGTGGGATAACCTTCGCAGTGCGCCATTCAGTGGGTAGCCTGAGGTGAGGCTATGATTGAACATGGTACTTAGGTAGGATGCCAGTTCATTCTGTAGTTCATGTAGAACGCAGCCTGGAATATTGTCAGGTCCCATGGATGCTGTGTTCTTGGCTTTGGAGAGTGTGTTTTTTACCTGTGCAGCCATGATTATAGGAACTTTGCATTCTTCCAGTATAGAGATGGGCCTTCTAGGGGGTGAGAGGGGGGGTAAAGTGAGCATTGAACCTATCTGCTAGGATGTTGGCAGTATCAGTTGGTTCTGTATATTTAGTGCCATTGTGCTGTAACTCAGAGCAGATCTGAGTGTTCCCATTGAGATTCTTGACATAGCTATAGAATGCTTTGTGGTTGTCTTTAGAGCATGTCAACATGTCACAATACATAATAATACATGTCAGAACCATGCCAGTTGAAATCCATGGTTTATCTAGAGCTTCTTCTTTAATATTCCCTCTCTTTTAATGCCGCATCCCCCTCTGCACTGCCTACAATATTTCAACTTTAATAAAGAATCCCCTATCTGGCCTAAAAAACAATTAAGTAAACCATTTGCCTTTGAATTCTGTCATATTTATAAATGTTCTTAAACACCCCAAACTACAAAATAAGGTACTAATGCAAAACAAACAGCTCCCCAGGATTACACAAACATCTTACCACAATATATATATAGGGTTTGGCTTAAAATGGCTCTCAAGAGCAGTTAGCCTACTAACCTATGAACATATATATATATATATATATATATATATATATATATATATATATATATATATATATATATATATATATATATATACTTCATTCTAATTACCTGTTATTTAGCTGATCCTCTGGTGAATGGACGTCATGATTACGTTTCAGTAAATAAAAACAAAGTGCATAAAGTAAGAACAATTTCTTAAAACAGAAACATAAGTAAGTGTAATAACAGAAGCACTTAGCTTGACCCTTAGAAGGGTGTTAGACTAACAGGTTCTGCAATGTATTTTTTGAAGTGTCTGAAGCACATGAAATCTGAAACTCAGTCGTCTGCCATACTTAGCTACTGCATTCCTCGCTTTTTGCTCAATACTGCAACTTTTACGGGGAAAATAAGACAAATGTAAGACAAAGTCACGGACCTTATACATAACTGGGTAACAGCAGAGCACCATCAAAAATTAACTGCTGATTACTAACCTACAGCGGCAAGGTAGCATCAGCTCATTCAGCTGTTCAGTGATTGCTATTTTCAGCTTCTTTAACCTTTAAAATAAACTGCGGTTCCTGATGTAATATAATCCAAATTTCCAGTTGCACTACAGTGTGATCAGCACACATGAACTGGCACTTTCATTTGTGCTGATCACACTGTAGTGCAACTGGAAATTTGGATTATATTACATCAGGAACCGCAGTTTATTTTAAAGGTTAAAGAAGCTGAAAATGCAATTCCAATTTTGGATTATATTACATGCAGTGTGATCAACAACCGGGAACTGCAGTATGAATTTGGATTTTCTTTTGCATGCGCAGACGAGCTGGGGCCGGAATTCAGGCGAATCGCTTCAAGAAGATGGCTTTCTACGCCGTTTCAAAGTTTTAAACAAACGTTGAGTTGTCCGGTTTGTAACTGCCTGTTTCAGGACCCGGTTACCTTGGATTGTGGGCACAGCTTTTGCCAAGCCTGTATCAAGGTGTGCGACATGGAAAGGGAGAAATCGAAGAGCTGTCCCCAGTGCGGAGAGTTCTCTGCAGCCCGGAAGTATGTCCCAAACAAGACCCTGGTTCAAAATGTGGACAAAATAAAGGCAATGGAACAGGCAATCTGTGCCCACAACTGCACAACAAACGTGTTTGGCACCTGTTGTATTCCGGACTGTAATGTGCAGTCTATTGATATTCATATGCAGATGTGTTTTAGACATCGGGCATTGCTGATCAGTAAAATGGATGAGTGTTTGTATACTGATAAGGGGCACAAAGAGACACCGGCGGTGACAAGGGAGACAGAAAACAATAGTAAGGATTCGGGGCGCCAGGTGCAAACACAAGAAGTTTCAGTGTCAGGTACCGAGAAGCATCATTACAACCAAGAGCCTGCACAGGAGAGACAGCCATATTTAAATGTTCCTTTTGTGACTGTGGAACCTTCCTCCATGTCATCAACAATGGAGTCTATTTCTAGTATAGACAGACCTGTTTTTTTTAAACCTGGGAACTTGTTAAGGGCAATATCCGGTGATAGTGCTATCTCTAGCTATGAAGATGAATTCGGAAGTGGTTCATCAGCAGTCCTGTCCTCATCTACCAGTCCTGTGCCAGAACATGAACTAGATGAGCTACACCTCTCAAGTGTATCTCATTTGGAGTCTTAAAAAAGTTAATGTTCCTCGAAGTTCCACATTGAAAGGGTATGTTACAAATTCAGTATTAGCAATTGTTTAAGTGAAATCCATGGTAAATAGAAATGAATCCTATTAATTCACTAAAATAAAAGCCAGAATATTTTAACCATTTCATGACCTTCCTAGTTGATGTTGTTAGTAAGCCATTAGTATGTGCTCCACATTTTGCCCATTTGTTCCACATTATGAGGGCTAATGTTCCTCATTTTGGAAATGGAAGGTTGAGAGCTATGTCTAAATGATGCAAAAACGCAGTTCTGTATCTGCCATGCAGTTCAGATCCAACTCTTACAGCTTACCAACCAGATTCCACTGGAAACTTTAAAAAAGCGGAACTGAGTCAGCTGCCTTTCAACTTTCTTTGCTCAAGAATGTGGGTTAAAGCCAGAAAGTAATGGACATAACTCTCGACCAGTCAGGGACATATCTCAACAGAATCAGGGACAAATCCAGAAATAATCAGGAGAACTTGTAAAATACTGAAACTATTGTGAATTAATGCACATTTTGTTAAGTAAAGCATCTATAACTATTTTTGTCGTTATTTATTAAGTGTAATTCACCACATTTTCTCCAAAAGTCAGCCGTTTTAGAAGGAATTAAGTGGGAAAAAGCTAAAATTGGCTCACAATCAGGAAGAGTTGAGAGGTATGGTAATGGGGAACTGTATGAATTGATAGAACTGTAGTATACTGGAATGAACTGGAAATAACTGGAATGTGGCTGGAATGAATGTCTTTATCATTGCTGAATAGGTGCCAGTCTGCCCTTTATGTGCCAAATCTTGTACCTTTCAGAATAAAAGTCTGCATACTTTAGCTCGGTTAAGAATGCTTTACTATACACAGAATCGTACTTGATATATTTTCTTCTCTTACCAATGTATAACTGACATTGTCTTTTTACCCATGTTCTATATCTTCTTTTACCTGGAGTGTTTTTATTAATTTCTTGTTATATTACTATGCTCAGCATACATGATGTAACCTGTTTTGTGTGTTATGCTGGATGTATTGCATTTGTATAACTTGATGTTGGAGCTTTTCTCCCCGGGCCTCCGCTGAAAATGGACCTGGTCCAGTCGGAATTTCCCGGTTAACAAATGTAAAATAAAATAAATAAAATACACAGTGGAGGTAAATGCCAACAATATCCAAAACAAAATTACTCTTTCCAGTAACAGTGCTGATAAATTGAAACAGACTGAATTATAATGTCAATAGCTTCTGCACTCATGCTGTTCATAAATTCTGTACTCAGAATCTCAAATCTTACTGTCTCCAATAACAATGCTGATAAACTGAAATAGACTGAATTATGTCTGTAGCTTCTCCACTAATTATACTCAGAATTATTCCTTTATTTAAGCTTTGACTATGTAATTATTTCTTTGATATGTATATATTGTATACATGTTTGTGAAAATCAATAAAAATGTATTCAGTAAAAAGAATTATTCCTTTAGTTCTGAAAAATATAATTAATATTCTAGAATGCTGGATATGTGACCTGACTTCTGCACTCACTCTCGAGTGCCTGTACAGTGTTGGGAGGGTGGCCTAATGGTTAAGGTATTTGTCTTACAAACACAAGGTGCAGGGTTCGAGTCTCACAAGGGATAATTGGCTAAGCTTAAAATGGCTCGAAAGGGCAGTTAGCTTAGTACTAACCTATGTACCAAAACATTGTGCTTATCAGTCCAAACAAACCGACTCCCTTTTGCGACTGAAGTATCTCTCCTAATAATAATACCCAAACCCTGTAAACATGCTTTTTAAACCTTGGCTCCCAAGCCTTTTTGTACTTAATGTACCACTCATTTTGCTAGCAAATTTTATTCTCATCAGTATTCTTGACTGAAGGTTCATAGGTTCATAGGCTAATTGCCCTTGTGAGCCATTTTAAGCCTAGCCAATTATTCCCTGTGAGATTCAAACCCTGTACCTTGTGTTTGTAAGGCAGACACCTTAACCATTAGGCCACCCTACTGAAATATTCTTGTTTGCTTTAATATGGCTGCATTTCTAGGCCTATGTAAAGAGAATACTATATTCTTGTCTTACAAAATTTTCCTGAGACCCATAAGTAGGGGTCTAGTTTTGTAGTTACTTTAAAATATAAAATGAAGATGAAGACCTGACCTTATATGTTCAGGCCTATGTAAGGTCTGTTTTACTAACTGTATTTATTTAGGATTTAACAGTTGTCTCTAATTACTGAGCTGGGATTTACTTCTGTAATTTCTTTATAAATGTATTAATACAGTCTGTCAAAGATACTATGATTACCAAAACTAATACAACAGCTATAAATTAATTTGCCCTTATCTGGTAAATAAACTAGCAATTTTAATTTCGACCACAAGGTGTCACTTGAGCATTATGGTCTGTTAATTATCTGAAAATCTTTTGAAGTCTCTTAACTTTATAATTTAATTATAACTGGGTAATTTTTAACGTGTTATAACAGGTATTAAATATTGCATGCAGCCATTTATAAACTCTTGGCCAGATTTAATAAAGCCTACACTGTCCGTATACACTGTGTGCGCATGGCGCTGCAGCGCACACACAGTACCACACTGTTTTAGATTCAGTAAGCAGTTCTACATGGTGTTTAGAGCCACGCAAACAAGGTAAACACAATGGCATGCTAATTATAGCATAAGTAGCTGAATTGTATGTTAATCAACCAATCCAAGATGGAGAAGCAATTCAACTAGCTATAAAGCAACCATGTAGACTCCGTGCTGGTTTACCCTGCAAATTCCAAAACCTATTACAATACAGCCATGGACAGGAGTCTATACAGAAATAATTTTAGGGGCTGCTGTTTCTTTAATTCATGTGTATGTGCAAAAGGCTGAAGTCTATGCAGCTGGTGCTGCTAATAGACCACAGCCAAGAAGGAGAGAAGCTTTCAGACTCCATTTAACTTATCACAATCTATATGACATAGTACTTGTACAGTGCTACAGGGTGGGAGAGACACACTACAAGAACTCTGCACCCTCTGTTGTCCTCAGCTCAGAGCCAGAGCAAACCTGAGGGAAGTCATATCAGTGGAAACAAGAGTATGTGTAGCACTTAGAATTTTAGCTACAGATACCTTTCAGAGACCAACAGGGGAAATGCTGGGGGTGTCACTTACATCAGCACCCTGGATTCTCCATTAGTTCCTGAATGCTATGCTCCAACATGGCAGTGATCACATATATTTTCGCAGTACTCCTGAGAACAGAGACAGAAATATGCAGGAATTCTACCCTGAAGTACTGAGTGCCATAGATTGCACACATGTACAAATTAAGGCACCGCCCAGAGAACAGGGAAGGCTGTACATAAATAGAAAGGGCTTCCACTCTATTAGGTGCCAAGTCGTGAAAAATTATCTTGAACATGTGTGCTGGCAACACAGACAGTTACTACGACTAACATGTCTGGCACACCTTCCAACTATCAGATGTTCACTAGAGCGGATATCTTACAGGGTCATTTATTCGGGAATGCAGGTTATGCACTGGAACCATGGCAGATGACTAGCATCAGAAATGCACACACACCTGCTGAAGAATGCCATAGTGAAGCACACACTCAATATCATACAGCATGTGTTTGGGCTGCTGAAGTCATTGTTCCAGTGCCTAGATACATCTGGGGGAGCCCTGCAGTACAATCCACATACATGTACTGAAATATTCACTGTATATGCCATGCTGCACAACATCATCCTGAGAAAACAGCTTCAGCAGGATCAACCAGGGAAAGAGGCACACATCACACCACCAATGGCAAGGTCACCACAGTCACATGCAGTTGAGGAGTCAGAGAGGGAACCAGCAGCTGCTGTGGGTGTAGGCACACATAGGCATGCTCAATATGCCCTTCCATTGGCTAAGAGAGAAAGCATAGCACGCTCACTCACCACCTAAAGGGCTAAATACCTTCCTCCTATGCACATAGATACAATAATATTGATGCCAGGCAACACTCACAACTTTTACCTACTCATGTAATGGCTGTGTTCTGCTTGCATCAGAAAGAGTCAGCCCTGAACTAAAACTTTTGCAACTGCTGGATTTACAAAGTAAGTGTTGAACCTGGAGTGTATTGTGTAATAGTACATATGAATGGCATACACTTGCATGTTGTTACTTGGTAGTGTAAGCAAGTAAGGTGGTTGATTTATACAGGAATTATTTTAACGTGACAGCAGAGTCTTATGTGACTTATATGTGCCCATTATCAAGAAGTATGAAAAGCAATCTTCGGTACATCTCCATAGCTTTAGTTGCACTCTTCTGAAGAACTTTTTTAAAAACTTTTAAAACAAACTTTTAATAGAAACAGTGATAAAAACAACCACATTCAAACTTTAGCATGGAGAGCTGTAACAACAAATAAGGTTTATCTGTTGTTACAGCTCTCCATGCTAAAGTTTGACTATGGTTGTTTTTATTATCACAGCTTCTATTAAAAGTTTGTTTTAAAAGTTTTTTAAAAAGTTCTTCAGAAGAGTGCAACTAAAGCCATGGAGGTGTACCAAAGATTGCTTTTCATACTTCTCTTGTTTCATTCGGTTACCTTTGGCAGTTCTGCAGTGTTTCTAATTAAATTATCAAGATGTAGGCCTCAGACATCAAAGATTCACCCAATAATACCTCTTAAATGTACTGATGGTCACCGAATGTCCTCAGTTTAACATCATACTTTTGTACTAGAAAATCATTAAAGAGGGAAGTCAGAAAGTAATGAGACACATTTCAGTTTCAGACTTCACAACTCTCACAAGATCATTAACAATACTGATGCACAAAATGTTTGATGCTATCAACTGTCTAACTTTCTAAGACCAATATAAGTCAACTGTACAATGACCAATTCAACATCACAAATGCAGATGTATTAAGCACTAAGTCAGCTATGCACCCTGAGCATCAGACACAAATGTTATGTATCATTGAATCCTAAATGTAGTAAATTGGGATATGGCACAGTTATCATCACTTGCACAGGGTATAATTGGGGGGGTCAGGAAATCTAGGCTGATACAAAAGGTCAGTGAGTGTGTGTGAGTAAGAAAGAGAAGCAGACAGACATTTGGATAAAGTAACAAATGGCCAGTGAGGCAAAATGAGCTTTACACTTCATGGCTGAATCATGTACTGTTATGTGTGTGTGTTTGTGTGGGTCTTTCAGGTGAAATTGGTGTGCGAGTGTCTGCATGAACACAGACAAACTCTGTGCTATCTCTGCATTTTGGTATGTCAGACGGGCTTAAGCCGTGCATGGTAGAGGTGGCAGTTTATCGTTGTTGTACCCAACCATGAGAACTTGTTCTGCCAGGAGTTGCACTGGCACATCCATACCCATGGTCAGATGCACTACTGCTACCTGAACATGACTGATGTCTGACTGATGAGCTCCCGTCACAAGGACACCCTGGACCAAGATCCCATGGTCTGCCATATCTGGATGTGGACAACTCATCCACTGACAAAGCAGTGGAAGCACTGCAAGAGTATGTAACAATTGAGATACATCCCTCATTAGATCCATTATAGAATACAATGCCCTGTTTGGTATGTACCTCTCAAGACATCTGCAACAACTGGAAAGGCCGCAGAAATACCTCACTAAAAGAATCACAGGCTTAAAGCAGATGCCCTACGCTGACTGCCTTAAAAAACTCCAGCTATACTCTGTTGCATATTGTCTACTCAGAGGTGATCTCTGCTTAACATACAAGACCATGTCAAACCCAGAGCTGTTGGACATGCTACACTTAAAGAAATCCCAATCCCTCAGAGCCACGCGCTCCTGGGATCTAAACCTTGTCATCACAATAAACAAAACATGCTGGAGGGATAGGTTCCTGACCCAGAGACTCCCTAGACTCTGGAATAGATTGTCCATACATGTCAAGCAGAGTGCCTCTTTGGCCCTCTTCAAAAGGAACCTTGATGATTGGATGGGAGAAAGGAAATTCACCCCGGGGATCACGTTGGTCACCCTGTTAGACAGGGGTCCAGGGAAGTAAATAGTGTGGGAAGAAATAGCCAGGGAATTGTTATGGCTAAGCTTGCATAGGGCTGATAGCCTAGTACCAACCTATGAACCTATGAACTATGGGAGAGTGATCAGGCACAGCCATGTCAGCTAACAGCAGATGATGTGACTGACCTATGCCCACAAGGATGCCGTTCCCCTCCCAGCAGATGTTCCATAACAGACACCACCCCTTCCAACATGTCATTCATCTGATCCATTTACTCAGCAACAGAGGCAGTCATGCATGTCAGCCTGTGCCACATCTACAACCCTAAGCATTTCTCTGGAGGACCTATTGAAACATGCCTGTGCCTCCGTGATAGCCCTAAACATATGCTGAGTGGCACCGGAAGAGACACATGGATCAGGTGGACTATGTACAGCAGGCCTCCTCTGTGCAACCCTAACAACCCTCTTGTGTGGCACCTTGCCCACATTTTGGCTATAGCCAGAGTCAACTGACACTGAAGCTGCAGTAACCACACTTCCCTGATCGATTGTCTCACCCTCCACCTGCCCAATGTCTGAGGGTCACTGAAATGGGTAGGCATGGGCCTACAGGCTGTGTCCAATTAAATTACAAGGGATGGTTGTATGTCAGCCTCAGGGTCAGATTAAACCTCTGCACCCCCAACTGTGCCTCTGTTTAGCAACCATCATCATCAGAGTCTGCAGATACTCTGATATCAGGTGGTAGAAGTCCGACACTTCCACTGTCAGGATCACCTGTGATAATAAGCAACAAATACAGGAAAAAATTAATGCCTACACTACTATAGTTCAATATATGCTAACAAACTATCAGTGGTGCCACTATTACAGACAGTACAGCAATACACACAGCAGTCCTGACACCAACATCACAAACCAAATATTTCTTTGAACTGCTCATCAGTACTGACATAAAAATGTTTGTCTTCCCATGTGCAGATGATTGTAGGCTCCCTATTCTGGATAGACCTGGAAGAAGTTAAGCAAAAGGTAAGGACAACATCATCACAATTAACAGTAACACAGGGAGTAAAACTTTTTTTCCTTTGTATGTCCATTAACTATAATCTCAACAAGAACTTGGATGATAAGTCCAACCTAAGCCTATGTGTAATCAATCAGAATGTGTTGTTAACTGTAGCAATCTACAATCCTCCAACAATTTCTTGTTAAACAGAGCTAAAGTATTGATGAAAATATTTTACAAGAGTATATAACAATCAAGATACATAAGCCTACGTGGAAGCTCCTCCTAAGACATACTTGCTATCCCTGAAACAGTAGCATCAATGTTAAGGATATGCTGTTCTACACTTTCCTGGGAGCTGTCTGGATCGCTGACAGTGGGCAAGAACTCTTCATTTGCTGTTAGTGGTAGGTCTGTAGCAGGCCACCCTGTACCCCTCTGATCATGGGCCACTGCAGATGCTCTCCTCCATGCAAATGAGATCATGTCAGTGGCCCTATGGTACACCTAATTGCGTGGCCTGATATGGCCAACTACTGTAGTTACATCTGCAACTATCTGCTGCCAAGTCTGGATTCTGCTGACATTTCTCCACATCCCGTCTCAAATAGAAAGGCACCATGTTGCCTATAAGCTTCCACAATGACCTGATACTCAGGGTCACTGAAGGGTGGTTTTCGGAGATTGAGATGCCTGTGTGCCATAGTCCTAGGTGTCCTAAAATACAACAGAAGGATAATATACATACGTGTCACATGGTTTACTATTAAAACTTGGAAACTGCATCAGTTGACTGGCATATGGTTGGCTTGCAGTTTTCAAGTGGGCAGAATATCGAACCCAAATCGATTGACTACACTACAGCAAATGGGTAGTGTAAGTCGAGCATTTGGGTTCAACATTGTGCAGGGGGATCTAGGTTCAGTGAGGAACAGGGAATTAGCCCATTTCCTCACTGAAGTGCGATCTCAGAGTTGGTATATTTAATGTGCAGTGGGTGTGGAGGGAGTAGCCCCCACATGGGGGTGCAGGGGGTGTAGCACCCTGCAAAATAGTAGAATTAACATACCGTTGACTGTATAGTCTAACGGTATGTTAATGTTCATAGCAGGAGGTGAGTGATGTCACCTCCTGCTATGTCGAATACATTGAACCATGGTTGTCAATTTATTCATTTAGAGTCAACATTTTAAATGGTCGACCGATACGGAATCGACATGCCAATACTAAACCGTGTCACATAACTAAAAAAATACCTATTTCCAGATAAAACAGAAAAAGGTAGCATTTCATTATTACTCACTGGAGAAACATTAAACAGTCTAGATATTTGAAATATGAACAACAGGAATTGTGTTGTTATAACATAGTACATTCACACACAAACAAGGCTGAATGCAAAACAAGGGAGAGTAACAATAGCAACATATCCTTGTTTGTGCCAAAACAAAAATGTAGCTTTGCTCCCCCACCTCCAAAGGAATAGGCAAATGACACATTTTCTAGGAAACCATCAGTGAAATGCTAAAAGTGCTATCAAATGAAATGTCCCTGAAATATCTGTACAGATTTAACACAGAACATTCCATTTTAAGTTATTGCCCATCATGTATTCCTGTGAAATGCCCTGACACACATGACCATGCCACCAGTACACTTCTAAGTAATGCATACAAATAACAATAGCATTTGCTAATTAATATATATATATATATATATATATATATATATATATATATATATATACATATATAAATATATTAAAGAGATTTTTCTTAATGACATTTCAGCATCTGCAGTTTATAGCTGAAAAATGCAAGCATACCTTCTCAAGTTCAGTAGTCTTCTGTGCAGATATATCCCAAAGTAATAGCATCTTCTGTGTTCTCCACATAAATAGGTCTCCTCACTTCAGGTTCCCTAGCTACATGGTTGTCTTCTTATGGTGTAGATTCATGGCTGTTAACATGGTGAAGATGCAAATGAGGTGTGAATTCATTAGAATTGCTGAATCACAAATACTTGGTTCTGTGTAGCAAATGTAAACATAGTGCAGGCACTCCCTCAGTGTTTGTTGCTAATAAATTGCAACTGCAAATGATTACTGGTAAGCAGAAGGAAAACACAACAGCAATGCAGACTGCCCTACCTCCAGTAGGTGTGTCAAGTTAGACTTAGAAAGTGTATAGAAGCAATTTTATCAGGTTAGAAATGTAAGTAAGCAGCATACAGTTCACAAGTTCTGTTCAGTAACATCCAACTTCCCCTTCCTTTGTTCACAACTCTAAATTATTGCCATTTAATAACCTCAGACATTTTAAGGACAATGATTTAGAATGGCTTCCAAACTGCATGTTTCAGATTGCTGGTCAGATAAGACAAGAATGATAACAAACACAGAGAGGTATGACAGAGATGCATTTTTACAAGCAGTAGCCATAAATGGTTATGTGATCACTCTATGTGCTACATCCAGACTTAATACATGTACAAAAACTGTCAAGTGGTTTCTTAGTACTGTGGATGATGTTGCAGTTAGTTGTATGCAGAATGATTTCAGTTCCCTGCTGCAAAGCTGTTTGTGTGGCAAAGTTGTATAAGACACCATTACTGTGTTCTGAAGGTTCATTGGAGTGAAAGTTAAAATTCAGACCAATGTAGAAGTATTTCATGTGTACTAACAAACATTTTGTAGTGTTTATTTCATAGATTGCTTTTCTTCATTTCAACTACTTTTCCCTTTTATTTATTTATTTTTGAGAGTGTTCGCGAGGTGCACAGCTTAACACAAACAAGAGAAAAAGAGAAAGTGAATGTCAGGTTTTGCTTTGCTTATCTCATTTTCACAACTCTTAGCAGCGCGCAAACATTGACTAGTAGCCCACACAGGAAGTAGACAGAACACCTGCAGACAGGGTGTCCGTAAAAGTACAAAGGCCAAAATCAATATACTGCTGCAATTTTTGCTTTCCATTGCCACTAAGCGGCGTTGCACAGCTGTTAGCTAGGCTCCCCAACATCTGCAGTCATTGAGCATCTGCAGACAGAAAGCAGACAGCGAATAATTGAAAATGGATGCATTCAATTAATTCTGTTGGGCACTGCACAAACACGATAAGTGGAGATGCATGACGGTTAACACAGAAAACGTAAGAATGAGTAGGAAATTATGGAAATGTCATATAACTAGTCCTGTGGCAGCAGGTGTAAGTGTATGACTGCCATACACATGGTCCTGCATTCTAATGCAGGATATTCCAGACATTTTTACTGTTGTTCCACTTCCCATTATATTCACTCTCACTTATAACACTTTAGATAATGGAGTGGATATGAATTATAGGTATGAGGGATAATACACCCTTACTGTGTTTTCAAATATATGACTGAGGGTACACTGTCTACTGTAGGTATGTCAGTATAATTCTGCTGTCTGGACTTACATGGCCTTCACAATTACATAAGACATATGCACAACTGGACCTTGTCAGGCCACACATATACATCTGTAACACCTCAAACTGTCAGCTGTATTTATGAATGATTCCTGACTATGTCTGAGCAGCATATCTTCTGTGGCAAAAATGGAAAATCAACAATGTGGAAGAAAATGTTTTGTCCCTTATGCCTAGGTTTGATTCCCACACTTTAAAAAAAAATTTATCAGTGTATGAAGCCAACAACAAATGTCTCAGGTCATGACACATGCCTCCAGTGCATATCTGCAAACTACTTACCTAAAAACTACCTTCCAATTTTCAATATATATTTCCAAACTACATCAACAGACACCCCTCAAACTAAGGTCAAGTGTCAGATTAACCTTCCTATTTCAAATATTTCTTTCTTCCCTGCTTGGCATTGCTGCTGTCTGCTTAACATAGTGTAAATGTTGTCTGTGTCATTGCTCGAGTTTGCACACCACCAGAAAATGCAATAACTGGAATTGGCAGGAAAGCATTAGTTGCCATTGCTCTAGTCTGGGTGTTACGCATGTCTGAAGTTAGTAGGGAAGCTGCTTAGTTTAGGGCACAAAGGTGGGGTGTCCAGGCATCCAGGATATTTATTGGACTGCTGGTAAAGCACTACAGCCAAAGGCTTCTGCAGGGGGACTGTTCTGGCTCCCAGTACAAGTCTGAGGTGTGGAGTAGTTTGGCTCAGGTTGTAGCCAGTGCTACTGGCACCCCATGCAGTGGAAAACAGTGTAGGCATCATTTTAATGACCTACAGTGGCACAAAAGGGATACACTCAACTGTTGGTTGACTGCATTTGAAACTAGGGACATCCCAGATAGTATTTGTAATACTCAGAAATCTAAATATAGGCAAGACTGGTATGCATAATGCTCTTCTGTTCTTTTCTTTTCTTTCCACAGCTAATGCCAAACTTGAATTCAATAGATAGGGTCATGCTGTTTTGATGGAGAGACTGAGGGAAGCGGGTGATATGTATACAGCACAAGAGAAGTATTACAGTAGCTTTAAAAGTTAAAGATATGTATTTTTATACAGTTGTAGCAAATTGAGCATGCATATCCTAACTGTAAAAGCAAGTATGCATGCATTAGTCTGTAGCACAAACCAACTTTAGGAGTCAAATATAAGACTGTAGTCAGAGGTTGTGGGTCCAAATACCAGAAGTCTCAACTATACAATACTGCATTTCTTTAATAATTGCATTAAATTAAACTCTATATAAGTGGCATACATGCCCTGCTGTTAACTGTAATCTGTATAATTGGAACAAGCATATGTGCAATATATGCATATTTCAAGGATTCAGCAATCTGCAGTTATGATGTGTATTTGTTAGGATGGACACTTAAATGTAATACTTAAGATAAAATAGTTGCATAATTGTAATAATGCGTTGTATGTCACATATGATGGTACTCATTTTTCTCTTTTTTTCTCCTCTCACTCCAGCCCTTATTTCTCTTTTTTGTTTTGTATTATGTGTCATCAAAATGTCTCCATGTCATCCATGTGTACCAAATCACTAAATGCTACACAGTACAGAGAGGTAGGCTAGCCCCAGTGAATCAGCCTGCCTCCACTCCACTGGCTATAGCACCAATATCCAGCACATCTAGGACCCAACCTGGTAGCACTGCCTCCACTGCCCCTGCACTACCTGTGCCCTCAGGTAGCACTGTCCAGGCAGCTGGTGCTGTGTTACCCTCCTTGAGCAGTGGTGGAGGTGGGGATTTCGTCACCTGCTGGGAGATTCCAAGGTTGGTGCGTAGGGTTGTGTACCACACCATTGGTGTACACCTACACCAGGTGGAGAAGCTGCTCTCCCTCATAGTACATAGGAGGAGAAGATGTCAAGCACCCCAGCCACTAGCAGAGTAAGGGGACAGTGATTATGGTCCAATGGGTGAGGACTCGATTCTCACTGTCTCCATGTTTGACGGGCACAAGCTTGTGTTGTCATCTCCCTCACCCCAGTCATGATGTCCCCCAACATTTTGTGCCTGTCAATGCCCCTGTGTTTTGTCTTGTTTGTTTGCATTTGCTTCCACACCTACCCATCTTACCTGACCAGAAATACCTACTTCCCTTACCAAGCATTCTTCTCTTACTGAATTAAAAGGGAAAAAATGGGCACCTGTCCCTCAAAATATATCTTCCCATACATAGCTCTCCATTTTGCACATGTGTCTTGTTGACACCCTTGATTCGGCCCACTTAGCTATATGATATGATTACATTGTTGTCACCTCTCTCTCTGGAGGTGACAGTCCAAATTCAGCTAATATTCTGCACATATTATCAGTTTTCACTGTTGAAAAAATGGATAGCTATGGTTCTTACCTCCCTCCTGTACATTCCTGTATTGTTTTTCCTTTGTTCTTCCCCCACTTGATCCCCATTTCACCACTTTCCTATCTACCCCATTTTAATACCTATAATCGGGTCAAACAATAGAATCATACACAACACACATAAGTACCAGTAAAAGCAATGGATCCCTTCACTTTTTGGCCTCACTGCTTGTGCGGAGTGTGGCACTGCACACCAATGCCAAGTGATGGTCAGTGGTCCTACAGTGCTGTGGTTACCTCTGTGCAATGCTGCTTAATCCTGCTTCACTATGCCAACACACAGCAACATATATACTGTAAAGAATTAATGTCATTGCATTATCACTGTTTATTTAAAAGTATTAGATAAACCTGGATGTAAACCCAGTATCATCTGGGCTCAAAAATACTGCTCTAAGCAGCAGGTTCTTAACTGCTTAACTATGTGCAAACAGGGAAAGTAATGGAAATGTTTATTTCACATGTGCAAACACTTTGCCAACCATCGTGCAAACCCACTGCTTACCGCTGTACTGTGCAAAGTCACTATTAGCATGTATTGGTGCTGTTTACTGTTCATTTGCTCTTCATGCCATGAAACTACATGTGGAAACATAACAAAATGAAGGCCCTATCTAGCAGTATGTTACATATTTACAGTGCAGCCATGTGTTGTCTCCCCCATGCATTGTAACCCTGGTGTCTCACTACTCGTTCACAAATATATTTTATTTATTTATTTATTTTACATTTGTTGACCGGGCTGGTCCAGCTGGATATATTTCCATTTTCAGTAGAGGCCCGGGGAGAAAAGCTCCACATATAAACCACCACCACACAAAAAATGTTTATAATAAACAAGAAAGGTATTATAGTTTAAATTATGGGAAGACTATGAGATGCACTACATTAGTACATAATACACCTACAGATCATTTTACAGTATGAATATCTAGGGCAACCCCAAGACATTATTAGAATACATTTAAATCCTTGGTTATTCTAGTTTACTCCAGACAGTTACTATTTCCAAACGGTTAAACAGTAACAGTAGAAAAAGGAGGAAGTATAAAGAAATGGCAGGAATACTACCTTCAGGATACATTCATATCCAAGTAGAAAAGATAACTAATTGGTGCCTAAGTAGTAGAGATAGCTTATAGGTGCTACTAATTCAAAGGAGTAGACAGGAAAGAGTGGAGGAAAGTAGGAAGTCAAGAGATAACAGCAGAGAAATCCAGAGGATCATTCTGGGTAACAGCAAGGGCATAGCCAGTGAGTTTTAAGGTGTTTCTTAAGACTTTGTTTAAAGAGAGGAAGGGATGGAAGTGAGGTTAAGTCAAATGGCAAGAGGTTCCATTGTTTTCCAGAGGTATTGGAGAACAGTGAGTCCCCAGCCAAGTTGTTAGACTTGGTGGTACTAGCTAGAAGTTTATTGGAAGAGCGTAAGGAATTAAGATTCCTATAGGGTGCTATAAGGTTGTTGAGTATTGGTGTGTTGTTGGGTTAGTAAAAAATCTTATGAACAATGGTAAGTTGGGAAAGTATCAGAAGGTTTTTTAGTTCAAGCCAGTCTAGCTGGTAAAGGTTAAGACAGTGGTGAGTTCTATATGGGTTTCCAGTGGCAAATCTTGCAATACTATTATATGAGTTGGCTAGTTTGGTAAGATTATTTTTTTAGATTAGTGTATATGGGTGCAGCATAAAGAAGAGTTGAAATTAGATGGGAGTGGGCAATAGTCATTCTGGCTGTTGGAGTTAAGAAATGTTTTATCCTATATAGGGAACCCAGTTTTTTATTAACAGTTTTAATGGTGTTATTAATGTGATTGTCAAAGGTGAGGTTATTATCAATTGTGAATCCTAATAGTTTGGTGGAAGAGTCGGGGATATAAGAGTGCCATTATTGGATTGAATGGAGAAATCTATGGGGGACTTACTGTTTGTTGTAAACAGTAGTAGCTTGGTCTTTTTGGCGTTCAAAAGAAGGCTCTGTTTCAAGAACCATGCCTCTACTGTGTTGAAAGCTGTCTGGGTTAAAGATTGAAGTTCAGATATAGAGTTGGCAGAGCATATGATCATGGAATCATCAGCATATTGTATACAGGTGACTTGAGGAATAGCTATTTGAAGGTCATTGATGAATAAGGAGAAAAGAAGAGGGTCAAGAATAGAGCCCTGAGGGACTCCAAGGGAGATAGGAAGGTGACATGATAGCTGATTCTCCCAAAGAACAGCTTGCTGTCTATTACTAAGGTAAGACTTGAACCAGAGAATTGCTTTGGCATCAAGAGAGAGGGATGACAGAGTGTTTATGAGTAAGAGATGGTTAACCATATCAAAGGCTTTAGACAGGTCGATGAAGAGTGCTGATGAGAGGGTGCTATTATTATGGTTATTATTAATGGTGTTGGTGAAGGATAGGAGAGCTGAGGTGGTACTATGAAAAGGCCTGAAGCCATGCTGACAGTTTGCTAGAATGTTATGTTGAATTAAGTAGTCCATTAGCTGATGGTAAATACATTTTCCATAATCTTGGCTAATGGAGAAAGGAGAGCTATAGGCCTGTAGTTAGAATAGTCATTAGAGTTACCTCCTTTGTGTAAGTAAATAATGTGGGAAATTTTCCAGTGATCTGGAATGGTTCCTTCAGTCATGGTATGGTTTATCGGGATGGATATAGGATAGGCGACTACTTTAGCTGCTTGCTGTAGGTATTCAGATGGTAACTTATTGGTAGAGGGGGTGCAAGGCTTAAGTTTGTGGATAAGTTTTTGGATGTAAGAGGTAGAGATGGGTTGTAGTTAGAATGTTGGCCATTGGGGAGTTAGGTAGATCTGAGTTGTCTGTAGCTAGTTGACTGGCTAGAGTTTGTATGGTGTCTGTGAAGAAGGTATTAAAGGCATTGGCAGTTTGATGGGAGGTTTTGTTTTCCGACCCTAGAGGGGAAGGAATGCTAGAGTGGCCTGGACGAAGGAGGTTATTTAAGCTTGCCCAGAATTTGTGTGGATTATTGTGGTGAATTTGCTGCAGTTTGCAATAGTAGATTTTTTGTCAGAGATAATAGCTCTTTTTGTAGCATTTCTCAACTGCCTAAAGGTTTGTTGTTCTGAGGTAAGGTTTGTTGTTCTGAGGTATTTCTGGTTGCTCTTCCCTTAGCCCAGGATTTATTTCTAAGTAATAATTTTTGTCTGGTATCTTTTGAGAGCCAGGGGGCAGGTTTGGATTTTATTCTAATAGATCGTTTAGGTGCATGCCTGTCAAGGATTGTTAAGAATTTGTTATTGAAATATGTAACAGCTTCTTCAAGAGGGAGAGTTTTTAGAGGGTTCCAGTCACAGGCACTAAGTTCCATTTGAAATAATACAGGCTGAAAGTTTTTCTTGGTTCGAGAAGTCCTATAGTTGGGGGTGTTGGTACTGTCATTCTTTTGTCTTTGTAAGCATGTGATCACTTACATCAACAGGCAAGGTCCCTACTTTATAAGTATGTTCTTGTTTATTGATTAGTATCCAGTCTAGTATAGTTTCTTTATTGTTTGGCTTGTTAATTCTAGTGGTGGTGGTGATAGTTTGGTTAAAGCCATGCAAATTAATATGAGAAGAAGGATTATCTGTATTGATACTATTCCAGTCAGTATTCAAATCTCCTAGAATAATAGTTTCTTGTGGGTAAGTAGTAGATATCCAGCATAGGGTATCCTCTATTGTAGTAATGTTATTACCTGGGGGTAGGTATATACAGACTATGTATAGTGCTTTGCTGGGGTTGAGTTAAAATCTAGTGATTAAGAGTTCAACTTTACTATTTTGAGGTAGGTTATAAGATATAGAGGAGATCTGTAGTTCATTTCTAAACAGTAGGGCTACTCCTCCTCCTTTGCATTTTACTCTGTCGTGTCTCAGTATATTGTACCCTAGGGGAATTATTTCATTATCCTAAGTTGTGGGTTTTAACCAGGTTTCTGTAAGACAGAGGATATCAAAGGAGTGAATATCAAGGAGATGGAGATGGGCAACTTTGTTGGTAATACTGCGGATATTGAGATGACCTATTAGTAAGAAGTTAGAGAGACTGGTCTGGGTAGTAAGGGTGTTGGGAGAGGTACTAAGAATAGGTATAGTAGAGAGATTAGAAGGGCCTGGGTTAGGGTGGATGTCACCATCTTTTAAGGTGGGAGATTTTAGTGCAGAAAGAGGGTTAGAATTAAGGCTAGGTAGATATTTCAATTTTTTTTACTGTGGGGTGGTTTAATTTCATGGGTGTAAGTCGATGATATTTAGGTAGCAAGTAGCAGGAAGTGGAGGTGATATTTATTTGGGGATGGGTAAGGGCATTGTTATATATAGATGTTTGTTTAGGAGACTAGCTGAGGTAGTAGTAATTCACCTTTTCAAAAGAGTTGAGGAGATAGGTAGTGGTGAGGATAGGTATAAGAGTGGCTAAGAGTATTACCAAGGATAGGATAGTTTTAGTTGTTGTAGACATATTACTTAGTAAATGTGTACTGTTACTGCCAGGTAGGGCTAGGATGCAATAGTATCAGATAAAAAGTTAAGATAGGGTAGTAGAGAAGAGAAATGCTACAAGTAGAGAAGTTTTCTTCAAGTAGTATATAGGTAGGTAGGGTAGTAACGAAAGATAAATGGGAAGGGTAAAGAAGTTGTATAATGCTAAAGTAGGAGAGAAGTGATGAACAGCTTGTATGGTTAAAGAAGTTGTTTAAGGTAGTGAAGAGTTAAGGTAGGGTAGTAAAGAAGAAAAAATGCTAAGGGTGGAGAGGCTGATGAAAGTAGTATAGGTAGGGGTAGTAAGAGACAGAGTAATGGAAAAGCTATAAAAGGATGGGTGTGGCTTAGGTAAATTAACTTGAGCTCAGGATAGGTGGGATAGGAGAGAGGGTGTATTTTTAGGAAGGATAACGTTAGGACCATTGGGGGTGGGTGAGAATTGGGGGTAGGGAAGGGGAGCGGAGTGAGCCCGTAGGGCAAACGGAGCAGGTAGAGCCAAGTGGTGCTGAGAGGTAATCAGTTTTACAGTGAGACTGTAATTTACAAAACTTTAGTAGGTATGTGGCACTTCTTTGAGACACTAATTCCTGTCAAATACTGGAAGAGTCCTTTTTGTCTACTTATTATGGGAGAAGGAATAAGAAGCAGTAATATAGCAGCACTCTTTAGATAAGGTAAGTTAGTTTCTAGCTCTTCTGTCTTACAGCCTAACTGACCTATAGGTCAAAGTCTATATTTCCTTTCAGGGGGGTTGGATAGCTGAAAATAGGTTCATACAGCAACTCTAGAGAAGTTTAGTATACAGGTAAAATACAGGGATTACAAGCTGTGTACTTTTCTGCCCTCTAGTGGCAAAACAAAGGAAACTACACCTAGTCTCAGAGCAAGTTTGTGAAGAAAGGGCGGGGGTTGGATGGCCGCGGGTAGGTCCACGGGTGTGCTGGCCCAAGAACAGGAATATGATAAACAGTATAATATGTTAGAGTTACAGTAAAAATCAGTAGGTTATCACCTACACAATGAGGCAGTAGGAAGCACTTCTAGGTATTCCAGGGTGGGTTCTACCGATAGGGTATTCTTTCAGTTCAGTTGGGAGGTTCCCTAGATGTACTAGGTAGCTGTTGGAAAGATAGCCCATGTCACAGCACAAGGCTTCAAGCTGTAAGAGAAAAAAGAGAAAACTGAGAAAACTATGAAGAAAGCCTGGTTGATGTCCTTGCAGTAGAGGGAAAGGAGGTGTTGAGGTAGTGTGGAAGTGAGTAACTGAGTGAAGTAAGAGAATCACTCGAGTTTAACACTGGTGGACAGAATATTGACTCTAAAACAGTAAAACGGAGGCACATAAATCACAAAATAAATTAAATAAAACACACATCATTCTTAGTGTGAGACACAATACATTTAGATGAACTACTAAGCAAATAATTAGCTAGTGGAATTATATCAACAGTATACAGTGCCAGACTCAGTAGAGTAGGAATGTTAAGCAAGGCTGCCTAACCATTGTAACAGAGAATTTGCAAAGCAACATAAAATACACACTGCTACAATAATGTTTCTGAGGTATGGAACACTTAGATAATCATACATATAACTTAGTAAAAATAACATATATAGGCTAAGGTAGAGCACGAGATCAACATCAAACAGAGAATATACAATATAGGACTGTTGTGGCATTCACTACGTTCAGATATTATACACATTTAACCTCCTTCCGACTACCAATGTGTTTTATTAACATTATCCCCCTAGCATATTAGCATAGACAAAATAACGGCAGCAGTTGTGGACTGTATGTTTTACTGCTGCTTGAACTGCTTATAGAGCTAGGACTGTAGCTTTATACAGATAACATACAATACCTAAATGTAATGTCGTTAAAATGCACAAACACTTTTAAATTATGTAACTAATCCTGGTGTAGCAGACAGGACTAGGGGGAAGCATTTTGCTCTGTGAGCAGCTCAGGAATTAAATTTAGTGCCTGAAGGTTTTATAAGATGGCTAAAATATCACAGAGGAGTAGCGAATGTTAAGTATCAGTGCTCTGTGCCTGTGCACAACTCAAGCAAGTTACAGTTGGTAACAGTGCTCTGCGCTAAGTTACCTGAGCAGACCAGGAATTAAATTCAGTGCCAGAAGGCTGTAAATATGGCTAAAATATCACTGAGGATTAGCAAATGTTGAGTATTAGTGCTCTGTGCCTGGGCACAACTCGAGCGAGTTATAGTTATTAACAGTGCTCTGCGCTAAGTACCTGAGCAGACCGGGAATTAAATTTAGTGCCAGAAGGCTTTATAAGATGGCTAAAATATCGCTGAGGATTAGCGAATGTAAAATATTGGCACTCTGTGCCTGGGCACATCTCTAGCAGGTTACAGATGGTAACTGTGCTCTGTGCTAAGTTATCTGTAAATAGCTATTGGAAGTGAGCAATATTTTAAGTAAAATAACACCACTAAGTGCCTGAGCACATATAACAAGAGCTGCAACCAAGAACTGAGCTCTGCGCTGTGTTAACTGCAGCTTCTTTGGAGGTAAAAGTTCCACTTTATCGTCTGAGCAGTTCCACAGGGTATGCATTCATTCAGAGTAGAGGTCAATAAGGAAATAGTATTATAAGCCACAGCAAGTGACGAAATTAATAAAAATAACTAGGGTATTCATGACTGAGCAATCTTATATTGCTCCTAGGGGCTTTTGGTCATTAAAACAGCTCATATATGGTCAGAGAATACCATGGCACACCACGCGGGAAAGGACGCTCAGAGCTCGCATAAGTAGTAGTAGGAGGAGCAGCTGAAATTGCAGTTATTCATGAAAAATACCTGCTCCGCTCATATAATGCCTAAATAACTACATGAGACATCACACAATTAGGACATAGCAAAATACAAAAAATAGTAAAACTTACGGACAGCACACCACGCAGAAGACAGGGGGATGTTCTACCAAGCAGTGTAGGTTTAAAAATGGCGCCACAGGACCTAACCAATATTTATAGGCTAAGGCAGGGCTAAAGAGTAAAGAAAGGAGGGGGTGGGAAGTGCAAAAACACCGGAGCAGAGGAGGGGGAGGGAAAGAAGTAAGCTATCCTATGTGGATGGTCTGCACTGTTAGTAGGGAGAGGTCATCGTGAAATAAATAAGGAGCTACTTAATAGAGGTTTTCCAGGAAGGTAATCAGTTTTACAGTGAGACTGTAATTTACAAAACTTTAGTAGGTATGTGGCACTTCTTTGAGACACTAATTCCTGTGAAATACTGGTGGAGTCCTTTTTGTCTACTTATTATGGGAGAAGGAATAAGAAGCAGTAATATAGCAGCACTATTTAGATAAGGTAAGTTAGTTTCTAGCTCTTCTGTCTTACTGCCTAACTGACTTATAGGTTAAAGTCTTCTATTTCCTTTCAGGGGGGTTAGCTATGTAAAAAGTTAAACTTGGATAGCTGAAAATAGGTTCATACAGCAACTCTAGAGAGGTTTAGTATACAGGTAAAATACAGGGATTACAAGCTGTGTACTTTGCTGCCCTCTAGTGGCAAAACAAAGGAAACTACACCTAGTCTCAGAACAAGTTTGTGAAAAAGGGGGGGGGGGGGTTGGATGGCCTAGGGGTAGGTCCACGGGTGTGCTGGCCCAACAACAGGAGTATGATAAACAGTATAATATGTCAGAGTTACAGTGAAAATCAGTAGGTTATCACCTACGCAATGAGGCAGTAGGAAGCACTTCTAGGTATTCCAGGGTGGGTTCTACCAATGGGGTATTCTTTCAGTTCAGTTGGGAGGTTCCTTAGATGTACTAGGTAGCTGTTGGAAAGACAGCCCATGTCACAGCACAAGGCTTCAAGACAATGAGGCAGTAGGAAGTACTTCTAGGTATACCAGGGTGGGTTCTACCGATAGGATATTCTTTCAGTTCAGTTGGGAGGTTCCTTAGATGTACCAGGTAGCTGTTAGAAAGATAGGCCGTGTCACAGCACAAGGCTTCAAGGGACAGCACACCACGCAGAAGACAGGGGGATGTTCTACCAAGGAGTGTAGGTTTAAAAAACTACACTACATAAATTAATATCAAATGTTGTGTGATATGCAATGCACATCGATCTGGTAACATGCAGAACAAGGGCTATCTTCATAGTTGAACATGCTTATACATCCATCAAATGACCCAGGGAACTATTGACCCATAAGCCTAACCAGCCTTATCTGCAAAGCTCTGGAAAGAATCATTATGGACCTTATCCACAGGAACACATCAGTGACTCTGTCATTGTTCATGTTGGTGTGAATGACCTGAGACATACCTCCCTGGACTACATGAAAAGAGACATGGAAGAGCTCTCTGATCATGTAGCCCAGGCAGGTATGACCCTGACCCTGAGTAGCATCCTGCCCTCACCAAGAATGATACCTCAGTATAAAGAAAACATGATCAATTTCAACAACTGGCTAAGCTTCTGGTGTCATTCAAAGGGGATCCAGTGTCTGTCATCCTGGGATGACATGCTCGACAAGCCGTGTTGCTTTGCAAGAGATGGCTTGCACCTGTATCCTCTTGGCTTTCGAATACTGGCCAAGGCTCTTGCTGCCCCCATAGTGCCTTTTTTAGGCAAGGCTCAAAATTCAAACCCCACCTCCGTAAACAGCACAAGTAAAAAAATGAGGGTTATGCTACTCAACGCCAGGAGTTTAAATCTCAAAATGCATGCGCTCTAAGCACTCCTAAGTATGGAGAACGTCGACATCTGTGCAGTAACTGAAACCTGGTTCAAGGCTCCAGAGAGCACTCCAGCACTACTGGGCAACAACTCATACCACACATTTCAGCCACAGAACACGGACCAAAACTCAAAAGGAGGGGGTGTATCCATATTCATCAAGGATACCCACACCTCCAGTTTAGTGGCGCAGCATGATCCCTCTGAGATCATCCATGTGCAACTAGCATCGGGCAAATCTGCAATGCAAATTGTGGCCTGCTACTGATCACCCTCCATGACCCAGGACCACCACTCTGCCTTTCCGGAGAAACTGGAAAATATGAAGGTCCTACCGAACACCCTGATATTGGGAGATTTCAATTACCCTACCATTAACTGGGGAAACTACTTGAGTACAAACTCCCAGGCTCAGCACTTCCTGGAATTTATCAACTCAGATGCCCTGGATCAGCTGGTAAACTCCCCTACCAGAGGCAACAACATATTGGACCTGGTCATCACCAGCATGGGCAACAGGTGCTCCATACCGGAGGTCAACCTGTCACTGGTTAGATCAGACCATAAACTAATCACCCTGGATGTCCATGCCCCACCACCACCCCCAACCAAGGAAACCACAGTGAAAAACTTTTCTAAAGCAAACTTCACTTTACTTAAGACAGAGGTGGTAAGTTTCACAGCACCCACGCTAAAGGATAACACTGCCCAAGATGCAGAATCCTTTGCAATTGCACTCTATGAGCACCAACAAGGATGCTTGGATTGTGCCATCCCTAGCAAAACCAAGACTCACTCCCCTAAGAGGAGGAAACTAGTCTGGTGGACCCCTGCCATAAACAGGTCATACAACAAAAGGAGGAAACTAGTTCAGAAAAAAAGCAAATCCCAAGAAGGAAAGACATCCCTGATCAGTATCAGTAAGAAACTAAGGTCCCTCATAAAATCATCCAAGGCTAACTTTGAAAGAAAAATAGCCAAGGATTTGAAAGATAACCACAAAGCCCTCCTTAGCTATGTCAAGAATCTAAGTGGCAACTCGCAGGTATGTTCTAAGATAGTTCAAAATAGCACAAAATATACTGAACCTACTGATATTGCCAACATACTGACAGATAGATTCAGTGCAAACTTTACCTCCCTCTCACCTTCAAAGGGCCCACAAAAATACCGGAAAAGTGTAGTGTCCTGGAAATCACAGAAACACAGGTGAAAACAGCCCTTATAAAAGACAAAAACACAGCATCAATGGGGCCAGATGGTGTCCCAGGCTGCGTCTTGCATGAACTACAGAACGAACAAACCCCCCACCTAAACATGCTGTTCAACCTCAGCCTCTCCACAGGCTATGTGCCCATAGAATGGCACACAGCAACGGTTATTCCACTCCACAAAGGAGGGGCCACAACTGACTCTTCTAACTGTCGCCCCATAAGTCTGACTAGCCTGGTCTGCAAGGCTATGGAGCGCATCATCATCAGACTCATTAACAAAGACATTGGGAATCTCCAAACACTTGACCTGACCCAGTTCAGCTTTGTTAAGGGCAGATCATGCCTACTAAACCTGGTTGACTTCTTCGAGACAGTCACCAAGGCCATAGACGAGGGAAAGGTGGTTCACACAGCCTACCTTGATCTTGCCAAGGCGGTCGACACCATTCTTCACTCAGATATTATAGAAAAACTCACCAGCCTGAACATAAACCCCTACGTCAGAGGATGGGTTGCCAACTGGCTTACAGACAGAACTCACACGGTAAGAATAGCGAGCTCCAGGTCCGACTCTAAACCAGTCACAAGCGGTGTCCTGCAAGGCTCGGTTCTGGGACCCCTACTGTTCGGCATATATTTCTCAGAAGTACAGGCAAACACAGGAGGAATATGGCTAACCAAGTTCACCGATAACTGCAAACTGGGAGCCATGATTGACTCTCCGGCTGATACGGACATCCTTCAAAAAGGCCTTACTGAGACAGACACCTGGTGTCAAAGTCATGGCCTCAAGTTAAATGCCAAAAAATGCATAGTCATCCCATTTGGGAAAAACAAAACACCCATGAATTACCACATAGGTGGCAGCCCCCTTAATACAGAAGAGGTAATAAGCGATCTGGGGACCCAGGTAGATAGCAATCTATTGCCAAAGTAGTTAGGAAATCCTTCTATGTGGCCCATCTAATTGCTAAGGGGTTCGCATCTAGAAATAAAGAGGTTATAGTGCCCCTCTACTCGTCCTCATCAGACCCAGCATAGAGTACAATGCCCCATTTGGGATGTACCTCACAAGACACTTCCAACAGCTGGAAAGAGCACAAAAGCACCTCACCAAGAGGATTACTGGCCTCAAACATATGTCCTATGCAGCTCGACTGAAAAAACTCTGGCTGTACTCAGTGGCATATTGCTTACTCAGAGGTGATCTCTACCTGACTTACAAAGCCATATCCAACTCAGAATTGATAGACATACTCCACCTAAAGAAATCCAAGTCACTGCAAGCCACACACTCTAGTGAGCTAAACCTTGCCACAACAATAAATAGAACATGCTGGAGGGATAAATTCCTGTCACAGAGACTACCCATGCTTTGGAACAAAATTCCTAACTACATTAGGCAGAGCCTCTCACTAACACTCTTCAAGAGAAGCCTTGACGAGTGGATGGGTAACAGAAAATACACCCCTGGCATCACTTCATTGGCTCTGCTTGACAGAGGCTCAGTTAATTAATCAATGGGGTGGCGAAAGCCGACACAGTCTGGCTAGGCTTATAAATGCCCTTGGGCAGATAACCTAGTACCTACCTATGAACCTATGAACTTAGGTGACCTTCAACACTCTTGACCCAACCCAGTTTGGTATTGTCAAGGATAGATCTGACTTATTTGGTAATGTCCCAAAAGACCTGGATGAGGGAAAACAGGACATATCACCTATGTTGATGTAACCAAAGCCTTCGACACAATCCCTCATTCAGATATCATAGTGAAAATCTCCCATCTGGGAATTAACCCATAGATTACTAGACAGAGTAGCCAACTGGCTTACCGACAGAACACACACTGTCAATGTTGGGGGAGTCCACCTCCACCAGTAGACCAGTTACCAGTGGAGTACCAGAAAGACTGGTGCTGTGCCTTCTACTGTTCTTAAACTATTTTTCTGAAGTCTGGGTGAAGGTAGATGGCCTGTGGCTTGCCAAGTTTGCAGATTAATGTCAACTGGGTGCAATCATATTGGAGTCCCACAATAATGTTAACATATTACAGAAAGGGCTGACATAGATAAATGATTTGTTCCAAACTGACAGACTGAAACTTAACACAAAAAATGCCTCATTGTCCCCTTTGGCAAAGAAGTACTCTTGCAAATTATACATAGCACCCTTCTAAGCTCAAACTCAGTGGTGCAAGACTTGGGAACACAGGTTGAAAGCCATCTAAACTTCAATCCATAGTGGTAAGGCACACATTCTACAATGCAAACCTCATAAATAAGGGCATTGCATCCAAGACCTGGGAGGTCATAACAACGCTGTACTCAACCATTATCAGACCACTGATTGAGCACAATGCTCCCTTCTGTATGTACCTCACCAGACACCTGCAGCAACTGGAGAAACCACAGAGGTTTCTAACCAGAAGATTCCAAGGCCTCCAAAACATGACATACATGAAATGACTGAACCCTGTCACTGTATTCAGTATCATACAGGCTGCGGAAAGGTGACCTGTGCCTGGCATACAGAGCAGTCTCAGATGCTGCTGGACATCCACAACTCAAATGGGACAAGAATAACTTGCTTCAGTGCTGTCAACCTAGCCTGTAACATAAACATAATATACTGGACAGACAGATATATCTCACAGCGATTGACACTCCTCTAGAATAGGCTTCCACTGCATGTAAGCAGTACTGTTCAATGACCCTATTCAAGTGCAACCTTGGCAAATGGATGGGTGATCATAAATTCAGCCCAGAGCTGGCACCTATGTCCCTCATGGCAGGGGAAGTCAGTGCTGGTCACAAAATCACTCTGCTAACAATGACCACCTAACTGTGCTTAATAAGGGTATAGGGTTTTACATGGCTAGGCTTGTAAAGGCCCTAGGACCATTAACCTAGTAACCTCTAATGAACCTATGAAGCTATGAACCTATGCAGGCCTCCCAACATCTTGTCTCCTTCATCCAATGCTGATGTCACCCACTATAAGTTCTTTGCAGCCTTGCAAAAGTCATAGTTGTGCTATGGCACTTGCATAAAGTACTGACCTCTGTAGACTGTGTACTTAGATAAGTAGGGGCTTCTGTTCTCAATGCAGTCAAGTGTGGCCTACACATCCATTTCATGTAGGCCTCCCAACATCTTCTCTCCAGCATGAACTGCTCATGTCATCCACTATAAGTTGTTCTGCAGCCTTCTAAAAGTCAGATGTGCTGTGGTGCTTGCATAAAATACTAAGCTCTGTAATCTGTGTAGATAAGTAGAGGGTTCTGTTCTCACTGCAGTCATCTGGTGTGTGTGTGTGTGTGTGTGTGTGTGTGTGTGTGTGTGTGTGTGTGTGTGTGTGTGTGTGTGTGTGTGTGTGTGTGTGTGTGTTTCTGCACTTGCATGACATTACAGAAAGCCCTTTACACCAGCATGTGGGACATTGTTATTAGCATATTCTCCTTACCAGACACTGCTGTCAGCAGCTATAAAGTGTTGTTTAAGACAGTCCAAGTCAGTCTTGAGCTATGGCACACATCTTAAATACAAAGTTCTGTAGCCTGTGTATTAGATAGGTAGGGGTTCTTTTCTCACTACAGTCAACTGGTGTGTGTGTGTGTGTGTGTGTGTGTGTGTGTGTGTGTGTGTGTGTGTGTGTGTGTGTGTGTGTGTGTGTGTGTGTGTGTGTTTGTGCACTTGCTTGGCATTACAGAGAGCCTTTTACACCACAATGTGGGGCGCTGTTATTACCATATTCTCCTCACCAGACACTGCTGTTGTCAGCAGCTATATCTGATTTGTGGATGTATACTGTTCCTACCAGGGCAGGGTCACAGGCTGGCCTGGAGGCCAGGCGGATGTCATCTCATCTTATATGATACACATTACAGTGAGATGGCATTCAGTCTATCCACATACATCATGACATGGTTTGTAGGTCCTGTGTTTTCCTGGTGAGAAACCCCTGTAGTCTCTCCAGCTGCTGCATGTGTCTTGTGAGGTACATGCAAAAAAGAGCATTATACTCTATTAGTGTTCTAATTAAGTTCATGTACAGTGCTGTAATATAATCCTCAGACCTGAATACAATGGCATGATTTATGATGTGCACAACATAGGTTTTTAATACCAGTGTAGACACATTGTGGTTGAAGTTCAGAGTCCTATCTACGTGTGTTCCCAGTGTTTGCATCACTAGGTTTCAGCGTAGTGGGACTGTTGTCAATGCTGTAATTAGCCTGGAGTTCCAGTTTGAAGAATGACAAAATAAAGACACATTTTTGTATGTATTTGTAGACTGTATGGCTTTGTCACCACTCATTTGTCTGCATTAGACCCTACTGTAGTATGTTATCATTATAGGTGGACTCAATGACTGCAGCCAGTATGCCAAAGTCAGCATATGTGGTAAGCCAAATGCAGTATACTTTAGCCTGAACTGTCAAGATATAGAGTCTAGACAGAAAAGGGCCAAGCACAGATCCCTGTGGTACACCAGTGGTGACAACTCTACTTGTACAGGTTGATTCACCAACTTTCACAGTATGTGTTCTGTCAGTGACCTAATTGGCTACCCATCTAGTGACATAATAGTTATTCCCCAGCTGGGAGAGTTTCTCAATGATATCTGCATGGAGACTGTCTCAAAATGCTAGGACAGATCACGATAGGCAGTATGCACTGTCTTACCTTCTTCCAGGCCTATCACACAGAATCAATGGACTGTGACAACATCACAGATTGCCTCTTGCATGACTCAGTACATACACCTTGCTGACACAATTGAATACACACTTCAACACACCCTCCACACAGACTTTGTTCCTGTAGAAGGGTGTACATCAACATGCAGCCATGTGAGGTGGGGGGACAACACCTGATGCATGCATCTATAGACACATCCTGACTCTCCTCATTTGTGAGGTAGACCAACATGTCATCATGGTCCTTTTCTCAATGGATACTAGTAATATCCCAGCTGTGTGCAACAGACCTGTGTGAGTTGTTAATACTACATCATGAATAAAAACAAAAAGATATCCAGAGATGCTTAAGGACGAATGCTAGCAATTACCAAAAACGAAGCTGACCAGTGCAATCAAATAACACTTTTATTCGAAAAATTGATTTAGCGCTTTCATCAACCAAAATGTTGACTTCGTCAGAATACTAAGTAGAGTTCACTGATACAAAATGTATGATGTTTGGTTGATGAAAGCGCTAAATCAATTTTTCGAATAAAAGTGTTATTTGATTGCACTGGTCAGCTTCGCTTTTGGTAATTCCTAGCATTTCTGGATATCTTTTTGTTTTTATTCTTGGTTGAAGCCTGATACACTTTCATTTCTATGGATAATACTACATTATGTCTACTCCATCTGGTAGATGTCCTCAAAGAGGTCATCGAGGGCATGCATGATGACAACACTATCCTTTTGAACTTGACAAGCCCAAGGAATTTGACTCAAATCTGCACTGAGGTATTCATGCAATACTTCGAAATGTGGTTATAAACATCTATATCACCACATGGGGAGACCACTGTATCACATACATGGCATCTAAATATGTTGAAATATGTGAAGTGACCTATATCTCAGATCCAGTGATCAGGTCTGTACATCAGGGCTGTCTGCTTGGTCCTTTTCTGTCCATTATTTAAGTCACATACATCACAAATAAATATACATTTTGTTTTCAAACAGCTGTCTGAAGGACTACAGATTGTGGGCAATCATTGACTCCAACTGTGATATCAACACACACCAAAGATTGCTGCCACAGCCATGACAACACTTGCAATGACACATAAACATGGAGGGGGAGATTTGTTACACACAACCCAACTATAATGTAGACATCATACCCTATAATCAGACCAATAGGTATGTGACCTGTGTCCTGGGGTAGATGGTATGTGGAAAGTCCACCAGCATGTGGTCATAGTGCTGACCATTCCCTTGTATGTAATACAACTATTGAGTATGTGAAGGACATCCACATCACATGCCATGGGGACAAAATGCTCCACAGGACATGCTGGTGGGATAGTTATAAATGTCTTAGGGCAGATAGCCTAGTATAAACCTATGAACCTATGAACCTATAATACCTCCAGAATTCCCAGCCTTAATCACACCAATAACTGACACAGTGCACCCTTCTTAATGTACCTCGCTACACAGCTTCCAATGATGTATAACTGAAGTGCATCACCTTTGCCATAATGAGCTGTCATACATCTTATTGGCCATACCTAGGTATTCTTTTTGTGGCATAAACATTACTTTCTGATGGTGTGGAACCCCCATCAAGTTGTTACACCAGGTGCATGTGTGCTACCTGTTCTGTTGATGCGCACAGTACATATATAGCTGTTTTTACAACAATAATGGCATAGATAACATTTATATCAGTGTAGATTATGCTATATATATATATATATATATATATATATATATATATATATATATATATTGTATACTTCAACAATGTGTTGTATACTCTTAACAGCTTAGCCCTCTACGCACCAAAACAATAAAATCTATCCATGATCCCTGGCTAACAAAAAATACCAAACAATATTTACAACACAGACATAAAGCCTGGAAGAAATGGCACAAGAACAAATCTGAAGCTAACCTAATCAAATATAAATAGTTACGAAACTGAGCAAAAAAGCTAGTTAACTTAGACAAAAAAAAACAATACTTTTCCAGCCAGCTGACATACCACAAAAACAACCCAAAACAATTCTGGAAACACATCTCAAAGCTTCTTACCCCAGGCACTAAACAAACTCCAACACCATACCCTGACAAAACTCCCTCAGAGATAGCCAACCTGTTTAACTCTCATTTTATAGATAGCATTATCAAACTGTTAACAAATCCTGCTAGTACAACTACTTCTTGCCCCATCTGTGATCCTCCTACACCCATATTTCATGACTACTGCACAAATAACAAACACCCCTCTCCTCCTCAACAAACTAGTGCTACATCTTCTATCCCCTTTTCTCTTAAACCTGTCCCTACCTCTCTCATTCAAAAATTATTGCAAAAGTTAAAAACATGCTCCCTGTCTTCTGACAACCTCCTTCCTGAATACTTAAAACTTGCTGCAGAATCAATAGCATATTCTGTCAGCATCCTTATAAATATTTCCATAGCAGAGTGCAAAGTACCTAACCTCTGGAAAAAATATCTGTCATCACCCCTTAACATAAAGGGGCAACTCCAATGAACTATCCAGTTATTGACCAATCTCCATCCTCTCTCCACTTTCCAAACTCCTGGAGAAATGCATACATCATCAATTGCTTCACCATCTAACCCAAAACAAACTAATTACCCCTACTCAGCATGGCTTTTGCCCATCACAGAGCACCACCACCACTGCCCTAATCTCCTTCATGGATACTGTGTCCAAATCCATTGACTCTGATAAGATCATCTCTGTATTACTATTAGACTTATCAAAGGCATTTGACACAGTGTCCCACAACAAGCTCCTTCATCAACTATCCATTGTTGGCTGCTACATACCATCCCTCCAATGATTTGCAAACTACCTATTCAACTACCAACAGTGTGTTAAATGGCAAAACAAACTATCTCAATATCAGACCAATACAGCTGGTGTACCACAAGGGTCCATCCTAGGACCCTTACTTTTCAATGTCCTTATTAACAGTCTCCACACCCAGGCACCCCTTTGCTCCATTATCCAATACGCAGGTGACACTACAATAATTTCCTCTTCTAATAATATACATCTTCAGCAAATCACCTAAATCTCCTTCACCTCAATGGAGACATGGCTGAGAGAAGCTCAGCTTCTCTTAAATCCTAAAAATACAAAACTCTTACTATTCTCAACAAAACCAATCTCATCTGCTATCAAAATATACTCACTGGATAACACCGAAATTGAAACAGTTCCCACAGCCACACTACTAAGCATTACCATAGATAATAAACTAACTTCTGAGCACTACATTTGCAATAGCATTAAAACAACTCACATCAAACTAGGAACTTTCTATAGACAAAAAACTTTCCTAGATTACTCAACCAAAAAACCCTTGCCAACACCAATTTGCTTTCCTCTCTCTTATATGCAACCTTCTTATGCACTAATTTACAATCTTCTCTTAAAAACAAGCTCCAATCCTGCTACCATAAAATCACCAAATTTGTCACAGGCTACTCCTACCATTCATATCACTGCCTAGCCCTAAATGAATTAAAGTGGCTTGAACTCACAAACCACCTAAACCTAGTTCAACTGTCTTCTGCACATAAAATGTTGTTTTCTCCTGATAGTTGCCCAGCCCTCAAACCTGTCCTAAAACCCTACATTCCTACCAGAAACCTCCGCTCTGAAAACAAACAACTTCTAACTGTTTACATTCCAAATAAAAGAGCTGTGCAGTGCTTATATTCTCATGCTACTGCTAAGCTCTGGAACTCTTTGCCAAAACATTACAACCATTGACAGTTGCCATAATTTCAAACACACCCTAAGAAATACTTTCTCTCTACTCAGAATTGTCCCTTCTCTTTCCCTAAAACGTGAGCTCCATTCACCTTCTAGGGCCTTTCCTTTATGCACCTTTGATCCCCAGACCTTGAATCTCATCCACTATCCATTACTATATCAAACTAAGACTCTTTATGCACTTTAAATGTTTTGTATCCTACTCTACATTTCTCCTAAATATATACTCTCTTCTGTTTTTCTATCCTTCTGCCTAATCCTCTCTCTACACCTCAATCCTTCCTGTAGAACATGAAGAAGAAAAAAAAAGTTAAAAAAAAAAAAAAAAGTTGTAACCTGCAATATCACTTTTATTTAATATCATCTATCTAGTACATGTTCTATTACTGCATCTGCCTATTTGTATTTGTGTAGTATTAATCACTTATTTTTGTGTGTGCTTTAATACTTTCTATTGTCTTATTTATGTACTATGTCTTAACTATATGTATTAATTTGGAGCTTTTCTCCCCAGGCCTCTGCTGAAAATGGGTCCTTGACCCAGTCGTACTTTCCTGGTAAACAAACGTTAAATAAATAAATAAAATATATGCCATGCACACACTAGTTAACAAGCCCGTCTTGTCTTTCAGCTTTTCCCGGTTTGGGGTCGCCACAGCAGATCTCCGTTCCACTTATGATTGGCAGTGATTTTACAGTGTTGAGTTGCCAGCCCAGCATTCAACCTTCAGAGAAGGCACACCCACATGCACCTACCTGCATGTCTTTTAAATTTCAGTCGATCGCAGGGAGGACATGCAGAGTCCACACAGAAGGCACTCCAGCCGAGAATCGAACTAGAGAGTCTCTTGCTTTAAGGCGACAACGCTAACTGCTGCACCACCACGGCCATCACTAGTTAACTAGCCTCTACTGACCATAATGTCACATACAGGTATAGCAGTGTCCCTACTAACACCTACAGCAGATGTTGTAGTGTCAGGACAGTATGTGTGATTACCCTCATAGAGTGCAGACATGCCATAATAGTTGTAGAACTGTGTTTGTGCAGAACCATCTCTGATCACTCTAAATCACGTTATGTCAGAGACATGGAATTACTGGTGGTATTATTCTGATATTGCCCATGATTGTACATGCTTCTTTTAATGCTGTCTATGTGCCTTTACCTGTGTCCTACTTGCTGGAGACCTCTGCTGAGATTACACTTATATTCAGGCAAATCAATTTGCACGGCTTCACAACATGCACCCTACCCCAATTGTATATAACATCCCTGATAGATGTCCTCTGCTTTGTTCATGTAAGGATGCTTATCTCACACAGACATCTTCCCCACTGTTATGTCACCTTGTATGACAGTCACTTAATGCACTTTTTCACTGTGCAGTACATACTGTACCATACAGATATGTGCTAAATGTTGGTAGGCACCTTTTCAAGTCATTGTCAAATACAGGATCCCCTCCATGAATCAAGACACCCACTCTACCTACTTGGATCTACTGGAATCCATCAAGATACAGCCAATCACCATGGTTCAGGGTGATTTTAATTAACCATGCATTCACTGGGTAAATTACTTGTGCTCAAACTCACTTGCCCAAAGGTTCCTTGAGTCATTAACTCCAATGTCCTGGACCAGCTGGTGGATACCCCAACTAAGGGTGCCAACATCTTGGATCTGTTGCTTACCAATATTTGGGACCACTGTAGTACCCTCACTGTGAGGTTTTCCATTGTCAGATCTGACCACAAATTAGTCTCATTCGAAGTAACTATCACATCGGATCCCCCTTCCAGCAGCAACCAAACTAAAACATCTCTCCAAAGCAGATTATATCCTTCTAAGGGAATGTATAAATACCTTCACTGCACCCCCCCCCTTAGATGTAATTGGTAACTATGCGGAGTTCTACACCAATGCTTTTTACAAACACCTGTATGACTGCATTAATGTGGCTGTACCTGATAGGACAACTGCCATTAACAGGCTTTATAATAAGAGGAAGAAATTGTTGTCCAAAAGTAAGAGGGAGTGTGCCCTAAACTGGAAACACTCCCTCCTCAGCTTAAAGAAGCAAATACGACTTCTTGTGAAGTCCTCCAAAGCAAACTATGAATCAAAATTAACACCCTCAACTAAGGACAACCATAAGGCATTCTTTAGTTCCATCTTTAGCCTAAAAGATAGGACCCAGATTTGCGCTGATACCACACACACTGAGCCTGTGGACATAGTAAACCTATTAACCAACAGGTTCTGAGAAAACTTCACTCCCCTGTCCCCACCACCCATACCCCATGACATTCCTTCCACTTGTCCCCAACCTTGCATCTCTAAGACAGCAGGTAATAAATGCCCTCTCTAAGGCCAAAAACACAGCATCTGTGGGACCTGATAACATCCCAAGTTGTGTCCTACATGGGCTGCGTGATGCCCCACCACTGGACCAATAATCAAGGAGCCTCAATCCTCACCACTAGCACCAGTGGGGGACATACATTGGGAGGATGACAAGTTGCACACACAATAATTCCAGATGCAGCTGTCTGCATCAAGTGCAATTTCCTTTAAGAGCACACAGATACCACAATCAGTCCAGGGCTGGTTTCTCCCCCTTTCTCCAGATCACCAATAAGACTCCCCACTGGCACAGTTATAGAGTTGAGATCTCAGATGAGTGGCCAAGCCAAGATCTCCAGCACCCTCTCTGTCCAACCAGTATTTAGTGCCCCTGCCCAAGTAGCTGACACACACTGTTTGAGGCTTGATTTATACACATAAACACACACCTGGGAAAGGCTGGCACAATTTTACTAGGTATTCCCCCTTCTGCGCAGACTAAAGGTAGCTTTTACTGCTACCAGCCAACTCTTTATCAACTACTTTAAGGCCCTTAACAATGGGTGTCCAATCTTACTGTGTAATGTTACTATCAATACAAATGGTAGTTTTACCAAGAGCAAGGCTATTAGGTGTGGCCTACACAGTGTCACCAAATAAATATGCAAGTACTCTCAGAAATTAAATGTCTCACAAATATCATTCACAATGAAAGGTTTAAATATATTTAATAATAAATAATAAAAGAAGAAAATAGTATATAATCACAGTAACATCCGAGTTCAAAATCACTGGAAATATGTAAAACAAAATTGCAAGGCAGTCTCAAATAAATAAAGAAGAACATCTAAGCTAAGCTTTGCTATATTCCTGCCTGTATCTAAGAGAATTACTGTATCCTAGTTAACTTACTTACAGAGCAAGCAAGGCAGATGTGGTTAATGGGTCTTCCAGCTGATGTCAGGTCAAAGAAAATACAGAATACTCAGTCTCCATCTCAAAGAGTTCCCAAATTAATATCTCAAATATTACTGCTGGGATAGTTTGCAGAATGACATAATCTCTTGTCATCTGACTCTATCACAGGTAAAATCCCCATTGATGCAGCTGGTAGCATTTAGCATCTACCTGTGAAAATATATAGACAAGGCTTTTCTTAGATCTAAGGCAGATCCTAGAAGTCATAAAACAATAAAAGCACTTCCAAGACAATACAGTGAACCTCTAGGTCTAGACATTGTGCCTGTACTGCACTGAAATTGAAAGATAACATCCTTTTATTACGTGGCCATAAAGTGATTTAATTTTAGCTATTTTTCTGAAGTTAACTTCTTGTGTCCCAGTTTCCATTGTTAAAATATATACATTTAAACAGTTACAACAGTGTATGTACATTTATGTTCTTTTCCGGTAGGGTACACTGTAGTTACATTTTTAAGCTCAGTACTTTACAAACCCTTTTCAACACACATTTATGTGCCAGCAGTTTGATATCCACATAACATACAGTTCTAATACATTTGTAACACAAGCATATGAATCCTGCTGACATTCACAAATGAGGCATAACCATTTACAAAACTGCAAATAGCTGCACCTGCAGTATCTCCTTTTGTTACACTTCTGTATAAATCATATTAATATTCACAAATGACATAATTATTTACAAAATTTCAGCTAGCTGGGCAGTATCTCTTTTCGTGACAGGCTGCAACAAGAATTAGCAACACCATTGGGTATCCTTTTCAGTCATAGTCTAAGCACTAGCTTCATCCCGGCTGAATGGAAAATGGCACCTGTTATCCCCTTGCACAAGGGTGGTGCTTCCACCAACCCCAGTAACTATGGACCTATTAGCCTGACTAGCCTTATCTGCAAGGCCATGGAGTGAATCATCATGATATAGGTAATCTCTAAACACTTGACCTTACTCAGTTTGGATTTGTCAAAGGGAGATCATGCCGACTATGCCTGTTAGACCTGGTGGAGGGGAAAACTGTGCATACAGCCAACCTGGACTTAGCAAAGGCTTTTGACACTATTCTCCACTCCGGCATTATTGAAAAACTCACCTAGCTAGGTGTCAGTCCTTATATCATTAGCTGGGTCACTAACTGGCTCAACAATAGAACCCATACAGTCAAAACAGGGGAAGCCACCTCCAACAGCAGACCCATATCTAGTTGTATTCCACAGGGATCAGTCCTTGGAGCACTACTGTTCAGAATCTATTTCTTCAAAGTACAAGCAAATACTAAATGTCTGTGGCAGACAGAGTTTACTGATGACTGCAAACTGGGAGCAGTCATAGAATCCCCATATGATGTCATCATCCTACAAGAGGGTCTTACACAGACATATAATTGGTGCCAAAGTCATGTCCTTAAACTCAATGCAAAAAAATGTATTATCATCCCTTTCAGTAAGAGCAATGTTTCTGCTAACTACCACATCAATAGAAACACCCTAAGCACGCACTCAGTGGTGAGAGAACTGGGCACACAGGTTGACAGCAAGCTTATCTTTGATCACTATGTCTCCACAGTGGTAAGAAAGGCATTCTATATTGTTCATCTCATAAGTAAGGGCACTGTCTCCAGAAAAAAATGAAGTTATAACCTTGCTTACTACTCCCTCATCAGGCCAGTAATTGAGTACAATGCCCATTTTAGTATATACCATTCCAGGCACCTGCAGCAATTGGAGAGACCACAAAACTTCCTCACAAGGAAAATTCAAGGTTTTCAGCATCTGTCTTATGTGGATCAGCTGAAATCACTGTCACTTTTCTCCATTTCATACAGACTATTCAGAGGCAATCTCTGCTTTGCGTATAAGGCAATCTGTGACTCTGCTTTATTGGAAATACTGCATATCTGTAAGTGCATTGTCTCACAGGTTAATCACTCTAAAAACCTTAATCTGGTATGTGACATTAATAGAACCTGCTGGAGGGACAGGTTTGTCTCCCAAAGGTTACCACACCTGTGGAACTGCCTCCCAATTCATGTCAAGCAGAGCCCTTCTTTGGCTCTCTTCAAGCACAAGCTGGAAGATTGGATGCGTAATCATAAATTCACCCTGGGGGTTCCACCTGTGTCTTTCTTGGACAGGAGCAATAGGTGCTGATCATGGAAACAAGAGCAGAACTTGGCTAGGCTTGTAAGGGTCATAAGATCATTAGCCTAGTAACTTCCTATGATCCTACGATTGGTTGCTGCTACAACTGTCTTCCATTGACATGAACTCATCTGTTGTACATTCAGTTGTTTAACCTGTCCTCATTCCCTGTGTTCATTCCTACAATTCATCTATGTGTCCCTATTCAGTACAAGCATTTCCCCTGAGTGTTTATTTTTCATGGCATTCCATGTACCCTTACAGATGATTTACACAGCTTCGGTACAGAATGCCAGGAATGTGATTTCATGATATTCTGCACTGTATACACTGTCCTGTGCTATGTTTGGACCATATACATAACTATCATACCTTTCAATTGTCCAGATTTTTGCAGAATGTCCACATTTTTGCCTTTTATCTTTTGGTCTGTTCCTTATAAAATTTGTGTTTTTTTCTGCATATCACTGGGATGATTCAGGACTGATGTCACTCAATAATTACATACATTTGAGTTTCAGATTTCAAATCCTTCAGAAAATGTATCTTAACACATACTTTGTTATTCTAGCATGTTTCTAAGCTTACAAGATAAAATATGTAAAATCTGTCCCTATTTTTGTGTCATTGTACCCCCATTATGTTGGTCTTTGTCCAGATTTCTTGTACTAAGAGGTTGAGAGCTATGAGAACTTATATGTTAAGCCCTGGTGATCATTGTGGCATTCTGCGCAAACACTCTAACTGACTATGCTCTGATGTACTCAGGCTTGCTATCTGTATTGCTTTACATTGTTTCCTGGCCAGCAACACTGTTGCCAGACATGAAAACATGCTTATGCATGAATGTGAAGCCTACATGGAGTTTACTGAATCCCAGGGTCTCTTTTTACACCTATAATATATGCACCTTGAAGCACAATTACCATATACTGCATTATTTTTTTCTGTAAATCTTCAGCTAGATTTGTTACTAATAATCCTGTCCATTTACGTTTTTAATTTCTGTGTGCTGTAATAGATGTCTGCATTTTAAATTTGTGTCTAAATATTTATGTGCTGTAATAGTAGAAGTGCATTTGCTAAAACCTATTCTTTCTGCAATTTAGATCTATACCTTTGCATATCCTGTCAGTGTCTTTTTAACTTTATGTCTAATACACAATAATTATTATGTAATGTGCACTGTACTCTGTAACAAATTAACAAATTAAGCTTGACCTGTCAAGCCTTGAGTATATTAAATAACTATCCTTACTTATTATTTAGATAACTTGCCTTGATAAGCTTGTTACAAACAATTCTGTCACTTTACCCTTAAAACTAAATGAATAGTGTGAGGTGTGATGTAATTTTGCAAAACCTGTTCTAACTATATATGCATGCTATTTATGCATGTTGTAATGCTGTTAGCAATGTATAACTGAGTATGAATATTATATTCTGAAATCTGACTGAAATTTACACTAAAGTGATAAATATTTATACTGAACATTTGAAATAGCTGTGTACAAACCTTATACTCTAGAAACTAACTAAACTAACACTAAAGATATACCTTTCCTGTTAGTATCATTTGAGCACAGATAAAAACATAAACTGAAAACTAGCACTGTTAAATTGTCTGAAACATAAAAACCTTTGCATATTTGCTTTACCTCTAATCAGCATAAATGCACATCTGTTGTATATACATTTTAACTCTAAACAATACTTTCTTTAGATCACTGAAACATATTTACTGTAAATGTACTGAATGAACAAACATTGAAGAAAAAACAATAATCTTCACTTCTAGCTTTGGTGATCTTGTTTTTCTGTCAATAATTGGCTTGTGCACGACAGCTCTTGCCAAGTTTAGGCCTTATCCTGCATTGTCCCAGCCACTGCTGAGATATTGGAAGAGCCGCCCTAATGTCCAAGGGTCCCTGGACATACCTCTAAAATTAGGCTGTCTGATTCCCTCCACCACTACCCATGTCTGGTGCAAGTCTGGGTGGCAGATTACATGTTTTTCAATACAGTCAGGAAAAAAAATCATTATTTCTGGAATACCAACCTGGAATTTTTTTGGTTTTGTTTTTTTTTTTTTGGATATTAAAAACTGACAGCATGTCTTTTTGCAAAGCACAAAAAGCAATATCAGGTCCGTAAAATAACATTTGTAGCTTTAACAGTTATAAACTTATAGCATTGCTTGTTGCCCTGACTTTATTAACCTTTTTAGTAACCAAATTGTTAATGTACTAGGGTGAAACAGACCCATGTTACTAATAAATATATTCTTGTAAATCTGTAACATAACTGATAACGTATCTACAGTGAAATGGGAAGGCTGTAACTTCATTATTAAATCAAATGGAAACCTTAGTGACATTGTTTTTCCCTGTCTTAAACTCATAAATGCAAGTGAAACTAAAGTAGTAATCTGACGCTGTACTAATTTTTCATCTATTTTTGCATTTCTGCATCTTTATAAAATTTATCTTAACTGTTGAATTTTCCACATTTACTGAGTGACCCTCAGATCGTAATTTACAACAAAATTTCTTCAGTGTGCAGGTCTCTTCCCACTGCCATACATGTAGCTGTTCTTTTGCTGACATCATTTAACTCTTTCAGTACTACTGAATGCTACAAGGATTTATCATTACTGTCTATACTTTTCTTGGATAAGTAGTAAGAACTGTTACTGCATAACACTGTCACTAAAAATAATACTTAACTGATTTTTACCATACTGTTTTATTTTATACAGTACTATCTTTAATTCAGCTCACTGAGCTGGCCTGTAATCTGATAACTCAGTTATATAAGTCCGCACTTCTGGAGTGCTCTGGGAAACTGCATTTCTGCATGAAATATATTTAATCTTGAATCATTTATATATGCACATTTAACACTAGAATTGAACTGATCTGATTCTGGAACTTTACTTGTCTGTCCTTTACAAGTATGTGAAGTTTCCTGATATAGCAAAATTATACTGCATTCTTTTCCTGGCATGAGAGCTGATCCTGTGACTTTAATAACACAAAATGTTTATGCTGCACTTTTTTCATGCATGGGATCTGAACTTTTGATTTTACTGTCATTTTTAAAGTGGAACATTGACTTTAAATTCTACATTCTGTACAACAAACAAATATCTTTTAATATCTGTAAAGGTTTTTCTGCTTCTGTCTGTATCAAGATATTATTTATGCACTGCAGCACTTTACTACCATAATTCAAAGGTATTAACAATGTGTGCAAAAACAAAACAATAATACAAAAATTAATTTGACAGATTTGTAACTTTAAACCATTTATTCTGCAAAATTAACTTGACTATCATTTTTGGTATACTCTACACAACATGTGTTTACAGAATGGTAAATATGAATACCAATTTTAAATCTAGTACTAGCCTGAACTGTTATTTTTTTCTTACAGTTCATAAAAGTGGATTGAAATGTTCTTTCCAGTCTGTCTTTGCTTTTCTGAGAATAAGATACTGTATCTAAAAATGTGGTCACTTGACTGCCTGCACTTCAGCTGTGGCAACTGAACTGTAGTTTACTTTATCTTTAAGCCATAAAGCTGTATGTTTCTGTTGTAACTGATTTTTAAATTCTGTACATAATTTGCACAATCTACTGCACACATTCTTACAAGTTTCATCTGTGTGTAGTACTGTATATTCTGTAGCATTTCTATTTTTCCATAAAATCTTGTTACTGAAGTCTAAAACAACATATAACTGATGACATGTCCATACCTAGTACGGTACTGTTACACTCAGAACTGCTCACTGCTGTAACCTTTCACTCTTCAAATCCTGACATAGCTGCACTTATGTCCTCTAGTAGAGGTCTGCTAGCAATGGAAATTGATGTGTCTGTATTAATAGGTTCATAGGTTGGTACTAGGTTATCGGCCATAGGGCCTATACAAGCCTAGCCATAACAATTCCCTGGCTATTTCTTCCCACAGTACTTACCTCCCTGGACCCCTGTCTAGCAGGGTGACTGACGTGATCCCTGGGGTGAATTTCCCATCCAATCATCAAGGTTCCTTTTGAAGAGGGCCAAAGAGGTGCTCTGCTTGACATGTATGGGTAGTCTATTCCAGAGTCTGGGAACTCTCTGGGTCAGGAATCTATCCCTCCAGCATGTTTTTTTCATTGTGATGACAAGGTTTAGATACCTGGAGTGTGTGGCTCTGAGGGATTGGGATTTCTTTAAATGTAGCATGTTCAACAGCTCTGGGTTTGACATGGCCTTGTATGTTAAGCAGAGATTGCCTTTGAGTAGACGATATGCAACAAGATTATAGGTGGAGTTTTTTTTTTAGACGGTCAGCATAGGGCATCTGCTTTAGGCCTGTGATTCTTTTAGTGAGGTATTTCTGTGGCCTTTCCAGTTGTTGCAGATGTCTTGAGAGGTACATACCAAACCGGGCATTGTATTCTATAATGGGTCTAATGAGGGATGAGTACAGTGGAACAATGACCTCCTTTTTTCTGGATGAAAAGCCCTTAGTGATGAAGTGTGCCACATAGGAGGATTTCCTGACTGTTGTGGTGATGTGGTTATCGAAGGTGAGACCACTGTCCACCTGTGTCCCTAAGTCTGTTATCACACTTTCGGTGTTTAGTGTACTGCCACCTATGTGGCAATTCACTCAGTATATTATTCCTTAATTTCTTTTCTGTAAACTATGAAACATTGTCATTTCTCTCAACCTTAAACAATGACAGATAAATAATCTGGTTTGGTGCTGGACTAGAACACCCTTTATAGATCAGCTAAAAAAGCATTTTTATAGAATTAGCAACAACACTGGCTTAAGCTATGGTATACCTTTCTTCTCTATTTTGCCCTGAAGCACTAGTAATAACATTGACTTGAGCTATTGTATGCGTTTCTTCTTTATTTTGCTCTGAAGTCTGGATATCATTTATGCTGGTGTTTACTTTATCAAATTGGAAAAAATATTCACTCTCATCCCTCTTATCCCTCTCAGTGCTTCTGAAAACAATAGACTAGAAGTTATCAGATTCTGAACATCTGTATTTGAAATAACATGAACTTGAGACATTGTAAATGTTTGCTTTGTGTTTTGTCTGGAAATGTGCATGTCACTTACGCCGAGTGTGTTTATGTCTGTATTCGCAATACTTTATCTTAACTCTGTATTTCAGATTACATGTGCTATAGTATCCATTATCTCACTCATTACAGTGTGCTTCTGTGTTTTAACCCTTGCATCTAAAACCATTTACCAGTTCTGAACTGATAACATTGAAATTTCAATTAACTGTTCTGGAATGTTTTTTTTCAGACTGCTTTACCCAATTTTTAACTTTAAATCATGCATTTACTGGTGGCTTTACTCTTGAAGTACTGTTTAACATAGCTATACAATTTACATTTACCGATGCATTTAAACTTTTCTGAGATTTACTGTCTGATTTAGCTAGGAAATGTATTGTAATGAAAATGAATGATCACATAAGGAAAGTTGAAGTTGCATTGAGAAGGTGGCCTGGCATCTCTCAGCTTTTTCAAATTGTCTCTTGTAAGGATTCCCTTGTCTCTTTGATACAACACTGGAAGTCTGTCATGTGCATTGGAGATGGTGAAGTTTTTTGCTACATTACTGTTAACTGGATGATGCCCTTTACACTGGTATCTTGAAGAGTCTGAAGTTCTTTGAGTTTTTACTTTAGATTTTCTGAAGTAGGAACTCTGCTGCTCTGTAAAATACACAAAGTCTCTCTGCTGATAAATTTGCAAGTTTGGCTCATTTATTCAAAGTGAAGTATTTTATTGAATAGTCACACTTTTATAAGCTGTTTAAAGGACACTGCTTAATCTATATCTTTAAGTTTGTTTGTGGTTGCATTTCATACAGTTTAAGTTTGTGGTAACATTTCACTCCAGACACTCATTCACTGTGCTTTTACATTAGGAGGACTGGGATTATTCATCTAGTGGTAGTAGGTATTTACCTGGTCTATCTGAGCTGGGAAACACACAAAGGGGCTCCACAAAGTCTGCTCTTCACTTTTTCCCTTAGAACTGTTCTAAATCTCAAAGTAAGCACTCTATTTTCATTCTAAAGCCCTACAGTTGCTCGTATAAGTAATCTTATAAGTAAACACTAATAAACTAAAGCACTACACCCTCTTATACTCCCTTTAAGTACTTGGCTCCCTATTGGTCCTTTTTGGTCAGTCAAAAAGTAGTTCCTTATACTATTCTGGCATGTCCAAAAGTCAGTTTTGGGTTTACTCTCCAGTCCAGCTGGTGAATCTGGGAATCTTGAGGCAATGTTACAACTGCCTTATGTACACAGACCACCCTCTCCTCCTCCCAACAAGCTCAAATATATGTGAGAGATGCAACTATATAGCCAAACTGGAGGCTGAGCTCTCTCAACCCAGTACTGGTGCAGTCAGTCAGGAGGAGAAGGTAACCACACACACCACAAATCCAGTCTCACATAGACCTATCGCAACAGCAAACCAAACACATAAACACACAAAAACATACTCAGAGGCTCTAAATAAAAATCTGCCCAAGCAGCAGAGACCTCCAAAGCAGACATCCAAGCAACCGCTACCCCACAACAATACCCACCTATCACATAGTTCACAAAGTCAGTGTGCCACACAGTCACAGCCCTTAAGACTAAACAACACACCTAATACACTTGTAATAGGTGACTCTATTGTCAGACACACTGATGTCCCACTCTCCAGGATGAACAAGGAGAAGATCACTGTAAGCTGCCTGTCGGTTGCCAGGATCCGTCACATAACACAAGCACTCAGATCACTCCAAAGCAAGTACAAATATGACTCCGTCATTGTCCATGCTGGTGTAAATGACCTGACATGTATCTCCCTGGACTACATGAAAAGAGACATAGAGGAGCTCTCCGATCATGTAGCCAAGGCCGGTATGACCCTGACCTTGAGTAGCATCTTACCCTCACTAAGAATGATGCCACAGTATAAAGACAAAATGATCAATTTTAACAATTGGCTAAAGTATTGGTGTCATTCAAAGGGGATCCAGTGTCTGTCAGCCTGGGATGACATGCTCGACAAGCCACGTTGCTTTGCTAGGGACGGCTTGCACCTGTCACCCCTGGGCTTTTGAATATTGGCTAAAGGCTCTTGCCACCCCCATAGTGCCTTTTTTAGGCAAGGCTCAAAAGGCAAACCCACCTCCATAGACAACACAAGGAAAAAGAAACTAAGGGTAATGCTGCTCAACGCCAGAAGTCTAAACCTCAAGATGCATGCACTCGAGGCTCTCCTCAGTATGGAGAATATCGATATCTGTGCAGTAACAGAAACCTGGTTCAAGGCTCCCGAGAGCACCCCAGCACTACCAGGTTATACCTCATACCATGCTTTTTGGCCCCAAAACTCGGACCGAACCACAAAAGGAGGGGGCGTATCCATATTCATCAAAGATACCCACACCTCCAGGTTAGTGGCACTGCACGAAGCATCGGAGACCATCCATGTGCAACTAACAGTGGGCAAAACTGCCTTTCAGTTTGTAGCCTGCTACAGACCACCCTCCCAAACTCAGGAACCCCACTCAGCTTTCCTGAGAACACTGGAGAATATGAAGGTCTCTCCAAACACCATCATATTGGGTGACTTCAACTACCCAAACATAGACTGGGAGCACTACTCAAGCCCCAACACCCTCGCCCAACATCTCATAGAATTTATAAACTCAAATGCTATAGAACAACTGGTCACCACTCCCACAAGAGGGGAAAACATATTGGATCTGATCATCACCAACATGGAGACTCTATGTTCCATACCAGAGGTATACCCCTCATTGGTAAGATCTGACCATAAATTAATCTCACTGGACATCCGTATCCCATCCCCACCCCCAGCCAAGGAAACCACGGTGAAGAACTTCTCAAAAGCAATCTTCACAATTCTCAAAACTGAGGTGGAATCCTTCAAAGCCCCCGGGCCAGTGGAAAATATGTTCCAAACTGCAGAATCCTTTACAAATGCATTCTATGGACACCTGCAGGAATGCATGGATCATGCTATCCCAAATAAAACCAAGACTCACTCCTCCAAAGGCAGGAGACCTGTCTGGTGGACCCCAGCCATAAATAAGCCATACAACAGAAGGAGGAAGCTACTACATGATAGAACAAAATCCCAAAAAGGGAAGGCATCTCTGATCAGTACTAGCAAGAAACTACGATCCCTCATAAAATCATCTAAGGCCAGCTTCGAAAGAAAAATTGCACAAGACGCTAAAGATAATCACAAGGCCTTCTTTAGTTATGTCAGGAACCTGGGTGGCAACTCCCAGATATGCTCTGAGTTAGTGCAAAATGACAAAAAATACACTGAACCCACAGACATTGCCAACATCCTGGCAGACAGGTTCAGTGCAAACTTCTCCCCCCCAAAAGAGCAAATGTCTATCCCAGAGTGTAGCCTCCCTGACATCACAGATGCACAGGTGAGAGCTGCCCTCTCCAAAGCAAAAACACAGCATCAATGGGACCGGACGGTGTCCTGGGCTGCGTCTTACACGAGCTCCAAGAAGAACTGAACCCTCACATAAAGTCACTGTTCAATCTCAGCCTTACTACAGGATATGTACCCAAAGAATGGCGTACAGCAACAGTGGTCCCACTCCACAAAGATGGTGCCACAACGGACCCCAGAAACTATCGCCCTATAAGCCTGACTAGCCTGGTCTGCAAAGCTATGGAGCGTATCATCATGGAACTCATAAACAAAGACACTGGGAACCTCCAAACACTGGATCCTACCCAATTCGGCTTTGTTAAGGGCAGATCTTGCCTCTTGAAACTGGTCGACTTCTTTGAAACAGTCAACAAGGCCATAGATGAAGGGAAGTTAGTCCACACAGCCTACCTGGACCTCACAAAAGCCTTCGACACAATACCCCACTCGGGCATCATAAATAAGCTCACCAGCTTAAATATCAACCCCTGTGTCACAAGATGGGTTGAAAACTGGCTCAGGGATAGAACCCACATGGTCAGAATTACAGGTGCCATGTCAGACTCTAAACCAGTTACAAGTGGCGTCCCATAAGGCTCAGTCCTGGGACCTTTCTTGTTCGGTATATATTTCTCTGAGGTACAGGCTAACCCGGGAGGACTATGGCTGACCAAGTTCGCAAATGACTGCAAACTGGGTGCCATAATCGACTCGCCGACTGACACAAGCATCCTCCAAAAGGGTCTCACAGAGATGGATAACAGGTGCCAGAGACATGGCCTAAAGCTAAATGCCAAAAAATGCATAGTCATCCCCTCTGGGAAAAACAAAGTGCCCACAAATTACCACATAGGTGGTAATCCATTAAGTACGGAAGAAGTAATTAGGGATTTGGGGACCGAAGTAGATAGCAATCTCTCCTTTGACAATCACGTTGCCAAAGTGGTTAGAAAGACCTTCTCTATAGCCCACCTTATCACGAAAGGGTTCACATCTAGATCAAGAGAGGTCATTGTGCCCCTCTACTCATCACTCATCAGGCCCATAATTGAATACAATGCCCCATTTGGGATGTACCTTACCTGACACCTGCAGCAACTGGAAAGACCCCAAAAGTACCTCACCAAGAGGATCAAGGGACTCAAACAGATGCCCTATGCAGTTAGGCTAAAGAAACTCCAGCTCTACTCAGTTGCTTACCGCCTGCTCAGAGGTGATCTGTGCCTGACGTATAAAGCCATGTCCAAACCAGAATTAATGGACATGCTTCACCTCGGGAAATCTAAATCCTTTAGAGCTACATGCTCCAGGGACTTAAACCTCAGCACAGAAATAAATAGGACATGCTGGAGGGACAGATTCATATCCCAGAGGCTCCCCTCACTCTGGAACAAAATCCCAATCCATGTTAGGCAGAGCCCCTCAATGACCCTCTTCAAGAGAAATCTTGATGAATGGATGGGAGATCATAGGTTTACCCCTGGAATCTCTTCTGTGTCCCTACTAGACAGAGGCACAGTAAACTAACCTTAAAAGGGCTATATTCTGTGACCTACTATACAGAGGCACAGTCAACTAATCTAAAAGGTTGGCGAAAGCCAAACACACTCTGGCTAGGCTTATAAATGCCCTAGGGCAGATAGCCTAGTATGAACCTATGAACCTATGAAGTATTTTTTGCACTTCTCTGCTTTTGATTTACACTGTTCTGATACCTAGATAGCATAGACTAGATTCAGACCTGCTGAATCTATCCTGTTACTCGTACATTTGAACACTTAACTAGCCATCTTATATTAAGAAGGCTCCCCTGCACCCTTGTGGCAGAAGAGTGTGTATCCAGCCATGTCTGAGATGGGGATTGCTGGAAGAAGGTTTATTGTGTGCTTTCCTATTGGTAGATTAGCTTAAAAGTGTTTTAATTTTGCTTATATTTAAGCCTTGCATTTGCACATTGCAGAGCACTGCGAAATAGGGGTTAGAGGTGCCCTGTATAGACACAAACACCTTGAAACTCAAATTTTCCCTAGACATCTGTCAGTGGAACCATCACAAGCTCCCCTGCTGTACTATAGGTGCACTGAGCAGCGTTGCCACACTTATCATCCATAGCCTTCAATAGAACAAGCACCTTTGTTAGTCCTAGCACAAAAACTGGTCAAACTAGCCCACTCCCTTCCCTAATAGTACACACGGTAAAAACCTGCTATAATGGATGGGCAGTTTCCCATCATTTCACCAGTCAGGCTGATTGACATGGGCATCCTGAGGCAATGTAGTAATTGCATCATGTATACTGACAACCACTTACTCCTAAAAAAAAATACCCTATGTGTGAGATGTAGTTACACTATGAAATTGGAATCAAGTCTCTCCCGTAACAAACCAGACATCAAACAGGTTGTCAGCACACACACTTCACTTCTCACACAAAATGAGGTCATGACACATAAACCCACATGCACAGAAGTACTCACTAGAAGCCAACTAAAAGATCAGAGACCTCCCAAACATAAACCACTTGCACACACTTTTATGCAAATAGAATCCACTACACATAATAATGCATACACCAGTGTCTCAGCAAATAAGCCCCAAGTCAAAACACCTCAAATACTAATGCCTTGGCCATAGGTGACTCCGTAGTGAGACACACAGATGCCCCCCCCCCACCAGCCTGGATAAGGAGGAGGTCACGGTCAGCTGCCTGTCAGGTGCCAGGATCTGTCTACACATGCACTCAAGTCACTCAACAAGTACTGTTATGACTCTGTCATAGTCCATATCAGGGTGAATGACTTGAAATGTACCTCTCTGGACTATATGAAGAAAGATATGACTAAACTCTCAGATTATGTGTCCCAGGCAGGTATGACTCCAGCCCTAAGCAGCATTCTACCTTTATCTAGGATGATGTCACAACAGAAACAATAATGCTTGACTTCAAGAATTGGCTTAGTTTGTGGTGCCAGTCCAGATGGATCCTGTATCTGTCAGGCAGGTTGACAGGCCATGCTGCTTTACCAGAGATGGTCTGCACCTGTCTCCTCTAGGCTTTCAGATACTGAAAAAGGTACTTACCTCCTCCATAGTGCCTTTTTAGGCAATGTCAAAACAACAACATTTGCAATGTAACAAAATCCACCAGAGACAAACTGAAGGTTCTGCTGCTTAATGCTAGGGATCTAACCATGAAACTGCACTCCCTGCAGGCACTCCTCACCTTGGAAGATACTGACATCTATGCAGTCACTGAGATGTGATTCAAGACTGTGGAGAGCACCCCAACCGTGCAAGGCTACAATGTCTTCCACACATTCAGAGCTCAAATTGAACATGAAAAAAACAAAGGTGAATGTGTATCCATTTTCATTAAAGCCAAGTACACCTTGAGACTGGCCAGACAGTATGACTGTCTCAAACTACTCCATATCCAATTAACTAGAGAAAAAAATACCCTACCACATCATTGCTAGCTGTAGGTCCCCCACTATGAACCAAGAAAACACATCTCCTTCCTGGACTTAATGGAGTCACTTGCTATACAGCCCAACACCTTAGCCATAGGAGATTTCAACTATCCTTCCATCGACTGGGTGACATATATGAGCACAAATATGATAACCCAGAGATTCCTGGACTTTGTCAATACAAATGCTTTGGAATAGATAGTTTGTATCCCCACAAGGGGATCAAATGTCCTAGACATAGTACTCACCAACAGGGGGGGTCACTGCACTCCTCCTGTGTGATGCTCTCCCTGGTACTTCTTGTTCAAAGTAACTATGGAACCTGTCATCACCACAACAGCAGAAAAGCTAAAAAACTTTTCCAAGCAAACTACAGCCTACTAAGAGATGGTATAAAAAGTTTTATACTCCGTGCAATCACAGACAACAATGACTCCTATGCAGAGGTGTACACAAATGGTCTGTATAAACACTTTAGCAACTGTAGAGACTCATCTGTACCTGACCGGATTAAGAACAGGTCCTCCTGAAAAAACAAGCTACACTGATTCACCTCAAGTATAAACAGGTTATATAACAAAAGGAAGAAACTGATGTCTAAGAACAAGAAGAAACTGACTCAGCAGAGGAAGAATTCCCTAAACTGCTAATAAGCAAATCAGAAATCTTGTAAAGTCCTCTAAAGTTAATTACGAAGCTAAAATAGCATTCCTAGCTAATGATGGTCATAAGGCATTGTTTAACTATTCCCAAAATCTAAAAGGAAATGCCCAGCTTTGTGCCAAACTGGTAGTACATGGTACCACTCATACTATACCGGAGGAAATTGCCAACCTGCTAGCTGACCGATTTGGAGCAAACTTCACCCCCCACTACCCAGCAGCCATACCCCAAAGCATGCCTGACATCAGTCCTCTACCTAGTATTTCTAAGAGATCAGGTCATGTCTGCACTCTCCAAGACCAAACACACAGCCTCAGTGGGACCAGATAACATCCCAGGTTGTTTATTAAGCAATCTAAAATAGGACCTAGTGGACCCACTTGGCATTCTCTTTAACCATAGCCTGAGAACTAGCTTTGTTCCAGCAGAGTGGAGAACAACAACAGTAGTCCTCTTCCATGAAGGGAGGCATCAACCAACCCTGGGAACTATTGACCCATATGTCTAACCAGTCTCATCTGCAAGGCCATGGAAAGAATCATGATGGACCTTATCAACAAGGTTATAGGTGACCTTCAAACTCCAGACTCAACTCAGTTTTCCTTCATTAAGGGTAGATCATGTTTATTAAACCTAGTAGACTTCTTTGAGAAAGTCATCAAAGCCCTGGATGAAGGTAAGACAGTGCATACTGCCTATCTTGACCTAGGCAAGGCTTTTGACACGATCTCGCAGTCAGTTATCACTGAGAAACTCTCCCAGATGGGGATTACGATCAATGAAAGAAATAGACTGCAGAAGGTCAATAAAACCCAAAAAGTCAAAAATTTGATAAAACAAACGAACACAGTAATTAGGACTGTGCATATAGATTCATGCAATATAACATAAGTAAACAGGATATATTACTATGCAGTTAAATTAATAGATAAAATTTTACCACAAGCACACAGGATAGTAAGGGAAAGGAAGGGGAGAAATCAAATACCACCGTGGAATTATCGAATAGAGAAAAACAATAAAGCAATTAAGACAAGAAGTGTCAGAGTATAGAAGAGGGAACACATCAACAAACATACTCGGAAAGATAGATGTGATAAAAGCAATGCACAGTATTATAACAGATCAGGATTTATCATGCACTGTTGCAAATAATAAACTAAAAATCTCAGCACAGGCAGAAAAACAAAAGTACAAAATAAGCAATTTGTTTATTTTTTCTAAATAAAATAAGCAATTTAGTGATGACCCAAAAAAGTTTTATAGAGACTTGGGAAACACGGTAAAAGGAATTGAAAGACCACCAAAAAAAAAGAAGAAATAGATACATTTTTGGAGAAGTGTATATGAAGACATAACAAAGATGCTAAAGAGATAGAAGAAGTAAAAGAAAGAATAAGAAGGTCAAAGGTACAGGATACGAAATGGGATGAAGGAGCAGCCATAGAGATTGAAACAAAGTTAAGAAAAGCCTCTAATTGGAAAACCCAAGGCCCAGATGCAGTACCTAACTTCTGGTTAAAAATATTAACATATTTGCACAAAGATTTAGCCACGAGTAAGAACTATTTATATGTGAACCCGAATAGACACCAGCCTGGTTAACAACAGGAAAGACAATGCTACTACTTAAGAGTGAACCTGCAAGCTACCCTAAAAATTATAGACCTGGAATTGATGCTGACAGAGTTTATAGTCATTTAGAAGAAAATTCAATTATGACAATAAAACAAAAGGGTAGTAAAAGAAAGTCATATGGAACAAAGGATTATTTGTTGTTAAATAAAGTCATAGTGGAGAACTGTAAAAAGAGGAAGAATCTAAGTATGGCATGGATTTACTACAAAAAAAAAAAACATTTGATAGTATCCCACATTCATGGATAAACGAGTGGTTAAAAATTTATAAGATGCTCCCTACACTGATAAACTACACTACACTGACCATGAAATAGTGACAAACCACTTTATAGTTAAGCCATTATAAAGGGCAAATTATTATTCCAAGGATAAAAATCCAAAGGGGGATATTCCAGGGTGACCCTCTGTCACTGTTGCTCTTTTGCCTTGCCCTTAACCCAATAAGCTGTTTGCTTAACAGATTAGGTCATGGCTATAATTTGGCTCCCAGAAAGCAACAAAGTATAAAGACTTCTCATCTTCTCTTTGTCGATGATTTAAAACTGTATAGCTCATCAGATGAGGATCTGAAAGCACAACTGCAAGTAGTCAAAATTTTTTCAGATAATATAAGAATGTCACCAAAAATAATATAGGCAGGCATAGGATATGGCATGGTATCAAAAAACAAATGCAACTAAAAACAAATAACATACCGAGCCTGCAACGCTAGAAAGCAAAGTATAATTTATTAAACAAAACAAAAGTACAGGTAAGCGCTTTTGCAATTTCCTAATCGCTTCATCAGACAAACTTGTTAAAAGACAACCAACTTTAGATACTGCACAACCATACCATGCTTGAAACTAATTAAACAGTTATTAAAGAGACATTAGTTCATCATATATAAAACCTATGCAAAAAAGTCTAGCCTAGAAAATGTATTAGATAAATAATATATGAAGAATATATAAAAAATGCATAAAAATGTGTAATGATACTTATTAAAATTCCTGTTTATGTGCGTATAAACAACAACCACATTCAGTGTTTCAAAGGGCGTGACTTCAGGAAAGGCTTTAGTGTGAAAGCCCCAATTAAGCCTGTTGGTTTTTCAGCATTCAAAAGCAAAATCCATTTCTGTTCTGCCCCTTCAGTCCTATTAACCAGATCACCACCTCTCATGCTAACATCTAGAAGTTGTTAAGACCATAAACCTGAAATTATGTTCAACACCATAATGCATAACATGCTGTGCTAGAGCATTTGTGTCTTTCTTATTGTTAATATCTCTATAATGCTCAAGTATTCTGTCTTTTAGACATCTGTTCACCTTACCTATATAAAAAGCATGGCACACACGGCAGAAAGCAAAGTAAAATATTCGTTGATCTGCAATCTGCATAAAAGTCCAATTCTATTTTGAACTTTAGAATAGGATGGACATAAACCTGTGCAGAATGAATACACTTACAAGCAGAACATCTCCTGCATGAGAACATGCCCAATCTACTGGATTCAACCCCAGCCATATACTGTTGAGTATTATAACAAAGATGTTTCCTAAGAGATTTGTTATTTCTAAATGAGAAATGTGGTGCTTCACCAATAACTCCTTTTAACTCATCTATGGTATGCAATATGCCCCAGTTCTGTTTAATAATATCACAGTACCTGCTAATGTCACTGGACTATTGCAGGGAAACCCTGAAAGTATCATTGTTCAGTGTAGAAGTGTTGGTACTTGTGCTAACCACCCCCTCAGTGAAATAAGGCTTACATCTACCTGCCCTCTTTTTTCAATCATCAAATATACAAAAATCAATTTCAGCTTTTTTATAACTCCTACTAAGAAAGTCCTTCTTAAGGGATTCTAAAGTCAGTTGTATGTTTAAATCATTGTTATGCAACTTAATACTTGACGAGTCTATATTATAAACACGAAAACCCTTTTGAGCGAATACTACAACAGCGACACATGTAGCCCAAACCGCAAATACGCCGAAACCCCTAAACCGCAAAATTTAAAATCTCGAATCGTCATAGTCGGCCAACCCCACTGCTTGCTACATACTAGATACCCAAACATAATAAATAAACCACATACATACACTAACCAAACCCTACTTCTAACCCTACACTAAACCTTACATACATTACTATCTATGCACTTACCTTAACCCGCACCCTAACCCTAAGGTCCATAACTATCGCACACTTACCCTATTGAGATATACCCAAACAAAACAAATAATCCACACACATACACTTAACAAAACCCTACTTCTAACCCTACACTAAACCTTACATACATTACCTATCTATGCACTTACCTTAACCCGCACCCTAACCCTAAGGTCCGTAACTATCGCACACTTACCCTACAGAGACATACCCAAACAAAACAAATAATCCACACACATACACTTAAAAAAAATCCCTGCTTCTAACCCTACACTAAACCTTACATACATTACCTATCTATGCACTTACCTTAACCTGCACCCTAACCCTAAGGTCCGTAACTATCGCACACTTACCTTATGGAGCTATACCGCAGATGGGCCAACCATGACAAATCGACATTTCAACTTTTGGGGTTTTGGATGTTTGCCGTTTCCGTCGTACGTGCAATATGTGTCGCTCTTTTCAGATTCACTTAAACGGATCTTCGGTCTTCTAATATAGACCCATACTTGACTCTTGCCTACAATGGAAAATAGAATGCCTGGAGGGTTTTTGCTCTGATACTGGTATTAGTGGGTCAGCTAGATACAGGAAGAGGTAGCCCATTGTGCAGATCCTATGCCGCCCCCCCCAAAAAAAAAATCTGAAGTTAAAATTAAAAGTATACTTTCTGTAAGTAGCAAAGTTCCCTCGCTTATTTAATTAATTCAGATCACTGCTCTTTTGTGTAAGGAGAATTACCGTTGCACAAATATAATTAGAAAACAGAATTTATTATCAATTAATCTTATGCATGTATAAGTGAAGTGCCTTCATTAATGAGTTAGTATTTGTTGCTACTTTGCTTTGCTTCATAGGTTCGTAGGTTCATAGGTAGGTACTAGGCTATCGGCCCTAGGACCTATAGAAGCCCAGCCAAAAAGGTACCCTGGCTTTTGCCACCCAAGAAAATTATTTTCCTGTGCCACTGTCGAGCAGAGCCACAAAAGTGATCCCCGGGGTGAATTTCCTATTTCCCATCCAATCATCAACATTTTTCTTGAAGAGTACTAATGAGGAGCTTTGCTTGATATAGATATGATTGAAAGAAACTTACATAGGAATATTGCAGCCAGGATTATTTAGAATTTGCAAGCAGGTCATTAGTAAGTAAAATGTGTATCTGATATTTGCTGTAAAAAAGCAAGTTTCCTGACATCACCAAATTTACTGAAGTGATGTAATGGAAGTGAATAATCATCTTCATACATTTCATACGATACTTAACTCATACATTCTTAAGATTAATTTACAATAAATTCTGATTTCTAATTATATTTGTGCTTTGCAACAATAATTGGAGAAAAGCAATTTTTTTCCACACAGACCCATTTTTCATATTTCAAAACAGTTCTTTAGGAAGCAGTCTTTTGGTAACAAATATAGCTTTGAAATGTATCCAGTGAGATCAATGCTCTACCCCAATTAACTAATTCAAAATAAGTAAAATAAATTTTCTTAAACGACATTCGGAACTGAATTTTCTTTTTGCTACACACACCTTTGTCTCTCCACCTCTCAACCCCTTCTGCCAATGCGCTTTCAACCACAACAAATTATTTTTTGTTTACTTACTTGAATTGCTTGATAGTAGCTTCCTTACTAACGTTTAAATACTGGTGAAAAGCTGCAAAGCACATTGCAAAAACAGCTAAGCTGATCACTGGTGTGCTGCTGTTTTGCTTACTTGTGCTTTTTGTCATGGCCAGCTACAGAAGAAGGAAGGTACAGCCCATACCTGACTGTATATCATCAATGCAACGAGCAGAGCATGATGACATAGTGAAGAGTGATGACATCAGAGGTCTGTGTGGGGTTTGGAGAAGCAAGACTGGAAAAAAACATGAAACAAAAAGAAAATGGTCAAAAGGAGAATATTTCAGGGGCACAAAGCTGAGTTGAATCTGATTACAGCCATAAGCAAGGATTAAGGCAAGCACGGAAAATGATCGCACACAATATTTAAGAAAGTGAAAAAAGTTAGTTTAGTAACCCAAGGGGAAGAACTAATGCTGTATGATATGGAACCTTGTCAGAAGATTCCAGGCACTAAAGGAATGAAGGATGTCTGTGTGGAGATTAAAGAGACACACAACATTAAACCCTCTATGAGAAGAAAGGGAGCCTGTACAGATTCCTAGGTTTCCTTTTAGAATGTCAAAACAGAGGACTAGTGTTAAGTTGCCAGGTGATTAATACAGACAGACTCCAAGTTCAATATTAAGAATTTTAATCCAACCATTCAAAGCTACAACAGGAACAGAAAACATCTGTACAACCTGGGCAGCCAAGGGCTCTGTATTGTGCAGAATGCCCCACATTTGGGACTGATTTAGCTCACTGTTCCACAGTTCCGCTTTGAACAGTGGTAGCTCCTTTTTACAATTTGTGACTGACTTGTATACCGCAATTAAAGCCAGTCAGCATTGCGGTATACAAGCCAATCAAGCATATGTTTCTGTTGCAAAGGGAGCCAATCGGGAGGCACAAAATGTGGCCAGTCGCGTGCCACTACTAGTTTTCACGCTGCTGAAATACTTTCAAAAAGGATATTGCAGGGCGCAGAAAAGGAGAACATATTGAGAGTTATGGCTGTTTTTTCTTCTGAATGCATGCTATCCTTTAGTTACTGTTTGAATCATGCAGTTCATTTGTTATGATCGTGGGTAAGAGGGATGGGATACAGAGACTGGACAGGGAGGTACCAGCTGAATGGGAGTTGTTGTGGAAGTGCATTTCATCAGGTACGGTTTTGACTGTACACCGGGCCACTAACCTGAGGGCAAAGGGCTGCAATTTGTTTTACTTGATTCAGGAATTGGGATGGTTGTGGTGGTGCTGCTTTCGCTGGGATGATTTATTTTTTTTCCCTGATTGCATTTGGGGGATGTAGACTGCTGAACTTGGAGCTGCAGATGCTTTGTTCCCTTACTGGGCTGAGGTAAGTGGCTGAATGTGTAGAGAGTAGGACTGATTAAACTTTGTCTCAGACAAGACTGGAGTTACAAATTTTTGCAGAATGTCCAGATGCTTGCCTTTTGGTCTGTTGCTCATACAATTTGTGGTTTTCTGGCAAATTACTGAATATTAAAAGTCTGACTTAGACTTAATATCCTTCAGGAAAATCCATGTTAACAAATTCAGTTATTGAAGCAACTTGCTAAGTGTATAAGAGCAATTCTCTGTTCACATTCTCTATTCTCTCAATGTGTCAAGATACTAAGTGTCCCCTGATTATTTTTGGATTTGTCCCTGGTTCTTTGAGAGCTGGGCTGGTCACTTTTGGAGAAAAAGGTGGTGCATTACATTTACTAAGTAATTATAGCCTACTTTTATTTCAGAAAGTGTATATTAATTGCGTTTATATCACATTATCGAAAGATGAAAATAGCGAACGCTATTTCATCGGCCCCAAAACATCTAAGCATGAAAATATTGAACATTCAGAACAGCGAATTTTTTCCCATCGAAAAAATTTGCTGCTCCGAAATGCATACACACAACACAAGCACATCAAACTAACAGCAACCACACATATACACTTAAATTCCTACATTTAGCGCTACACTAAACTAAACATACACTACTATCTACCCACTTACCTTAACCCAAACCCTAACCCTAAGGTCCGTCACTATCGCACACTCACCTAACTCGTGCCCTAACCCTAACTCACTTAAACCACCCCTAACCCTAAAGTCTGTCACTATCGCACACACGCCTAACCCACGCCCTAACCCTAACTCACTTAACCCGCCCCTAACTCTAACGTACAATTGCACACTTACCTCAACCCAACCCATAACTTTCCACCACAGCACTAAGAATAGCGAAGCCACAGAAACGGCCAACCAAATTCTTTCCCGAGGAAAGAATTTGCTGTTCTGCAGTTTCACTATTCTTAGCGTTCGCTGAATAGTGTTCGATATCAGAACATTCGAAGTTTTAATACTTCGATGTTCTGATATAGACCCTATTAATTCACATTCGCTTATTCTGTCATGGCAGCAATATTTTAAACATTTCTGCTCTGATGTTCCTTAGATTAGTTAACTTTTTTAGTTGGGAGAAGATATGAGGGGGTTAGAAAAGCAGGTGCTAAAGAGCACTTGAATATTGTTGTGTAATGATTTTCTACTGAGTGTATTGCATTTTGTCAATGGTTTCTGGTAACTATTTATTGACATGTGTGTCTTATTGAATCTTAACAAATGTACAGTATTTGCTAACGTAATACTTTTGGCAAAAAGCCTACTTCAACCAGGCCCCATGGAAATGGTGTGTTTTCACGCAGTGCAAAAAAAGGGTGTTCCACATTTTGACTTTTTGTCACACATTGCTAGGGTCCATGTTCCACATTAGCCTCTGAAGAAGTTGAGACCTATGAGTACAACTGGAACAGGAACATCCAGTGTTTATCACATCCACTAACTCTGTCTCCCTCCTTCTGCCTTCCTCTATCTCCAGTGGCAAAAGACCAGAACACAACATACCCTCCTTACTTAAGAACAGCACTACACTTAGAATATGCAAATTAAACATCACTAAGATTGTAATGACCAATGAATTACATCAACATTTATATTTATGTAACATAGTCTTCAAGCCAACAAGGTCTCCTTCTCACATGAGCTGGAGGAATGTGAGAAGATTCGGGCATTGGTGTCACTATAGATTGAAGCAGGAATTCTAAGGGAGCATCCCTTGAAGCATCACTTGCCTCAGGTGCATTTGACTTAGATAAATGAGAAGAATTCCATTTTTTACCATCTGCCAACAAGTAAGTACATGGACCAACTTCCTTCCCAAATCTTGGATGTGCTTTTGGAACATGTAGTAGATTACTAATACGCACCTTGTCCCCCTTTTGAAAATGAGGAAGTCATGCTCCACGTCCATTGTCGGAATACTTTTTCATTTTCTATTGAAGAGAAGAGACCCTTTTACCAGCAGTATCAGCATTAACCATGCAGTAAACAGGTGGAGGAAGAACACTGAGGCATGTTCGCATTTTCTGACCAAGAAGCAATTCAAAAGGGGAAACTCCTGTTGTAGCATGTAGTGTTGCATGATATACCTGCAGAAATTCTAAGACAACCAAACGGTTTCCAAGGTTTCACCTGTAAGATAGGAGATTGTATGCAACCTTTGAGAACATGACAAAATCTTTTAATGGCACCATTTGCATCTGGGTGGTATACTGAAGTATGTATGTGTTGTATATCTCTTTCTGCCAGAAACGCTGCAAAATCTGCAGAGGTAAATTGACATCCATTATCTGATACAATGGTACATGGATGTCAAAATCGGCTGAAAACTGCAGTGAGGAAGTCTGTAATATTCTGAGTTGTGATGCAGGCAATGAAGGCAACTTCTGGCCACTTGCTGTGATAATCAATGAAGGTTAGGGTATAACGACAATTCCAGATACCTGTTTCAAATGGGCTCACTACACCTATGGCCAGCTTTTGTCAATGTTCAAATGGAAGTGGAACAGGTTGTAAAGGTGCCACTGAAGAATTGGCAGTCTTGTCAGAAGATTGGCAGAGTTGACAGTTTTTAACTTGAGCTGCAACCATGTCATCAATACCTGGCCACCAGTAGAGCTCACACAGCCACTGTTTGGTTCTCACCATGCCTTGGTGGCCTTCATGTACAAGCATCACTAAAGTGTGGCGCAGAGAAACAGGAGCAATGAGACGAGTGCCATGGAACACAAACTCATCTTGTACACTGACTTCATCTCATAATCAGAAATATGGATGCATGTTTGTATCCACTGCATTAGGAGAAGGTCAACCATTGGTAAGTTGGGTTCACACGGCGGACAACTCACTGCAGGGGGCAGAGGCAAATACACCAGGTGACAGGGCAGTTGAAGCAGCAGACAACATTACACAAACTCAGGTTCAGGTTCAGAAATGTCTTCAACAGTAACAGGCAAGGGGAAGTGAGAGAGACAATCAGCAATGTAATTCTGTCACCCAGGATGATAAGCAACAGTATAGTTGAAAGACAGCAGTCATGCTGCCCAACGTGCAAGCCACATGCCTGCCCAATCAGACCATTTTGAGGAAAGTAGCATGGTCAATGCTTGATCAGTACGGAGAGTAAATTGTCGACCCCCACAAGTAAGCTCTCCATTTTTGAACAACTCACACACATCCAAGAGCCTCTTTTTCAATTGTAAAATATTTCCTGAGAGCAGCAGTTGAGTCCTAGATGCAAAGGCAACTGTCCATTCTGTATGTTCAGGGTGAACTTGATCAAGGGCAGCTCCAAGCCCATAATCAGATGCATCAGTAGAAACTACAGTAGGCAAATCAGGGTCAAATAAAGCCAAGGCTGGACTGTCAATCAGCCACTGTTTCACTGACATAAAATTGTGCTGAGCTTCATCAGACCAGGAAAATAGCATATCTTGATGGAGGCAGACATGTAAGGTTTCTACAATGGTGGCAAAGTGTGGAATAAACGTATTATACCAAGATGCAAGTCCAAGCAAGGAATATAACTAGGAAACATTGGTGGGAGCTGGGGCACGAAGAACAGTCTCCAGATGCTCCTGATTAGGCTGTATCCCTGGTGCTGTAACAGTATGGCCCAGAAAACACAATCTGGCCTGATTAAAATGAAATTTTGATTCATTTAGTTGTCTGATCATGGTCAGCCTGTGTGCATCCCACAAAATTATATCATCTAAGTAGTTCACAACATTTGGCAATGCCTGCAAAATAGTATCAAGCATCTTTTTAAAAGCAGATGGAGCAGATGCTAGCCCATATGGAACCCGGCAAAACCGGAAAAATTCATCATGAGTAATAAAGGCAGTCAAGTCACGGCTGTCTTCGTGATGCAAAAACTGAAAGTATGCACTTTCTAAATCAATGGGAGAGAACAGTGTTGCTCCTTTCAGCAAGGATAGCATTTCATCAATGTGAGGAAGAGGAAAACTGTCCATAATGATAGCTTTATTAGGTTGTCTCAAATCAACGCATAGGTGAATACTACCAGACCTCTTTTGAACCACCACAGTGGGCGAGACCCAGGGAGAAGCATCAGTTCTTTCAATAATTCCTGCTTGAAGAAGATGATCGAGCTCTGCACTTACATCCTGCCGAACTGACAGAGGTAAGTGACATCATTTTTGTTGTACTGGGGTAAAACTTTGTGTATGAAGGCTTTTGCACAACCTAGGGTTAGAGGAGGTAATTGAGCTGTAGAAAGACGCATGACAGGAACCAAGTTCGTGGTAGCACATGGTAAGACAGTACTGCTGTTAAAGTACAAATGTAGACCCTTTATTAAATTCATACCCAGCAAAGCAGTTCCAGACTCCACAATGAAAACAGATGTAGAGCATGTAACATCATCTTTGGACACAGTAACTGGTAAGCAGCCAAGTACAGGAAGTGGAGCACGGGAATAAGTCACTAACTTAACTGAAGGTGGCAATAAAGGCTCAGCTTGAAAGTCTACATCATATATACATTTAGGCAAAATGGATACTGATGAGCCAGAATCTACAATTAGATCCACACAAGTGCAGTAGCAGCTGACGTTTTCATTGTGACACTGCAACGGATTCTCTCAGATGATGCATGGTCACTTAAGTAAAGTATCTGAAGCTCAGGTAAGGCAACTTCCTGCACAGAGCATGTTTGCAAAGAATGGTAAACGTATGCAAAATGACCAGTATTTCGGCAGTTGTTACATTTAACAGAAGCAGCAGGACAGTGTTTATCATTGGCAAGATGCTTATCAGATCCACAATGATAACAAGCATGAAACGAGGCTGCAGAAGGCGTAGCAGCTGTAAGCTGTGATACAAGCAGGGGCTTGGAAGAAGGCCTGTGGTGGTGGTGACCAGCAGCAGACACAGGTTGAGTATGTAAAGTCTGTACCGGGACTGGTCTATCACCCAAAATAAACTGTGCCTGCTCACCCGCAGCTTCACTTTGTGTATCAATTGTAATAGCTTTATCCAAAGTCAAGTCGGGTTCTAAAAAGTAATCGTTCACGTATACAATAAGTAGAGACATGTTGCACCAACTGATCACATAACATTTCATGCAGTTTAGTATCAAACTCACATTTAACTGCTAAGTCTTGTAATGTTGTCACATACTGAGGAACAGTTTCATGGGCACCCTGAGCACATTTCCATAAAGCATGCTGTTGAGCAGCAACATTTTTCCGTGAAGCAAAATGAGCTCATAAAGCCCTAATGGCATCCTCCATTGACATACCTTGGTTCAGAAGTGTGTATAATAGTCTATGACCTTCTGTTCCCAGACAATGAAGGAGAAGTGCCTTTTTGCGTGTTTCTGGCCATTCATCTCATTTTCAGCCACATATTAAACGGTATAGCAGGTTCACCCAGGCATGGCGCAAATGGTGGAGGAAAAGCAACAATCATTGTAAACAAGCAGAAACAAGTAAGTACCTTGTCGCCAAATTGTTAAGTTGCCATGTGATTAATACAGACAGACTCCAAGTTCAGTATTAAAGATTTTAATCCAACCATTCAAAGCTACAACAGGAACACAAAACACACATACCTCTCAAGTGTACCTCATTACAAGGAACGTACCTCATTTGGGGTCTTAAAATGTTCACGTTCCTCGAAGTTCCTCAAAGTTCCACATTGAAAGACTCTGTCACACATTCAGTGTTAGGAATTTCTTAAAGTGAAATCCAATGTAAATAGAAATTAATTATATTAATTCATTAAAAGATCTTCTTTATAAGTAAAACCAGCAAAGTTTAACCATCCTATGACCTTCCTAGTTGAAGTTGTTAGTAAGCCATTAGTATGTGTTCCACATTTTGCCCATTTGTTCCACATTATGAGGGCTAGTGTTTCTCATTTTGGAGATGGAAGGGTGAGAGCTATGACCAGTACAACTGGAACAGGAACATCCAGTCTTTATCACATCCACTGACTTTGTCTCCCTCCTTCTGCCTTCCTCTATCTCCACCTCGTGGTACAAGACCAGAATACAACAACTAGTCAAAAACAAGACTCTCACCAGTAGGCACTTAGAGAAGTTACAGACATAAATGTAAAGGATATGTCAAAAGCAAGAGTAGAAGAAACTCAGTTGCTTGAGTTGCCTTTTATAGAAGAAGGAAGAAGAGAAGTGTCACCTGTATCTATAGTTGTATTTGAAGAGCTTATTCACATGATCCATAAGGGTTTCAAGGCCACCTGGTCCAAACATCTCATATACCTTGCCAGTATCCACTCTCCATCTTTACCTCCTTTGTCAAGTAGGGAGAAGGCAGTTAGTCCTGAGGGATAACTGTGAACATCCTGCCAAATGTCTAGGTTTAATCTGAAACAAGATACTGGTTCACATGTGGAGGCTTGTATCTGATGAAGTCTGGGTATTTTCGAACGAAAACGCGAATGTAATATAAGGCATTCATGCTGTTTTGTTAATAGAAGATATTTTAATAAAGGAAAGAGTTTTTAAATTTTCAACAAGTACATCCTTTTTGCACCAGTGTTTTGCACTCTTTTCACGTTTTATTAGTGGTTTGTGAGTGCTTTCTGCAACTTTTGACTTATTAGTCTGAAACAAGACACTGGTTCACATTGTTTAACCTGCAGAGGATGTTTATTTTAGAAAAAGAGGAGGTGTCAGGTGAGCAGTCTATCTCTTGACCCATTCTTTTAATCTGCTGATGAAGGTTTTGATCTCTGGTTCTAGTATTAACTGAGTTGTTTGACTTATTATGACATAGGAAGTCAAGCACCACCAACTCTAATGATGCAGTGCATACTTCTCACCCCCTGTGAGCAAGAAATCTGGACAAAGCCATACGTAAAGTGGGATAAAGGCACAAAAATAGGAACAATTTTTTAAATATTGCTCTTAAAACTTAGAAAGTTGATAGAATAACAGATTTTGCATTAACATGAATTTTCTGAATAGTATGAAGCCTGAAACCCAAATGTCTGTCTTTATTTTCTAACTTCAATCTTCAATGATTTGCCACTATTTTGCCAGGAAACCACAATTTTATGAAAAATGGACCAAAAATATGAGGCAAAAATCTGGACATTCTGTGAAAATCTGTACAGTTGAGAGGTATGCAGTAAGTGAGGCACAAATCCCCCCTCAAGATTCTATAGGTGATGGAGTATAGGCATAGGGTTCCAGTCTTTCCTGAAAGCCAAGGTTCTTAAGACCCAAGATCTTTTTTGTTAGGAACTTCTGTGTCTTTTCAAGTTGTTTTTATGGTAAGTGAGATACATACACAATAGAGCATTGTACTGTATAATAGGTCTAATTAGTGCTGAATAAAGGGGAATGATAACCGCTCTGGATCCTGACAAAGTACATTTGGTTAATAGTTGTGCTAAGCAAAACATTTCCTACCTATAGCTGCCACATACGATCCAAACAGAGGAAATTGTCGACCCCTTTTTATATAATAAGGGTGTGCTTTCTATACTGTATGTTGTGGGTAATTTCTGTTTTCTGAAAGAAACAATACTACACTTTTTAATACTCAATGTACACCCATTTTGTATACACTAGGAATTAAATAGGGTAAGCTCTTTCTGAAGAGTACAGATTTCCAAGAAAGTTTTTGACAGTTAAATCCAATTTAGAGTCATGTGCAAATTTAGTTAACCAGAGGTCCTGGTTATCATTTTTGGGTCTGAAGAAGTAAATGCCAAAAAGAAGGGTACGCAGTACAGATCCCTTAGGGGACTGTACTGATTACTTTAGTGTTATTTGAAGAGACACTTGCCACAGGAACTATGTGGGTTCCATCTTTCAGCCAGTTTGCTATCCATCTGTGTAAGGATCTGTGTATGATGATGTCAGTTTCCTTGGAATTATGATGTAAGGTATGGTATTGAAAGCTTTGTCCAGGTCAAGATAATAATAGGTCAATGTAATAAATAAAATAAATAACATAAGCTGTATGAACAGTATGGCATCTTTTGACAGCTTGTGTCTCCATTTCAAACAAATTAGCAAAGTTTAACAGGTATGATCTCCTTTGATGAAACCAAATTATTGGGGGTCAGTTCTCAATATCATAATTATAGGGTACTTTTCATAGATTTACAGATCAGACTATTAAGGCTGGTTAGTATTTTCCAAGATCTGTTGTAGGGCCACCCTTGTGGATGGACAAAACCATAGCAGTACTCCAGGATTCAGGAATATAGCCTGTGACTAGGCTTAGGTTGAGAGCCTGCCTGATGCTGTTTAATGGGCATCCAGCTATGTTATCAGGACCCATGGAGGAAGCATTTTTGATTTTTGATAACCTCTTAAGAACATGTTCTTTAGCGATGATAATGGGTGTAAGAAATGCTAGATGAGTGGTGATGGAATAGATTTCTGTGGCTGAACTTGCAGATAACTTATTTGCTAGTATACATCCTTCGTCATTTGGGTCACAGTTGGAGTCTCATTAAGGAGCAATTTACAGCAATGTTGAGCATCACTTCTTAGTATTCTAATATAAGTGAAGAAAGATTTGTAAACATCCTTTATTTCAGGAGCTAATCTCTCTACGTGGTTTGCTTTATTGGTCTTTATAGTGCTCTTCAATTTCATGGGCAATCACAAGGAAAGGAAAGTCCCTGTCAGAGCAGCTGGTATTCATCCAGGATGGCATCTGCCAAGGCCTCTGGGAGCCTGCTTCCAAAATGAAAACATCCTAAAAACAGACATAAAGCAGAGGAAAACTGAAGAGAGTCATTTGGACATCAACAGTTTTCCTAGGGCTGACAACACTGAACTTGGTGAGGTGCTTTTACAGGCATTGATTTTGGAATTACTTTTAGCTGAGGCCTCTCCAGCAGCTGCTTTGCAGATCACCACACCTTCAGCTGCTAGCATCTCCTCCTGGCATTAAGACATACTGAGACATCAACTGGCTTTGAGGCATCTCTGGCCCTAGATCCTAGCACCTGTTCTGTTATTACTGAGAGTGAAGATAGTATTTAGTTCATAAGAGGGCTCCCGGATACCAGATGGAGGTATTGTTTTCCCACTTTGAATAGATGCCTGCATGGAGGTTCCCCAGTGTAAGTGAGCCACTAAGCACTAAAGTTAAAAACAGTACTCACTAGCTTGCCTCAGCTTAAGCCAAGTAATGCCTAAGGACTTCCACTTCTCGGGTTTCTTCACAACAACTTTCAAAGTCAGCTCAGGACATCATGACTTCATGAGTTTTGTTAAGCCTAAACAGCCAGCTCTGGAAATTCCTGAAGTGACAGGCATCCCCACTAAAATAAAGAGGGAGGAAACACCACCCCTTAAGGATTCCGATATCCCAAACTTAGAGGCAGGAGAGCTGGCTTATGCTGGCCAGTTCCCTTCTGCTCCTCATTCTGAAATTGAGGACACCTTGCATTCTGCTTCACCTACAGTAGATCCTTCCTTTGGGGACACCTTTTGCCACATGAAGGAGTAGTTCCAGAAGGAAATTAGGAGGTACTCTCAGGCACATTTCAGATATACAGCCTTCTTGAACCTGCCTGAGCCTAGAACATTAACAACTTTCACTTCCCTAATCCTGATCCTTCCCAGTTCTTTACTCCCCTGGAGAATAGCATTATGTCTAACTATTTTGTCAAAATGTGCGAGAGCGTAACTCAGGACCCAGTGGGTCCTTAAACCTCAAATACGGATAGAGGTTACAATTTCAAATGATGCCAGAGCCTGTCTATGCTATAAGATCATAGTAAACCCAGTGTCTTTCTCTCTATGGATCAAGGGACCCCACAGAAGGCTTCCAAGGTAGAAGGAAAAGTCGGCTTTTACTCAATGCTTATTTTAGTGCCCAGAAAAGAAAAGACATGGAGGCCTGTTATGGACTTATCAATATTAAGCAGGTTCTTGACTATCCCAAAATTCAAACCGCTGACTCTTCAAGGCCTATTAGCTCTTTTATCCCCCCAAGTCCTTCTGGTCATTCTGGAACTACAGGATGCATGTATGCATAACCCTATAGCCAAAGAGCATAGAAAGTGCCTAAGATTAGCAGCATAGGAAGACCAGTTTCAATTCATATCATAGAACTCTGCCTTGTTTATTATACCCAAGTTCTTTACAAAATCTAGGCTCCAGTTATAGCTTTCGTAAGGACAAAGGGCATCCACATTTACCCCTAGCTGGATGGTTGTTTTATTCACAAAAGCTTCCAGGAGGAGATTCAAAAGGCCTTTAAGTTTGTTGCCCTGTCTTGCTTCCATGAACTGGGGCTAACTGTCAGTCTAGTCAAGTCTGATTTGACCCCACCAAAGAGTGTTTTTTCCCCCAGTCCTCTGTGGACACAAACCTACATAAGACTGTCCTTCCAGAGGTCCAGTTGCTCTCCTTGACCCTCTATCCAGAGTCTCCTGAAAAAGGAGTTCCTTGGGCCCCTGGAATACATGGCATCATATATCCTGATGGTACTGCTGGTATCACTCTACATGAGGGAATTAACAGGTGGTGCCAACACTCAGCACCTTTAGAAACTCTGATTCCTATCATTGCCTGCATAAAGAAGGAGCGCTAATGGTGGAAATGCAAGTACATCTCAGCTTAGAGTACATTTCATACTTGCACAGCTAACACAGACTTTAAATATAGTCTCCTTAGACTTAGCCTGGGGAGCCCATGTGGGGGCATGTGAAAGTCCAAAACTCATGTGTAGTAGTGTAGCTAGAGTGGGGTGAAGAGGGTAACTGCCCCAGGCACAAAGTATTTAGCGGCGTGACAGGCCATCTTCAATGTAATGCCAGCTTTTAATAGCCAGTATTGCATTTATAGTCAAAACTGAGGGTTGTAGAGCTCTGTGTGGTCGAAACTTTAGCAACTGCCTCCTACAGGCTGTTAAAGGGAGATCTATGCCTAGCATACAAGGCACTGTCAGACCCCACTCTGATGGACCTCCTGCATATCTGCAAAACAAGCAACACCAGATTTACCTGTTATAAAGACTTAAACCTTGCATGTGGTATAAATAAGCCCTGCTGGAGAGACAGGTGTGTATCCCAGAGACAACCCCATCTCTGAAACAGCCCCCCCCCCATCCATGTGAAGCAGAGTTCCTCCCTAGCCCAATTCAAGCGTAACTTGGACAATTGGTTGGGGAACAGGAAGTTCATCTCTGGTTTGACACTTGTGTCTTTGATGGACAGAGGCATCCTGTAAATGGTTCATCTCCCAGGCTCCTGCTTGCAAACGTTTCATCTCTCAAGCCCCTGCTTACACTTATAAAGGGTAGCAGAACTTTTTAAAGATTTGGGATACATGGCTAGGCTTAAAAAGGCCCTTGTGGGTCATTAGCCTAGTAAACACCTTTGAACCTATGAACTGCTTGTTACATTTGTAGTAAGCAGTTGCTACAGTTTAAAAGAAAAAAAGATTTAATTTTTACTAAAAAGAGAGAAAGGATGATTGGGGACAGAGTGCAGAAATGGGCAGTGATTGACTGTAGCAGGACAGGAAGAGTGTGTGTGTGTGTGTGTGTGTGTGTGTGTGTGTGTGTGTGTGTGTGTGTGTGTGTGTGGTGTATCTAGCCACCTGATTGGTGTGCCAGTAAAAGGAGCATATTGAGCACTCTATGTAGGAAGCCAGCCAATTGGCATCCAGCAGTTTTGCAGAAGTCCTTTTTTTTGTCTCTTCACTTGAAGAGCTGATGGGGTGGGGCATTAGATCAGAAGTCCTTTTTTTTGTCTCTTCACTTGAAGAGCTGATGGGGTGGGGCATTAGTTCATGGTACCGATACAGGACGGTGGTTGAGCCAGCTACACTTTTGCTCATGTGACATGACAATGAGATAGAAAAGTACAGTTTTGTACCTACCATAAATGTAGATGTTCGAAGATCCACATTGCTGCAGTCCTTACTTATGGGTAGTCCGCTGTCCTCGGTCGGCCCGAATACCAAAGTATTAGGCTGACGTCGGTCATGGGCGCCTAGATCTGACATCAGAGCGTCAGGGTATAAAGGCGCATGACCGACGTCATATCCTCAGTCTTTTCTTGCCCCAGATGTCAGAAGGCCAGATCAGAAAGGCCACAGCCAAAAACAGAATACCTCCCAAAAACATGCCCAACAACAACCATCACCTAAAGCATAGCACCAAGTCAAACTACAGAGGGGAAGGAGGGAGGGTAAATTGGACTGCAGCAATGTGGATCTTCGAACATCTACATTTATGGTAGGTACAAAACTGTACTATGTTCTTCATCTCACATTGCTGCAGTCCTTACTTATGGGTAGAATCCCAAAGCAACGGGAAAGGGAGGATGGTAAAAATCATAAAGCATTAGGGGCGCTAAAATGCCCTGTAAATTTGCAGTGGCAAATCCAGCCCTAGACTTAGAATAAAGAGGAAGGTGGTAATGTTTAGAAAAGGTATGCACTGAACTCCAAGTAGCTGCCTCCAAAATGTCTTTGTAGCTACCCCCCTTATAAAGGCCGTAGAAGTAGCAGTAGCCCTAGTGGAATGAGGCCTGATTCCAGCAGGAATCTCCTTACCATGATGGGAATAACAGAAAGAAATACAAAACCCAATCCATTTAGAAATAGTTTGTTTTGAAACAGGTTTACCCTGTGAACCCAAAGCAAAAGAAACAAACAATTGCTGAGACTGTCTGAACTCCTTGGTTCTGCTCAAATAATAACGCAACTGCCTGTGAATATCCAAAGTATGCAAAATTTTCTCCCTTTATTTTGGGGGTTTGCATAAAAAGTAGGCAAATGAATAGTTTGATTTAAGGCCACACTAGAAACCACTTTAGGCATAAAGGAAGGATTAGTACGCAAAGATACCCTATCCTTATGAAAAATCAGGAAAGGCTCCACTGCCATGAGGGCCTGTAATTCAGAAACCCTTCTTGCAGAGGTAATGGCCAACAAAAAAGCAGTTTTCCATGATAAATACTTTAACTCGGCAGTAGCTGCAGGCTCAAAAGGTTGTAGAGTAAGTTTTTCCAACACAAAATTGAGATCCCAAGCAGGAGTAGGAGCTCTACGTGGGGGTCTTATATTCTTTGCCCCTCTAAGAAATTGCTTAAACCAAGGATGAGAGAATAAAGGAGGGTCACAATCATAGTGAGCAGAAATGGCTGCAGCATGGACCTTTATTGAGGAGAAAGACAAACCCTTGTCCAATAATTCAGTAAGATATTGAAGAGCAACACTTAAATCAGGTTTGGAGACATCAAAGTCCTTTCCTTTGCTCCAAATAAAAAATCTCCTCCATTTATCAGCGTAAACTTTCCTGGTACTAGGCCTCCTGGCCTCCAAAATAACATTCAAAACTTGTTGTGGAAGCTGAGACCCTCCAGAGTCTAAAACAGAATATGCCAGGCTGTCAGATGCAGAGACTGAATCTTGACATTGAGGAAGTAACTGTCCTCTTGTGACAAAAGTTGCGGAATCAAAGGCAGAGGCCACAAAGGTTCTCGTACTAAACTCCTCAGTAGTGGGTACCAGTGTTGTCGAGGCCAATCCGGTGCTATCAAAATCATGGTTGGCTTGTCTTGTCTGGCCTTCAAAAGTACCTTGGGAAGAAGAGGCAGAGGTGGAAAGGCATATACATGCAGATTGTTCCAACTGAAAGATAGAGCGTCCACCTTCCAAGCTGTGTGATGAAACATTTTTGTGCAAAACTTTGGCAACTGGTAATTTAGTGGAGAAGCGAACAGATCTATGTCTGGAGTTCCCCATAACACTGTCAACTGTTGAAATACATGAGGATCCAATTTCCATTCGTGAGGATCCACTATTTGTCTGCTCAATACATCTGCTAAGGAGTTCTGTGCTCCTGGTAGAAACCTTGCCTGAAGATTGAGGTGTAGATTGAGAGCAGTTTCCCACAGAATCATCGCTTGCCTGCAAAGAGGGTAAGAATGGGTTCCCCTGCTTGTTGATGTACCACATGACAGTAGTGTTGTCTGTTTGAATCAACACCTGCCCTGGACGAAGTAAATCTTTGAAAGCCATCAATGCAAACTGGACTGCTAACATTTCCTTCAAGTTGATATGCAAATGTTGGAGTTTGACAGGCCACGTGTTTTGCACCCATTTTCCATTGAGGTGTGCTCCCCAAGCCTTGTCCGAGGCATCTGTCGTTAGAATCTGACTTCGCCTCTGGCCGGGTCACAGAGAGTCCCTTGTTTAGGTGACATTCCTGAGCCCACCACAAAAACTCCTTCTGAATGCAAGGTATTATCTGAATGACAGTGTCTAGATCTTGGCAGTGCTGTGTCCACACATTTTGAGATACCATTGAAGCTTCCTCATATGCAATTTGGCATTGGGAAGCACCAGAATACAAGATGCCATGAACCCCAAGGCTTGAAGGACTGTCCTTGCAGTCAGCCTGGACCGTAGAGACATTTGCTGGAAATAAAGAGGAAGGCTTCTTTGTTTGTCCGGGGTCAAAAAAGCCATCTGGGAAGCTGTATTCAGTCTCACACCCAGAAAGCACATGTCCTGAGAGGGTACTAGACTGGACTTTGTTTCGTTCACAGAATACCCTAGGCATCTTAACACTGCCATCACATACTGTAGATGATGAAGAAGTTCGTCCTTTTCTTGTGCAATAATCAGACAGTCGTCCAAATAAGGATAAATCTGTATTCCTCTTAGTCTGAAAAATGCTATCACTGGAGCCAGAACCTTTGTGAACACTCTGGGCACAGTAGATAAGCCAAAGGGCAATGCAGAGAACTGATAATGTAAATTTCCAGCACGAAAACGCAGGTACCTCCTGCAACTGGGCCTGATAGGAACATGAAGGTAAGCCTCTTTGAGATCCAGAGTAACCATCCAGTGATCTTTTCCCAACAGAGGTAAAAGCTGTTGTAAAGTCAGCATCTTGAACTTTGGAATGTCCAGGTAAGTGTTGAGGATAGATAAATCCAAAATTGGTCTCCACGTGTTTCCTTTCTTTGGAACTAGAAACAGGCGAGAATAAAATCCTAGGCCCACTTCTGACAGAGGAACTGGCTGTATAGCTCCTATTTGAAGAAGTAAAGAAATTTGTCTGTGAGCCTCTATCCTTTGCCGAGGAGGGACGTCTGGCATGCCTTTGAAAGGAGGCATGGTATGGAAATAGAACTTGTAACCTCGGTTTATAATGTCCAATACCCATTTGTCCTGGGTGACTAAATGCCAATTTTGCTTGAAAAGAGCCAACTTTCCTCCCAAAGGAGCTGCCAGGCAAGAGGAATCTGGCAGCTGAAAATGCAGGTCATTGGGCCTGTTTACGAAAGGACTGGCCCCTGCCCTCACCAGCAGATTGAGCAGGCGAACTACATTGTCTCGTCCTGAAGGTACTCTGAGCTCTGCCCCTACCACGCCTAGATCTACCCCTAGACTGAGAATCAGAAGAAGGGTACGTCCACCCCTTAGTAGGCCAATTTCTACTAAACTTTGGAGGTTGTACCTGCAAAAAATCTTTAACAGTCTGCATAGACTTAGCCTTGTCTTCCATTTTCTTTAAGACTGACTCCACAGGAGGACCAAACAAAACTACAGACTGCAAAGGGGCATCCAGAATTCTAGACTTAACATGCTCAGACAAATTCTGATCCTTAAGCCAGGCGTGCCTACGAATAACTGAACCAGTGGCAGCCACCCTAGAAGAAGCCTGTAAAGCATCAAAACCACATTGCAAAGAGTGCTTACCCACCTGTTCAGAAACATGCACTAAATCCTGCAATTCTTTACACTCTATGCCCTCTGCCAAAGCATCCACTTTAGATCTTAGCTGAGAAAGGAGGAAATTCTGATACTTCAACATATGAAACTGGCAGTTCAAAGCTCTCATTGCTAAAGTAGAAGAGGTATACACCTTCTTACCCCATCTATCCAAAGCTCTAGCTTCCTTATCCAGAGGAACCGGATTCTTAACAACAGAGGCTCTAACACCCTTAGGCCCCTGACTAATAGTTTCTGGGTCCGCCCTAGGACTCTTATACAGATATTTATGAGCCTCAGGCACCCTGTAATACCTGTCCAGTTTAACTGGGGCAGGAGGCACAGAATCTGGATTAAGGGAAGCTTCCGAGAAAACATCTGAAACAACATCCAAAACCGGAGGTATAGCTAAGGGTCTATGCTGTGGTAAAAACAAGAACTCCCTAAGCCTCTTCCGGGAATCAGAGTAATCCTGTCCCTCCCACTTAAAATGCTCCCTCATGGAATGGAGAGTTTCTGAAAATGAAAAATCCTCTGGAGGAGAAGCAGAAGGAGTGGAATCCTCTGCATCAGAATCAGAATAAGGATATAAATCTTGAATGTCCTCAGTAGAAGACTCTGAATCATCTGAGGCCTGCTCCAAACTTTCCAACTCTGGCTCCATCCTGGGCCTCTTATCAGGAGGGGGCATAGAACCTCTAATTAAAGTAATCAAATCCTCTGCCATTTTAAGCATGTGCTTTTTAGGCACAGACCCTGAAGAACCAGAACTGACACCAGAGGAAGGCAAAACAGACCTGCCCTTAGAAGGAGCCTTAGAAACAGTAGCAGAAGGCCTAACCACCTTAGGCATAGAAGGGAGAAAAGTAACCTGAGAGGCCCCTTCAGCCTGGCCTGCCTCCTGAGAGGCCACATCTTGTAAAATCAAAGTTTCCCCCTGGGACTCAACAGAAACTTCAGCCGGATCCACCTGTTCAGCTGTAGCTTCTAAAGGTCCGGCGTCCGAAACGGACGAATCATCCTGCCTAGGCTTTAAAGATTTGTCTTTGCGCTTCTTAGTAGAAGCAGGCGTCGGAACATCCAACGGCATATTATAATTACACCTCTTGCCAAAGACTAACCTAGCGCAATCTAACCTCCGTTTAATAGTGCGCTTATTAAACCTAGCACAAAACCGACACCCGACTACGTCGTGCTCCGGTCCCAAACAAGGAATACAAAGCGAGTGGTAATCCCTATGCGGTATCTGTTTCCCACAAGAAATACAATTATTCACTTTTTCTGACATCCGGTAAGTAACTGAGGCAAGAAAAAACAAAAATATTCCCCAACGGGGTACTTAGCCAACTTGGTATCGGTCTGAAACTCCGAAAACGAAAAATTTCAGAACGCCGAACGGCACTTGCAACTCTGCTTCTGCATCGGACCATGCGGCAAAAAAGACTGAGGATATGACATCGGTCATGCGCCTTTATACCCTGACGCTCTGATGTCAGATCTAGGCGCCCATGACCGACGTCAGCCTAATACTTTGGTATTCGGGCCGACCGAGGACAGCGGACTACCCATAAGTAAGGACTGCAGCAATGTGAGATGAAGAACATCTCAGAAATGTGAAAGAGATGATGGCAGTAGTCATAGTAGTAAAACCTTTCAAGCAGATTTGGGGTGCAAGGAGCTCTCCTAATCCTTACAAACAACACGATTGTGGGGCAAATCAACAAGAAAGGGAGACACACTCTGACATCTAACACAGACTAGTCATGCAGTCATGGGAGGTAGCTCAGGACTTAGATCTGACACTCTAGGTGGGATATAGCCCCTCTCAAGAAAATGTCATAGCAGACAGACCAAGCAGATCTCAAACAGACCCACGTAAATGGGTGTTATACAGAAAATGTTTCTTGGAACTGACTTACAAGTGGAGAGTGCCAGAAGTAGACAGCTATGCTTCCCCAGAAAATAGAGAACTAACGCGTTCTGTTGCAGGACAGCATCAACAGCAGCTTAGAATAGAAGCTTTCTCTAAACTAGAATGACCTGTTTCTTTATGCTTTCTTCCCACACCCTTAATCAACAGGGTCTTTCAGAAGATCAAGATGGACAGGTCAAAAGACAGCACCCTTTTGGCGTGGACAACACTGGTTCTCCCTCTTGTTGAGTCATGCAAGAGCGGTGCCAAATGTGTTACCACATCATGTGGATCTGTTGACCTAGAAGAAGTCCCTTCTGCACCTCAGTCTGGTCTCCCTAAGGATGAGACTTTTGGTGATTTAGCCCTTATCCAAGGAGGCACATGTTTTCATATGATGTGCTACATATTATAATGGAAGCTAGGAAACCAAACACAAGGAAGTCTTAACTACCAAAATGGTGGCTTTCAAGTGGCAAAAGCCCTATCATAGCTATAGAGTGTCAGTGGTTCTGTATTATCTGTCAGGCTTTTACAAGACTGATCTATCTTAAAGGTTCATGTCTCTGATGTTTCAGCCTTTTATGCTATGGACCCTTCTTTATATACTCATCTACCAATAAAACAGTTTCTAAAGGGGATGCTACATCTTAAACCACCAAGAAATGAAATCATTCCAGCATGGAACCCCAGTAATGTATTAGCAAGGTTAAACCTGACCCCTTTTTAACTTACTGCTTCAGCACCTATCTAATTCTTGTCTTGGAAGAAGTTTTTCAGTGACTGTGACTTCTGGTAGAAGAATTTCTAACTCTGGATAAACTCAGTAAGCAGAATAAAAACTAGAATGAACAGCAGATGCAGGGTGGTATCCAACGAGACAGAGCCCGAATAACGAAAAAATTCTTTCTTTACTCAATCCAATGATCAAAATGAAGTACAAATACACATAAAGTCACAGTTTAAAAATGATAAAACAACAAGTTAAGCGCTTTCGTCAATACTCAGACTTCTTCATAACAGTGAATTGCTGGCTGATAACTCCTTAAATACAGACCCAGTCAATTAGTAAAATATTACCCCACATCATTTCCTTTCAATTAAGAAACATCACAGAAAGTGTAAGGTAGTAGTGAATACTCCCCCTGTTTGCAAGCACACAAAAAGTCAACTAACCAAATGTTAAATCAATAGATATATATCAAATAGAGAGGAATCTGTGAAGCTACAGAATATCAAAGAAGAAAATCATGTGAATGTCCTCAAAATATAACAGAAAATCTACCATTGGATGCATTTACCTCAGTATGTCCATATTTTGGAGGAATGCTAACATTTTCAGGCCTGATTTAGGATGACCCTATTTTTGAAGGTATATCCTTATTTTCAAGCTTAATGTACCCCTTAACACAGTTTTCTGAATCCCCCTCACCATGTGATTTTTGAAGCTGTCTAGTACACAGAAAACTACACAACATGACCAACATATTAGTACAACAATAATTTAAACAAAGAGAACATATATCCTACAACCCCCTTTTTCTGAAGCAAAAACAAAATGACCTTGTGTGGAGTGTGGTAGAACTTTGCAGTACAGTTAAAAGTCTACAGATTTTATTCTTGTCTGTTTGATAATGTGCTTATATTTCCGTCAGTTTTGTCACCATTCCCACTGGAAACTGGAAGAGTTATGTGCTATTTTTTTTTTAATTTTATGCTAAGTAGGTACCCAGATTTTTAGCTGGGTGTTCTTATTTTTCAAGGGCCTTTGTTCCTATTTTCAGTCACTGCAGGTTGAGTTATGTTTGCTGAAAAAAAGTGTTTTGTTCCCGCTAAGAGATTTTGTTCTTGAACAGAACTGTGAGTTTGTAATTGTGAACTGATTAAAAATCTACATTCTGCAGAAGGGTGGTTATTATTTTGGTGTAATTTTTTGGAAAGTGATATATTTTCATTGTAAATTAACTGCATTTAAACTGCAGAAAGTATCTCTACTGTGTTATATCTACTACAGAAAAGAATATAAAGTAAAAAATACTCTTGTGAGTACCCTGACTATAAATCAGAGTTACTTCTGAAGTGTTGGTCATGTTGTGTAGTTTTCTGTGTACTAGACAGCATCAAAGATGGTCGCTATAAACAAGCTAAAGGCATTTACGAGATATGTAATTCAGGAGAGTTCCCTGTTTTTAAAGCTTGCATAACTCAGTGACAGATGAGCATGTTAAAGAAAGTCTGATGATGAGCTGAGCAAATAAGATAGAAGCAACGAACCTTTATACTTCAATAAAGTCCTATCTGAGAAAGAATAATTATTATATTCAATGCCAAGTCCAACTGCATGTTTATAACTATGATAAGTGTGTTTCTAGCTGCTTTGGTTAAAGAAATTAATAGCAATATTATTCAGAGTTGCAGGATTGCTGTGGTGGTATGGCGGTAGCGTTGTTACTTCACAGCAAGAGGTTCTCCCGTTCGATTCTTGGCGTGGCTTGGGAGTGCCTTCTGTGTGGAGTCTGCATGTCCTCCCTGCGGTTGGGTAGTGTTCGAAAGACATGTGTGCATAAATGGGCGTGCCTTTGTTGAAGGTTGGGCATCGAGCTGGCACCTCAGCGTTTTGTAAAAATCTACTGCCAATCATTAGCGGACCGGAGTTCCGCTGTGGTGACCCCTTACCAGGAAAAAGCCAAAAGACAAACAACAACATTATTCATAGTTGCAGTGCTTATTGGTGCCTGAGTCCAAGGTTATTATTTGATCCCACTGATATTGGTAGAATGTTCTGTTTAGATGTACTGACATGTATGTATTATTTTGGAGCTTTTGATTTTGTGACTGCTGAGGTGTCCCCTTTTATAGGAGTGTTAGGGGTCACTTGGCCAGTTATATATGGAATGTGTAAGTTTGTGAGAAAAGTTTGTTTATTCTCTCATAGTTTAGTAAAGTGTTCCTGCTGTTGAAGTAATAGAATGAGAGATTGTTTTAACACCTCATGACCTTTTCAGTGCATATCAGTGTGTTTAAAACCATCCTTTGAAGTGTGGGATGCCGAAGAGCTCATTCCTGGTGTAATTATTGCATATGGCTCAAATGCTACACCTTATGGAAATCATTTGAAGATGTATTACTTATCAATCACATGCATGTGATATCCATCCACATCTCCTCTTCATTCAGGAGTCTGTACCAGTCTCTACCATTTTGAATATTGTTTGTTGTCCATCCTTCAGTGGATAAATGAGATTGAACTAAGTCTTAGCTTATGTTTGTGCACATCACTGTTAATCTTGTTTACCATTGGTTTTGTTTATTATGTATTGAAGGAATAGTTTGGAATTTGCTTCTCATGTTCATAAAATGTGTGTGTGTGATACCTGATGACGGACTGACAGTGAAAGGTCATGTGTCAGCTGGGGTCAGGCAATCGCACTATAGTCTGAAGAATAATGCATGGTTCTAAAACTTGATTCCATTTATGGTCCTAGCTACAGTGCCACATGTGATGGTTCCTTCCTGCCTTGACCACAGCAATGCCCTATATCTTGCAGTCTTCGATAAGGGGCCTAATACAGCTGAAGAGGGTGCAGAATTCTGCAGCAGGACTGTTGACTAAGTTCTCGGTCGTGTCTCATCAGTCCTTTGCTGTACAGTTTGCAGTGGTCAGCCAGTAGCTATAGGGCTTGCATTTATGCTCCTTCTTATTTTCTGAATTATATGCGGTCTCAGTCCTGCTGACAAGAAAGAGCCTGAACACAGGGAACCAGAAGCTAAGTCCCTCAAATTCTCAGGAGATGGGCTGCTATCTGTTCCAAGGGACTGCTTGGAATATTTTTATCACTTGTAATTTGTCTATTTGACTCCTGTCCTTTTGAATCGGGCATTTAAGTAAGACGTCTTGAGCCCTGTGCACACATGTATTGAATGAAAAGACAGACAATAATTTCATACTTTAAAATATTTATTACCGTTGTACCCAACAGGTCTCACTCATACTTGGATTTCTTAATCAAATGTGAAATACACAAGACAATATCTCCATACAGTGGTTGGCATTAACTATGACTAGTCCCAGTACTCTATGAATCTTAGAGTATTGTATATCTTTTTTATGACTAGGAAAAGGAAAGGGTTTGTGGAGTATGCCATTGTTACATAGCATGGCCCTGACTATTTCTCTTCTCTTGGCTAATCCTCTGTTGAGGTGTCCTACAAAAACTGTTTGGATAGCTGCTTGCTGGTTCTTTGTGAAGTTCTGCCTGGGATTCCTTTGACTTCTGATTTTGTTGTGTTTTTTTTGTTATGGCAACACCTTGTTGTGATGGTGGGTGTACATCTTCGAATTTGGCAGTGTCCTTGTCATGGCTGGTCATGTACTATACCTGTCTGCTGATCTCAACACTCTCTTTCTTGCTTGGCGTTAGATGGTATTAGGCTTTGGCAGTTGTATTTCTGTGGCTTATGTAGCAAACAAACTGAAATGTTAGAGAAACACAGCTGTCTGTGAAACGGCTACAGAAAAAGTAAAACATAATAAGACATCTTGAAGGAAATCCATGGGTACTACAAAGAAAAGAACCAAAGAGAATGGAATAGGTTGTACTTAAAATTGTTACTGTGGATGTCCACTGTAGGATAAGTGAGAATTTCTTTAGACTGGCTTTTAGCAGCTTGTGTCTTCATTGCTTTAGCCATGGTGGATGAGGAAATCTTGGATTTATCCATCATGGTGCATACAGGTGCACAGTTGTGACTGTAACATGGTTTAATTCCTGGAAGTAGCCACCTGGTATAATAGGCATCGTTTCTAAGCATTTTGTAAACTGTATTGCCCACTACTAGTCTTGCTGGATCACAAGTTGATGAAGTGTTGTGCTTCATCACAGTAACAATATCTCTCTCTCTCCACATCACCTACCTGGATTGGTTTGCCACTGCGTAAGTCACTATGGATATGTTACACATGGCACCAGATCTCTGTACATTTTAGAATGATAATAGTATGGCATAGATTCCTGCCATGGTATGGTTCTATTCTCCCAGTTCCTTGTCTGTGGGTAGCCTATGAATTATCCTATCAGCTCTCATGTCAATGGATGTAGCTGTGTAAAGTGATAGTACGTCAAGGGGCATGTGCCTCTGTGACTCCCTCAGCTGCATCTTGTACCTCCTTATTTTCTGTAATGTTTTCAGGGAGGCTTTCCAGAGTGACATAACCATGATGAGGACATCAAAGTCACTCTGACATTTAGGGGCAAATGCTCTGAGAGGGACAAATTGCAAAAATATTGTCAATGAATTAGTGCAGCAGTATACAGTACCTGGTTTATGACATGCTGAGTCTGTGTATGGTAGACTGGTATTTAGCACAAAGGGTTAAGACTCTGAGGTATTAATGAGCTGCTGCTGAAGTCTAGGGTTTGATTCCCTCAGCCTCCATTTGTTAACTGTCACTCCAAGTAAGTCACATAGCCAGTGCTTTCAGATTGCCCCTGTAAAAGGAATTAGTCTCCAGTGGGTTTACCTACTGTCCCTTAAGAAAATCCTTGAACCCAAAATGCTGCAAGAGAAAAATGTGGAAAGTTTCTACAAGAGAAAAGTCACCCTTTTCCTGTGAGTAAGCACAATTTTTTTCTGCCTTTTTCTATTTTTTTTCTTTCTTCATTTTCTTAAGACTGTTGCCAGTTTTTATACCTGGACAGATGCTCATCACCATTATGGAGTGACTCTGATGTTTTTACATCTGTATCCATCTACCCAGTGGTGTGTGGGAAAGAAACTTAGACATGTTTCTCTAAAACGTTCTGTTTAAAGCTGAAGAGGATGTAAGCATGCAGTTTCTAAAAGTGTTGGTTCAAGTCTTTGTCTGCATTACATTCTGACCACAGGTATACCTGATATTTCCATGATGATTGTCTATCTGCAAGGTGTTGCTACCTCGATAGGTTGTATCCTGTTTCTTTCAACAAGTGGTATTTGCCTCAAGTATCTAGTCAAGTGAATTACTTTCTAATTGTAGAGTTTCCAAACCTTCTCAGTTCTCAGGCTGTGTCCCGTGTTAATGGGTGAAGAGTGAAATATGTAAGGTTTAAAAAAAATCAGGGGTGCTTGGTTTAATATGGCTGTATGATCTTATGGGTTTGGGAATGTACTGAACTTTTAAGAGGGGAAATGAAATCACTTTACATCCCTGGCCTAAACCCAGAGACTAAGTACCCTCTGTGGTAGATATAGATATGAGAATATCTGCTGGCCTCAAACTAAGAGTATAGCTATACAATATGCTATAATGCTAGTATATTTGTGAAACGTGATGAAAAAATATATTTTGTCACTACATATAATGTAATGACATAATTTTTAATGTTATTCAATCTTATTGGGGCTTTTTATTAAAAGATAGAACCTTAGGGAATTCTTTACCTAATAGGCCCTTCCTTTCCCTAAATTTGGGATGTAGTATAAAGGACATGATTGTCCATATTCTTTTTTTCACCCCTAATGCTCAATTGATGTTAGAACTTAAGAGTTTTTGTCATTTTACCCTGCGATAATTGTTCAATATGTAGGCACATAGCAAGGATTTTGAGAAAATGAATAATGTAGATTATGTTTCTAAAAATGTTTTTAGTTGTAGCACAGAAGGTGTTATTTATGCTCTGAGGTGTTCATGCAACCTTTTTATATTGAAAAAAGTAAGAGGTCCTTTAAGGTTAGGCTGCAGAAACACCTCAGCGATATTAAAAATAAAAAAGGTGAAAGTCCCATAGCAGCTCATTATATATTATGTCATGGGGAGAATGGTAATTTCCTGAGAGGCAGTATTTTGGAAAAGACAGAAGGTTTTAATAGTTTCAAAGTGAAAAGAAGATTATTTTATAAAGAGATATTTATTTTAAAGTATGGTACTTTGGTACCTACTGGTTTAAATTTAGAATGTAATTGGAAAGAGTTATAATCTAATTGGTTTTATATTTTTAATTATGTGTTTTATTATTTGATTAAAGTGTTAATGAATGTCTATATATAAATGGCTTTTTGAAGAAGTTTTTTTATCTCTTTAAAGGCTTGCTAGCAGATGCACTAGAGAATAAAAGTTCTTGATATTTTAGAAGAAAACTGGCCTTTTTTGGTTGTGTTTCATTTTATTGGTTCTACAATTCTGGCTGCATTTGTGAGTTTGATCCCCAAGAAGGGGTTACGATCAGGGAATGGTTTGACATGGTTAGGTATTCTCCACAAGAATGGAGACTTGAGATAGGAAGCTTGGCCTGTCCATGCAACAAGACGGAGTAGGGTGGGCCTTTGGTAATGCTGATGCAGGGCTTCTACTCGTTAGGGTCAATATGATGCAAAGTCCCTTCACCTGCAACAGACCAGTAAAAACAAGGATTCAGAAACCTATATGGTGAGGAAATCATTCTTTGTTGTGCAACTTATAAACAAAGGTGCGGCATCTAAGTCCAAGGAAGTCATTGTTCCACTGTATTCGGCATTCATCGGACCTATCATTGAGTACAATGCCCCCATTGGTATGTACCTAACCAGGTATATCCAATAACTGGAACATTCACAGAGGTTCCTCACTAAAAGAATACAGGGAGTAAGTAATATGTCCTATGCAGACTGCCTCAATGCCCCACCCCTGTATTCTGTCTCCTACAAGCTTTTGAGGGGAGATCTATGCCTGGCATACTGGGCATTGTCAGACCCCACTCTGATGGACCTCCTGCATATCCATAAAACAAACAGTACCAGAATTACCCATTCTAAAGACTTAAACCTTGCCTGTGATATAAATAGGACCTGCTGGAGAGATAGGTATGTATCCCAGAAACCAACCTGTATATGGAACAGGCTCCTCATCAATGTGAAGCAGGGTTCCTCTCTAATCCAATTCAAGTGCAACTTGGACAATTGGATGGAGAACCAGAATTTCATCCCTGGTTTGGCACCTATGTCTCTGATCCAAACAGGTAACCTGTAAATGGTTCATCTCCCAGGCCCATGCTTACACTTATCAAGGGTATCAGAACTTGTCAGAGATTTGGGATGCATGGCCAGGCTTAAAAAGGCCCTTGCGGTTATTAGCCTAGTAAACACCTATGAACCTATGAACTATAATAGATCTTCCTGCTTGCCTACATGCAGAGCTGAGGAGTTTGATTGTTTCACTTGATCAGCCAATGTGTGTGTGTGTGTGTGTGTGTGTGTGTGTTGGGGGGGGGGGGGTTGATCCCCTTAAGGGGTTGAAAGGAGCCAGAATCTACTACATTTAGACAACTTGTAAGTAGAATGGAGGATCAGAGCAGGAGGTCCAGCCTGCTCATGCCAAAGGAGGAGATAGCATGCACTTATAGTCCTAGTAGTGATAGATCTTTGCCTGTCAGGGCAAATATGTTATAATGTCCCTTGGAATACAATGGACCAGTAATATTAGGGATCTAAAGGTCAAATGATAGTGAATCTGTCTGCCTGTGACCAAGTAGAGTTTGAAGAGGTCAGCCAAGGTAGGGTGTTTGACCCCCTGAAGGGGTTGATGGTGAACATGATCTACCATGTTTAAGCAGCCTCCAACAGAACACAGGGAAAGGGTGTGTAGCCCAGACTATCTGCTCCACAGGAGGGGATAGCATGGTATTTTGATCCGGCTGGTGCTGGCTCTCTGTCTATCTGGGTCAATACATTACAAAGTTACTCTGCCTATATTGGAATGGTAACACTGGGGATTCAGACACCCATTTGAGAGTGGAACTGCCTGCCTGTGGCCGAGGGCATTTCCACAAAGTCAGCTGAGTGAGTGGGTTTGACTCCCCAAAGGAGTCAAGGACAAGCATGCTCTGACATAGTTAGGATGCCTGTATGAGGCTATTGAAGTAGGAGGACCCAAATCTTGAGTTGGTGGCTATGAGAAATGGAACCATGTAATGCCATGTAGCCTGCCCTTGTATACAGTCTGCTACACATATACAAAACCTGTGAAATGGTACCATTTCCATGTGCAATTCCTATTAAAGAAACACTCCTGCCCATATATGTGGTGTACACTGTGATCCATGGTCACAAGCATGTTAAGGGTGATGTCATACACCTGGTGTACACTGTGATCCATGGTCACAAGCATGTTAAGAGTGACATTAAAGGGTGTTTCAACCACTGGTGACTGGTTTATATATGATGCAAAAAGATGGATTAGGTGAGCTGTGAAGCATGCAAATCTCTGTGGCTGAAGGCATGACTGTCCTTAACTTCAGCCCCGTGTAAGAGGATGATGCTAGTACTGCTTAAAACTTGAAGTTCTTGCCTTCCCTTCTGAGACTAAGTGCTCTTGTGAAAGTCCAGGTGAGAGTGGCAGTGGGGTAAGTCCCACATGATTACTCTGAAAAGAAGGGTTTATCTCTGTAGAGAGCCCAAGGACCTGTGCAATCTAGCGTAATTAGGGGCATTGCTACAAGTGCTCACATACTAGAAGTTTATTCTACACTTACTTGCTTCCACTTGTTTGAAAATGCAATTGCTCAAACTCCCACTCACCCAGTTGCCCATAACTGCTTAAGCTCTCCCAACACCTATCCCTGTAACAGAGTTCCATCTCTAACCGTAAAACTCCATCTAGTTCCTATCTCTCTAAACCTAAAACTCCCTTCCCACTCCCTATCTCTAAATTCCCTGATTACTCCCTAACCCTAAAATTTCCTTACTACTTCCTGACCCTAAAACTATCTTACCACTGCCTAACTCTAAAACTCCCCTCCTGTTCCCTAAAACTAACTCCCTTTCCACTCTCTCCCCATGGCTACTGTACTTATCTTGCTTGAACTTGAATAATGCACATGGGTAAGGTGTTATATCTGCTTGCCTAAACTCATGTTTGAGTTTGAGTGAAAGCAGCTGCCTGCACAAGCTACAAGATGCTCAAGTCCCTGGTTCTGCAACAGTGTTTTTGGGGCACATTGGACTCAAGCACTTGCAGTAAAACCATGATTAAGCAGCCTTTAAGGTCATGGGGGTGTGTGGATTCCAGGGTGCAGAAGGAAATAGCATGGCCTTTTAGTCATGGAGTGGTATGCCTCTGCTGCTGCAGTATGGAATATTGTAGAGTCCAACAATCTGTACTGGACAAGTAAAACAGGGATTTAGAAGCCCAGATTGGAGTAGATCTGCCCACCTGAAACAACTTGGAGTTTTGTGATGTCTGCTAAGTTAGTAGGTTTGACCGTCTGAAGGGATCAAGAACAGTTGTGATCCAGTACAGTTAGGCAGCTTCTAGGAGAATAATGGATTGGGGATCCTTGACTGATCCTTTCCCACAGAGCTGGATGGTATAGTTATTTGGTTCTGTAAGTGGTAAGCCTATGATCACTGGATCCGAAATGCAGCTAAGTCTCCTAAAATGCAAAGGACTGGTAAAATGGAGGTCTGAAGCCAAAATAAAAATGGACTTCTGTATCTGCCACTATGGGAATGGCCAGGAGTTTGGTCTTAGTTGGTGGGCTTCTCTCCCTGAAAGGACTGAGGGCATGAATAATCTGACATGATTAGGCAACGTGCCAGAGGTATGAGAGGATGGCTGGTTTTGAAAGTTCTGCAAGACAGACTACCCATTCTTGATGGGTGTAAAGCTGGTTTCTTCACATGGTTAAGGTGCTTCCTTTGGGACTGGCCCCTTCCATTTATCACCACTTTCGAGGTGAATGTCTGTATCTGTGAAAACATACTTGAGACAGGATCTGCACCCTTTTGCCTGAGAGGTGTTGAATGAGCTCAGCCTGAGGTAGTGGATTTCTCCCCGTCATGGATTTTAGACCTGACATGATAAGGCAGCTGCAGAAGAGCTGAGAGTCTTGCAAAACCAGAGTTCCTGTTCTCATTAGGTGCTGAGCTGGTCTTTTCATGGGGTCAAGATACCTAGGTCTAGGCCCAGAGGAAGGTATCTTAACTTCATGAAAAGACTAGCTCAGCTGGAAGACTGTATTTGTGGAAGCCTGAATGAGGGAGGATTTGTGCTCCACTGACTGAGGGGAGTTCCATAAGTTCAGCCTGAAGTGGCAAGATTTGTTACCCTGAAGGGCTTGAGGACACAAATGAGCCAATGTAATTAGGAGGCCTACATCACATCTGGGAAGATGCATGGTCCTGAGAAGTCTGCAAAGGCATTGCGCCTGTTGTTGATATATGTTATCGTAAGTCACTTCACAGTGTCAGGGTGTCTCCTTTGGGACAACCCTTTCCAATATCACCACTTTCCTGGTGGGAGTCTGAGCCTGTGTAAGCCCTGATGAGAGACAATTTGTACTCATATGGCTGAGGAGCGTTCCATGAGCTTAACCCATGGTGGCAGATTCGTCACCCTAATGGGTTTGAGGGCAAACAAGATCCAATATGATTAAGTAACCTGGTGGAAACAGGGAAAGAAGTGAAGTTTTGACAGTCCTGCAAAGAGTGAGTACTCCGTCTTTTGTGTCATGCTGGTCTCTTCACAGGGTCAAAGCACCTCTCTTGGACCTGACCCCTTCCATCTGATACCACTGTGTGGTTTGCTGGTAGTCTAGTGCATCTTATAAAGTCTATATAGTTAAATGTTCAGATGTATAAAAGGCATCTGCATTTCTCTATAGGGACCTTCTCCAACCCTATGATCGATCTGTCTCTTTCCCACTGGTGAAGAAATTCTATGTCAATTTGCACAAGATCAGATTTTTCACCAAGAAAACAAATGCATTTTGGGATGTGGGGCTTGGCACTCTTCCCAACATTCAAGGAAAGACTTTTAAATCTGGGTTAAAGTGAAGGGGTATTGTCATGCATTAGGGTATGCCACATTGTGATTTGTAGCTGTGTATGTGTTGTAGCCACTTTGTGCAGAAAGTTATTTCTGTACCATTAATTTCTACTAAGTTCATTCTTAAGATGGCTGCCTTCTAACCCCCCCAGGATACAGATGGTGTCCAAGTAGCCCCCAAGGTGTCCTTCAAAGGAAGAAACCCCCTCTTCAGCAGAGGTTGTGGCTACACCTCCCCTGTTTCATCCTGTTATGTTTTTCTGGTTGATCCTGCCAGTAACATATGCTTGTGTCAAATATTACACCATGCAAGTCTGAGTATAAATGGTACTGTGAAACAGTGAATAGCTCATTAAGTCAGCTGTGCTTCTTTTGATAGCCATCACTTGAATAATAATGGCAATTCCAGAGCTAATACATGCTGACAAGCATTGACATCCAGAGCGGTAGCTGGTTCATCTAGCACCCAGTGCCATTGTCCAATCTGGCACCCCCCACAACTCTTAGTTGGGAAGCTAAAAATAGGGTCTTCTGTATTTAAAAACTGCAGTAGACTGCTTGCTACAAGTTATACCATCCATGAAGCACTGAAGAAAGTGTTTCACTTTTGAAAAACTGTACCAGAATTCATTTATATACCATCATCTAGAAATGCAGGTGCAGAAATAAATGTCTGTACTGCACTACAAATTGATCAACCTCAGCCAATCATCTCCCCCAACACCTTGCACCCAGGGTGGCTGCCCTCTTTGCTCCACCCTAACTATACTTCTGCTCACCTCCAGGGATGTGTGCATTTATCACATCAAAACCGATATATTTCTCAGCCTAGTAACCTTAGTGACTCTAGATAAACTTGGTACAATTGTGCTCCATTCTGGTGGAGATGTGACATTCAAATGTCTGTCCTATCAACTTTCATTGGTACTATATGTCCCTACCATGGTGATCACAGATAACAAGGAATTAGTATTAATTTCCACAGAGGGAGTGTGGGAAACAGCTACTACATCCAAGAAAGGCAGCAGGTGGGCAAAATGCCCACTCACGGTACAGGGAGGTAGTGACAAAAAATAACAATACAGAAGTGCATTGAGGCTCGCTACCTTGAATGACTATATTTCAACTCCTTTAATAAGGGTCTGATGGAGGGCAGATTTGGTGTCATCAGATGTGGCAATTCCAGCTCCAATTACATAAAGTTGTAGTTAAACCATCTGCAGTTGGCTCTTTGGATCAGAATGGCGGTTCTGCTGTGAAGTGAGCTACTTCCTGTCTTAACCCCACTTTTCAGTACTTCCTTGCTGATCTTACCTTAATGTCCGAGAGGTCCAAAGCATTTACTTTGAAATGTTAGTGTCGAAAGCAGGCAAGTTCAGGTTGAGTTGTGAATAAGGGAACAGGATGCCTGTTGCAGTTTTTTGATTTTTGTAACTGGGGTCATGATTAAGAGATGGACAACAGTAGCACTAATATTGTACCAATAGAGGTGAAATATGCACACCAACACAGACTGAGAAAAAGTGAAAGCATTTGCAAAGAATGTGTTGATTAATCATGAATGAAAGCCATGGGTTTAAAGATGATCCGATACCATTATAGTTTCAACAATAACTGATACCAGCTAGTGAAGTGGTGGTACTATTTCCATGGCCCACCATAGTGCTACAGGAAAACTAAAGTCTTTGGGCTCCAGGGGGAGTATGGTTGCAAAGCTGAAGCTTAAAGGTATTGACAGAATAGTAGACTGGAGCTTGAAGCTTAATATCATGGAAAACCTCACACTGGCCACATATGGAAAGGATTAACAGATTGATTTTGTCTTGATTCTATAGCTGGTGAAGCATGACTATTCATTGTTGCTGGAATGGTTTGTCTGGCTAATAGCCTGCCAGGCTAAGGACAGTCACAAGGTCTTCTTCAGCTACTTCAGGAACCTTAAAGGTAATACTCAGCTGTGTGCAGAACTGGTCGTAAATAGCACTAACTTCACTGACCAGGGTGACATAGCAAATCTGCTGACTGATAAAGTTAACTCCAAATCCGACTCCCCCACTACTCCCTGTGAAATCCTTTCTAGCATATTCCCCCAACCATCAACAGGGAGGAGGACCTGGAGGTGCTTGCTAAGGCCAAAAACACTGCTTCAGTGTGCCCAGACAATATCCCTGGTTGTCTCCTAAATAGACTAAAACATGACCTAGCAGGACCACTCCAGGCACTCTTCAACTACAACCTCAAAACAGGCTACATGCCAGGTAAATGGAGGGTCATAGTGGTCATCCTATTCATAAGGATGGACCATCAACCTGAGCCCAGGAACTACAGCCCCATCAGTCTGATAAGTCTAATATGCAAAGCCATGGAATAAATTATCATGGAAATGACCAACAAGAACATTGGCAACCTACAGACATTGGACCCATCCCAGTTTGACTTTGTTAATAGTAAGTCTTGCCTACTTAACCTGATAGACTACTTACAGAGGACACCATGGCTATAGATGAGTGGAAAACGGTGTATAGAATCTACCTTGGCCTGGCCAAAGCATTTGATACAATAACACACTCAGGTATTGTTCACAAACTCTCAAGACTAGGAATAAATCCCTACATAACTTGCTGGATTGGCAGCTGCCTCACAGATAGGACCCAAAAGTCAGGATTAGTGAGACCACCTTCACCAAGAGTCAGGTCACCAACAGAGTACTCCAGGGCTCTGTGTTGGGCCCGCTCTTGTTTGGTATCTACTTTTCGGAAGTCAAGGCTAATATTAAAGGCCTCTGGCTCACCAAGTTCGCAGATGAATGTAAATTGGGAGCTATCATAGAGTTCCCCCATGACACCAACATCCTACAAGAGGGTCTAACACAAACAAATGACTAGTGCAAAAGCCACGGATGAAAACTCAGTGCAAAGAAATGCATTATAGTGCCCTTTGGGAAAAGTGTGCACCCAAGCTAATTACTTCATTGATAAAACACTCCTAAGAGATGACCCAGTAGTTAGGGATCTAGGAAAATATGTAGACAGTAATCTTGTGTTCGACCAACACATAGCCAAAATAGTAAGAAAATCATTCTGTGTCACCCAACTCATAAGCAAGGATATGGCATCCAGGTCCAAAGAAGTAATAGTACTTCTGTATTCAGTCCTTATCAGACCCACCATTGAGTGCAATGCCTCCTTCAGTGTGTACCTAACCAGGCACTTGCAACAGTTAGAACACCCTCAAAGGTTCCTCACCAGGAAGATTCAGGGTATGAATACCCTGTCCTGCACAGATAAGCTTAAGGACACAAGACAAACAGCACCAGAAACACTAGATCCCAGGACCTGAACTTTGTCTGCAACCTAAACATAACCAATTGGAGGGACTTATATGTGTCTCAATGGATCCCCACACTGTGGAACAAGCTCCCCATCTGCATGAGGCAGAGGTCATCCCTGATCCTATTCCAAAGAATCTTTGATCATTGGTGGGACATCACAAACTCACTGCCAGTCTGGCCCCCATGTTTTCGATGGGCAGAGGTCCACAGTAAATAAATTAATCCCCAACTAATACCCCCCCCCCCACACACACACACACACACACATGCATAACCCTAAACTACCTCATTACTAACATACCCCACAGTATAGGTGTGCAAGGAACTCTGGGACAAAACTGGGTTGGATTGCGCAACTAGGCTTCTACAGACTTGGTGGGCATTAGCCTAGTACGAACTTATGAATGGGACTCTAGCATGTTAACTAGCAATGCATCCCTGTATGATTACAGCCAAACTTCTTAGAGAGGGACAAATCATGTTCAAATGCATAAAGTAGAGCAAAAACAAGTCTGGATGCTCTTTAAATGTCTAGAGTTGCACTCATGCTACAGTGAGTAGACAGGCATGTTGTCTACCCTCAGCCGACAGGTTTGGGTAAACCAGTGAATACCCTTGAAGACAGGACTAGGGATTACAGTTATTCCACGTGAACAAAGAATTTGAGTAAGTGTGGGTTATAAAGTTGGATTGATCAAGCTCCTACCCACTGTACACACTCTGCATTACTACTACCAATCAGATGATTCAGTGAGGTCTTCACATTGGTCTCGCTGGAGTTTGTCATGGCCCTGTTGGTGTGCTGAGAAGATGATCATACCTGACTATGTACAGTAAAAAAAAGGCATAAGGGTGCTCTAGGTGGCTTCAGGAATACTGTTTCTCTCATACTATGTGCTCAAGTGGATGTGAGGATGACAGAACCCACAACTTCTGGGATGGGTTGTAAAGCTCCTGATGTTCACTAGTGGTCCCAATACCCATTAGATGATGGAGTCCTGTCCTGTTACACCCTATCCCGAACTGCTGTGCCGCCTCATTGGCAGTAGTGATGGGAGTATGTGTGGGACCATGTTGTACATGGTATGCTGCTGCAGACTTGATATGTGGAGACAGTTGTGAATAAGGTGTCCTGTCATGGTGTTATCTGCTGAATGTAGTATCATGGGGTGACCTCCAATGGTGGGAAATGGAGCAGGGGCTTTGCTCCTTCCTTTGTGGGGTCACCCTTGTGGTACTATACACACTCCCTTTAGTTCTGTTAAGTGCCTGCAAAGATTGCCTCATTTCCATTAAGATGTTGCATTAATGACACAATAGTCACTTTTCTACACTCTGTCTGGCCAAGAAACTGACTCACTGGTCACTGCAGGAGACAATGCCCTCCTGTGTGTGGAGCTGGTAACCTCAAGATGTGCATCCATGCCAGCATTTGCGAAACCTCACATGCTTCTCTCATCTTGGCCCCTGAGTTGATGGTGGTGCTACCAAGAGTCAGTCCCCATGTCCGTGTACAAACTGGGTAAAAGAGAAACATACAACTCTGGGAGGTGGATCCCTTTGCTCATACAGCAATGAAGAAAGCAGCTAACAGTGAGAAGTAAATTTGAATTGCAGGACACAGATCATTTACACTTCAAATGTAGCATACAATTGCAGGTTACTCCTGGGGCTTTACATGGCTGAGGGTTGAGACTTAAATAATTCCAAGGGGTGTATTTCCAAAAATTCATCTGTTCTCTTATGGGAGCTGAGTGTGAGTTCTCCTATCCCACTTAAAATGAGACATGGAGAAGCATCTGCCTTTTGTACCATGGCTGGATTCACTCTGTATTTAGCAGGCAGCCTAGGCCCTTTGTCGTCTTACTTTCCGTAAGTTTTTCTCTCCTAAGTGAAGTGAGGGATGTCATGTGCATAACGTGGGGCTGTCAGTTGCTGATCACATGGCTATTCCCCCATGGTACCTGACATCTGTGTCTCACCAGTGGTTTACTTCCCTTCCTGAATCTCTGTCCTTGCATTGGTGGTCATATTTCTTTGCCTACATGTATCTAAGTAGACTGGTCCTCTACTGCTAGTGTTATTCCACTGTAGGCATGTTGTTGTTTGACAACAGTCCCCTGTGACCACATTGGTCCAGAAAATGACATCAGATTAGACAGCTTGACCAGCATATTACTAAGTGGAAGAAAAATATACTAAGCAGAATTCACTTTGTAACAGTGAAATAAAAGGGAAGAGCCTAGCAACAAATCACTACCTGTCTGGCAAGTACTTGAAATGTGGCATGTAGAGGTTCATCTTCCTGGTGCTGCTCCGAGGTTCAAGTCTTTGCAATGGAGGCCAAGCATGGGTAAATAGCTGAAATAACTATGACCCTGCTAAAGTACCAGATGCCTTGTCATCTAATTAGTGACACACATGAACAGATAATCAAGATTCCCACTGTCCTTGCATACGAATTAGTGAAACCAGAAACCACAGCCAGTGAAATTGGCCTGACAAAATTTGTAAAAGATCTTGTTGAGGTTGACTTTAACTTGGCTCTAGTCTAGAAGGAGACATGAGACATGTAGGATAAGTTGGAACCCTCAGCTGACATGTTTTTCACTTACCTGGTGAGGCAGGATAGAGTGTGCCATCAGAGATCTTGCTTTTGGCTCCAAGAATCCAGCCTAAATGGTATGACCCATGCAGGAGACAGTGTCAGATGGGAGTTTTTCTGGGTGGAACATCTGTTAAAAATGAACACAATCATATTAAGGTGAGCTCAGGTATAGAAGTATCCTGTGGGTAGAAGAGCCATACCACCCTTTCTGTACCTCCCTTGCTACCTTCTACCCTCTTACCTTAGCCATATCCTCCCTTACTATGTCCTCGAACCTCTGTATGAATATAGAGTGGGTCCTCACATCTACTGATATCCAAGTTTTTTAGATTTAATAGATGTCAGAAAAGTTGCCTCAGGGATAACTGGTTTGTGGCAGCCAAGCATTCATAGCAATATCACTTTTTTAGCCTTAGATATCATCTCTTCCTATCATTCTGAAGCAGAATTTACCAAACATTAGACTGTTCATCCACTAATAGGGAACATTGTCTGAGTTTAGCCCATTATCAGGCATGTTAGTTTTGCCCTACTGACATTTTTTGTTGCAGTGGTGATCCTGTGCAGTATAAGAAGAGATGTAAGTTCAGACATTTGGTGTATGTACTCAGCTGACGAGCCAGGGCTGTGAAGCGGGATTCTGACGGAACACCTCTATATCAGAATCCCACCTGAACGTAATTATATGTCTTTGCTATCGACTTTCAATTAGCCAGAGGTAGCTGTCTGAAGGGTCAGAGAAGAGTGCCTCTAATCAATGGATTGGAGTGCAGATGGAAGGATGCCACATCTTCCCAGGAGTATACCACACATTCTTAGGGAACCAGGTGATAAATCATTCATAGGTGACCTAATTCTGGGTCAGGGTTCCATGCAAGGCACACAGTGAAAAGCTGCAGTCTATTGAAAGACAGCCCTTGAAACAAGATTTTTTTTCATACACTGTGAAACAGCAAGTCTGTGCTCTTGCTGGAGGGAAGACCTGTCTGCCAAAGTTCTCAGCTGCTTTTTAAGATGGCAGATGACAAATATGTGGTAATCCTATGTAGGATAAATGTGCTATGCATTCATTTGTTTGCATCAATATTGTGAATGTCTGGAAAGTTCACAGAGGATGCTTATACACATGAATTTATTGATGTATTACCAGCATGTGGAACAAAAAAGAAATCTCTACAGTTTGTACAATGGTGCATTCTGCAAAGAAATGAGCTATGTACATAAATACAAGAACAGGCAAAGCAGATGAAAACATAGAGAAGAAATACACAAGGATATTCTCTACGTATTGCATTTAAATGCATCCAGTCACATCACATAGAGCTGGGAACTAGTGCAGATAGCTGGAAGTTGGCCATTGAAGAATTCAAAGACTCCTGACCCCAGCTTGATATCTGCTCTGAAGGATGCATCCAAACATTGATTAGGGACCCAGCCTGACATCCTGAATATGAGTTGGCAAGTAGAGACAGTTAGTCATTTGGAGAATCTGCTTTATGGTGAAAGTCCCTAAAGGGAACAGTAGTGTCTGGATGGGGACTGCTGTAGATATGTTAAGGGAGGTCTTGCAGAGACATCTCTGATGTCCAAGGACCTCCACACAGAGATTAAGTCTTCTCCTCAGAAGTCTGGATGAGGAAAGATCTGACTGCTAATGACCTTAGGGAAGTTCCATGAGTTTTAGCCAAAGAGGAAGGATCATCTCGCATGAGGACTCAAAGGCAGGATGATGTGCCATGGTTAGACAGCCTCTAGGAGAATAGGAAGTCAGGTAGGACCTTTACCTCTTCCCAGCACAGTGCTGGAGGTGCCTTCCATGGATGTCCTGAGTCAGGGCCCCTCTCCCACTTCATGAAAATCTCAAAGGGACCTTATGGCCCATGCACTGTGGACTGGGACAGTTGCAATTTGAGTGGAAAAGAACCTTGGGGTGCACCCCCCCCCCCTTGGAAGTCTGTCGACTCTTACCAGAGACTGCTCAATGGAAGCTGAGATGACAACAGATCTGACAGGGGGAGCTCAATGTGATCAGACTAAGACAGACGTTATGGTACCCTTGGCCTGTCTGGGCACAGTGCAGGAAGCATTCCAGTGGGCCCCTGAATTGAGTGTCCCCCAGCCTACAGAAGTCCAGCAGGTACCTTGTGCCCCATGCACTGCAGATGTAAGACAGTTGCAACTTAGGTAGGATGGGACCTAAGGATGAACTCCCTTTCTGAAGTCTGGCAACCCTCACCAGAGACTATGTCCCCTCAGTGGAAGTCTGGGTTACAACAGATCTGACTGCCTCTGGCCAGGAGGCTTCCACAAGGTCAGCCTGAGTCAGAAGGTTTATCCTCTAGAGTGCCTGAAGGCATATGCAGTGTAGCATAGTTACTGAATCCTAGGAGAATGGCTAAAGTCCTGCAAACAGGATGGGAACATTGGGGGTGGATATGGGAAGCAGGACTGTAGAGTCAGAGGTCTACCTGAAACAAATGACCAAATCATAGTGGAATGGCAGCAGTCTCTGGCTGAAGTGGGAATGTCATGGACAAGTGTGGAGGGCAGGGTACTGAGGGGTTGAGGTCTTGGTTGTAGATCTCCCCATGCAGGCAGAGATGGGAACAGCCTGGGCAAAAGTGCCATGGATGCCAGTCTAGGAAGACAGGGTGTTGGAATGGAGGTCCCCAGAGAATGGACTGGCAGCCAGTAGCCAGGAAAGGAGGGAGGAACTGGTGTGGCAGAGCAAGGACAGCGAAGTGATGGGGGACCTGCCTTCTGAAATTACAACTTTCTGGGGAAGAAGTCAAACACATCGATAATGTTTGGGTGTATGATTGAGTCTGAAGAGATCTAACTATTTATTTATTTACTGTCCAGCCCAAACGTCTTCAGCTAAATGCAACATATAATTGAGTTATCAACATACCCTGACAAAAATGTTTGCTTTCTCAGTAAAGCTAGTAATTCAAAACTCAGTTTAAAATTAAATGGCAATTATTTTTCACGGCACTGTAACAAAAATCTAGACTCCATTAATGAGTCTAAAATTGTCATGCAGTATACAACTGTACTTGTCTGAGTACTTCCCAATCACTATAGATGTGAAGGCTTGTATTACAACTTTCTTTTTTAAGCACTCAAGTTCTAGAAAACGCCATTAATAGTAACTGTTTGGTTTGACATTTTTCAGTAGTAATGCAGCCTGGCCTGGCAAAGAAAGACATCACTATTTCAAAAGACAAAACATAATTATTAGGATGGTATGATAGTGCCACCTACTGGTTTAATGTGCTAGAGCAGACAATTCAAATAACAAAGCAACTTCATAGACTATTTCAGACACAATACTAATACACTGTAAGGCCACTGAACCTAATAAACCTATTAAAATAGAGTTCATGAAAACAAATAGATGCACAGTGATGAAACATGAATATCTGCTAGGTCTGACATAATTTTTTTTTTCATTAATCATCTGTTTTGCCTTACAACTTCTCATGTTCCATACTGTGTGCAGAAGAAAGTAAATGCGGGGCTCTGACATAATGGTTAAGGTGTTTACCTTACAGACACAAAGTGCAGGGTTTGATCCTTACAAGGGCAGTAAACCTAGTAGTAATAAAGTGATCTTAGCTCAGAGCACATCAGATTCAAATTCTCAGGGCTGATATATTGCACAAGTAAAACAGTCAGCTGTTGGTTGTCTTCTAACTACTGATTCAGCTGATAGGAGCAGCTGGCAGGAATTTTTCAGCTATAAGCCTTGCCTCAACATGGTAAAATAATGGGTCATCTGTTGATTGTGTCTGCAGTGTCCCTCCATATTTTGTGATGTGTCTTTTAACATCAACACCCCTTTTGGAATGTACCTCACAAGACATCTGCAGCAGCTGGAAAGGCCACAGAAGTACCTCACAAAGAGGATTACTGTCCCAAACAAATGCCCTACACTGACCATCTCAAAAAACTCCAGCTTTATTCCATAGCATATCGCCTACTCCGAGGTGATCTCCGCCTAACATATAAAGCTATGTCAAACCCAGAGCTGTTGGACATGCTACACCTAAAGAAATCCCAATCCCTCTGAGCTACATGCTCTAGGGACCTAAACCTTGTTACCACAATAAACAGAACATGCTGGAGGGATAGATTCCTGTCCCAGAGACTTCCCATACTCTGGAACAGGCTACCCATCTATGTCAAGCAAAGTTCTTCATTAGCACACTTCAAGAAAAATCTTGATGAGTGGATGGGAAATAGGAAATACATCCCGGGGATCACTTCTGTGTCTCTGCTCGACAATGGCACAGGCAAATAACTTTCTTGGGTGGCGTAAGCCAGGGAACCTTGTTGGCTAGGCTTATGTAGGCCCTTGGGCTGATAGCCTAGTACCTACCTATGAACCTATAACATCGGTGCAGTCTTTTTTTACAACTTGCCATATGCCTTCTTTTGAAAAAAAAAAAGGAACAGTACAAAAGAGAAATGTGACTGCTATCACCATGGCAATTCAACAACTACAGCTCAAAACTCACTAATCTTGCAAAGATATAATTTATTGGCTGTGTTTCACAGCATGGTCAGAGTTTTGTCTAACACTGTAGGCCACAACTTGCAGCATACTCAAGTAAATGATGTTTCCAGTTCATAAAACCATGAAGGCCACCAAAATTCATGATTAGATCAGGACCTTAAACAGAAAGAAAAAAAAAAAGAAAAACATTTAATTTATTCTCTTTTTAACCTGCTATCCTCATTACCAGCTTGGTGGATATAGGGCATCCTGAGGCAATGTTGAAATTGCCTCATGTTTACTGACAGCCAGCTAATTCTCAAACAAACTGATATGGTAATGTGAGAAATGTATTTACACAATGCCACTGGAGACAAAGCTCTCACATAAAAGCACTCCTAACATCAATAAAGTTGTCAGTAGTATGCACGCTGCAGACATCACACACAGTTTGAAGCAGACATAAAGACCCACATATAGTGAGGCACTTAAGTGTAACCTTTCTAAACCCCAGAGACCTCCTAGACAAAGTACACATAACAAATACAAATGTACTCCTTCAAAACAACGCCCACATCAACACATACAACCACATCTCATGGAGTCTCTACTTCTAAACCCATAAGGCAAGCCACCACACAAGCCAACATTCTGGTCACTGAATACTCCATTGTAAGACACACTGATGTCCCTCTCACTAGGCTGAGTAAGAAGAAAGTCAAGGTCAGTTCCTTGTCAGGGGCCAAGATCTGCCACTTTACGCATATACTCAGGTCATTGAACCACAAGTACCAGTATGACTCAGTCATAGTCCATGTGGGTGTAAACGACCTGAGATATACCTCCCTAAACTATATGAAGAGAGACATCATGCAGCTCTCTGAATATGTGTGTCCCAGGCTGGTATGACCCTAGCACTGAGCAGCATGTTATCTTCTCCAAGGTTGATTCCACAATATGAACAGAAGATGACTGACTTTAATAATTGGCTTAGTTTCTGATGTTATTCTAAGTGGGCGGAATATTTGTCAACATGGAAGCAGATGTTCAACAGACCATGCTGCTTTGCCAGGGATGGTCTACACATCTCTCCTCCAGACTTTGGAATATTAGCTAAAACATTGTCGCCTACTTGTGATGTCCCCTCTCTGGACCAGTAATCAAGGAGCCTGAATACTCACCACTGACAGTGGAGAGGGACGTTCACTTGGAATAAAAATAGATACAGACAGTATTTCCAGATGCAGCTTTCTGCATCAAGCACAATTTCCCTTAAGAGCAGACAGTAAGCACACTAAGTCCAAGGTTTGGATTTCTCTCTCTGTCTCCCTCCAGGTCCCCAGTAAGACTCCCCACTGGCACAGCTATAGAGATGAGTCCTCACCCAACTGTCCAGGCCAAGTCCTCCAGCACCCTCTCTGTGAAACCAGTGCTTCTTGTCCCTGCTCCAAGCAGTTGACACACACTCTTTGAGATTTGATTTTCACACACTCATACATACACACACACACACACACACACACACACACACACACACACACACACACACACACACACACACACACACACACACACACACACACACACACACACACACACACACACACACACACACACACACACACACACACACACACACACACACACCTATGCCCCCTTTTGCCCAGACCATAAGGTAGTTACTGCCACCAAACTTTCCAAAGCAAGCTACTCTAAGGTTCTTACAAGGGTACCTAATTATACCCAGTGAAAAATAATATTAGTACAAAAGGTAGTGCTTTGACCAGTGCAGTAAGGCTTTCAGGAGTGGCCACAGAGTCACCAAATAGCTGTGAGTACTCTCAAAGGTTAACATATTCTCCAAAGGACCAGCCACAATGAAACGTTTAAATATATTTAATAATAAACAATGAAAGCACATGAAAATACTAAATGTCTGTTTACAATAAACACGAGTTTCAATCACAGGGAATATTAAAATAACATTGATGAATAGATTCACATAGATACAGAAAAAAAACAGTACTTAACTAATCTCACTATATTTTCATAACTGACCTAAATAAATATTATTCTCTAGTTCGCTTACTAGATGAAGGCAAGATGAAGGAGGTGAGAGGTCCTTCTTTGTCAGGTTCCAAAAACAGAGTGCTTCTGACACTTCTCTCTCATCTGGTATCAAAACATAATTTTTGTTCTAGATTACAGAATGACATCACATACATCTTGTCATCTGACGTCTGGTTCCCATGCTATCCCCATTGCTAGAAACTGAACCAGTATTTAGCAGATATGTGTTACCATACACACAGATATAGCTTTGCTGAGATGTTGTATAGCATTTGGAATCTATAAAGCCATAAAACAATTCCACTTTTCCTACAGACGCTAATAAACCATTCTCTGGCACAGACATTTAGTCTCTTGTCTGCAGTCAGAAATGTAAGATATGGCCTAAATTAAGTAATTTAATTTCTTACTATTTTTCAAAGTTAGCTAGACTGAGATTAACCTCTTCTCTTCCAGTAGCCTCCGTTAACATATATACATTTCCTCAGTTACAATACAGTCAGGACCCATTGCTGGTACATTTATTAACACAAGCAGCTTTACAAATATATTTTTTCAGCACAAGCATCTGTACAAATCATTTTGCTATACAAATGACATATAATTCTTTACACAATTCCAGCTAGCTATGATGGCATGTGTTACACATCCACTGCCCTACTTCTCCTGGCATAGCTGGCACTCCTATAGTGCCTTTTTAGGTAATGACAAACTGAAAGTACTTCTGACATAGCAAATCAAAACCAAGAAAATCTAAAGGTGTTACTGCTCAATGCTGGGAGTCTAATCTCCTCACCCTAAAGAATGCTGGTGTTTGTGCAGTCACTGACACATGGTTTTAAAGCCATTAAGAACACACCGGCAGTGCAAGGCTATATTGTTTTCCATACATTTAGATCAGCTACTACACAGACAGGGACTAAACGTGGAGGTGCCTCAATTTACATAAAAAATAAATATGCCTCAATGCTGGTCAGACAGAACAATACACTTGAGCTTCGCCACTTTCAAATCAACACAGGCAAATTCCCATGCCACTTCCTTGCAAACTACAGGTCATCCTGTATGACCCAATAAACCCATAACATGTATTTAAATTTACTGGTAACACTCATCATCTAATCCAATACCACTATTAACTGGGAATTGTATATAACACCAAATGTGCAGGCACAGAGATTCCTGAAGTTTGTAAACACAAACTCCATGGACAAGATCTCCAGTATGCTGACCAAAGTTCAAACATACTGGATCTGGTCCTCACTAATATGGGCGAGTGCTGCACACCCCCTCCCCCCAGTGTAATGTCTTCTCCGATAAGGTCAGACCACAAAATGGTCTCCTTTGAAGTAAATATAAAGCCTGGAACCCCAGCTAACCCTGGGATGTTCAGGAACTACTATAAGGCTAACTTCTTACTATTACGTGATAATCTGGTAAAATTTCAAGCCACAATAAACACTAAGAACACTGCTGCCTATGTGGAACTGTTCACCCTATATTATTCTGTTAATAGATACATAGAGGCAGCTGCACCCACCAGGAAGAAGAATAGAACTAACTCAAAAAACAAACCACCCTGGTAGAGTCACAACATCAACAAGCTGTATAACAGAAACAAGAAAACATCACAAAATTTAGGAGTTGTAGCACCCATCAGGATAAAAGCACTCTTATCAAACTAACCAAACAACTCAGATGACAAATAAAGTCTACCAAAGACAAATTTGAGGTAAATTTAGCCTACCCGGCCAAGGACAACCATAAGGCATTCTTTAGATATGTTTACAACCTCAAAGCCAATACACAATTATGTGCAGAGCTTATTGTTAATGGAGCCACCTATACTGAGCCAGATGTCCAGATGGGAGAGATGACAGGGGTCCAGATGTAGAGATGATATGGTGTCCAGATGGAGAGATGATAAAATCAGCAAGCAAAGAGATGTAGTATTGCTGAAACTGAATTTGCCCTCAAGTCTTGTTGAGTACCTTCACGAGGTGGACCCTGTTTTTACAAAATCTCATCAAGATTACCCTGATATATAGACTGTATTTTATATAGCATATATCATGTACAAAAGTAGGTTAAAAAATAAAAAAAGGTAACTGGGTGCAGAAGTCCCAGGATAAAAAAAGTGACCAATCTGATAGGCGCAGTGGTGCTAGGACTGGAAAAAATTACAATGTAGAATCCTCAAGAGATGGAAACATTCCTACAATTGGGCTAGGCCAAGTTCAGGAGGAGGGTGGCCTCTCCAGTTGTATAAGGAAGTAGTAGTCCACAAAAATCACAAAATCTGACAGGCCAAAAAAGAGCCATAATGATGATAGAGTGGACTGTTGAGGACAAATAAATTACGTATTGTTACTATTATGCAAGAAGCAAGAATTTCCAGATAGAAGATATTCAAAAAGATTAAGAGATAAATTAGAAGATACAAAAATACTTGCACAAAAAATTTCAAAGACTTCAAATGCAAGTGTGTGTTCATTAATACAACAGATTCATAAAAAGTACTATATAGAAACCTTGGGCCATTTGGAAAAAGAAGCAACTGAGGAAGTGCAAAAATATAAAGAGCAAAAGCTAGAAATTTTTGAAAGGTATAAAAAAGAAACATGAACATGGAGAAAGAAAAAAAAAGAGAGAGATCTGATATTGTATAATATTTATTCAAAGGAAAAAGCCAAACTAATCAAAACAAAAAAATGCAGCTCAAAAGATATTTGAAGAAAAATATAGGCAAAGGCATCCAGATATGGAGAATTTCACAATACAAAAATAAGATCACAAAGGGGAAACGTAGAACAGAAGATTAGTAAAGTAAAAGTTAAACAAATAGAAGCTGAAGTTATGGAATACATGCAAAGTGAAGGATTTAGTGTAGAAACTCTAACAGAAGTTATATCACAGAGTGATGGAACAATGAGTCCCCAAAGTAAGGAGAAACAGGTGGAGGGGAAGATATCTTCAGAAGAAATATGGACATTGGAATGAAAAAGAGATTTAATATGGTGCGGTACTTATGCAAAGGAGAAAGCAAAACTAATCAATGCAAAAAAGCAGCACCAAAGATATTTGAAGAGAAATTCAGGCAAAGGCATCCAGATATAGAAAATTTTACAATAAAAAAAATAAGAAAACAAAGGGGGAAAGACGAAAAGAGGATTATTAATGGAGAAGTTAAAGAAATAGAAACTGAAATTATGGATTACTTGCAAAGTGAAGGATTTAGTGTGGAAATCCAACCCTGGTAATATCACAGCATGAAGGAACAGTGAGTCCCCAAATTAAGGTGAAACAGGTAACATGGGAAGCATCTGATCAGTTGTCACATGAAGAGACTCTGGAGCCTTCAGTAGGAAACCAGTATAAAAGTTCAGTTGGAGCTGCACAGCAAGGGAAGGAACAGGAAATGCTGGCAACTCTTACGCAATCAATGGTGTGGAGTGATAGGCCAGTGAGTTTCATTACGAAAGAGCAACGGAAGGTGCAGGATGCAGCTGAAGAGAATGTGTCACAGGAAGATGTTCTGGAATTTTCTGTATAATGCTTGCAGGAAACAGAGAATAAAGAATGTGCCATCACTTTAGAAAAAAAAAATCTAAAGGAAGAGTTGCTTGATTTGCTAGAAATGGATAGACATATTAAGATCAATGAAAGAAATAGATCACAGAAAGTCAATAAGACCCAAAATGCTAGAGGTCTTGTATAAAACAAATGAATATAGTAATCAAGACTATTAACAAAAATTCACATGATATAACAGAAGTAAATAGTATCTCCTGGATTTACTAATCTTCCATGCAGGGCTAGCTTAGTCCTGCACGAAAGCAGCCGTTTAGGAGCAGGACGGCAGAGTGCCATGCATATTAATGAGGCATGCTGCCTGAGCTCCTAATCTTACATGGAACGTGTAAGAGTGCAGGGGGCGTGTCTGAGAGCAGAGTTCTCAGAATATACATGCCCCCACAATGCAGAATGGCAGAAAGGGGTAAGAAATGAGCGAGACCGCTCATAGGTGTCTGCATATCCCCACCAACAGTCCCCCTTGTGTACAACAGCAACATTAGATATAAATAAAATGAAGAAACCCTTTTATTATTTTTTAAAAAATCCGATTAAAGCTAACCGTAGGTGTGCGGGTGTGCCCATCACTTAGCTACGGTTAATGTAGCTTAAGTGGCTGAACAGGATAATAAGGAAGATATATGCAAATAACACAGCATAGCAATAGTGTAGTGAGCAGAGCATTCGCTTTATAAGCAAGCATTCCTGGTTCAAATCCCACTGCAGCAGATTCCATTTTCCATGGCAAAGCATGTTATGAGTAATATTTATGTTGCACAACCCACTACATAACATATTTTTTATGAACTGGAGTACTGCAGTAAATGCACATGTGAGGTGTCAGTGTCATAATGAATAAGGCACTAGTAAGCAGGTTTAAGCACAAATAAGCAGTAGTTGTTGTTGTGTGTCTTTCGGCTTTTCCCAGTTAGGGGTCACAACAGTGGAACTCCGGTCCGCTAATGATTGGCAGTAGATTTTTCACAAACGCCGAGGTGCCAGCTTGATGTTCAACCTTCAACGAAAGCACACCCATTACACATGTCTTTCGAACACCCACCCAACCGCGGGGAGGACATGCAGACTCCACACAGAAGGCACTCCTCGCACTCCAGCCGAGAATCGAATGGGAGAACCTCTTGCTGTGAAGCAACAACACTACCACTGCACCACCGCATATTGAAGCAGTAGTACGCATACATAAACACTAGTAAGTGGGCTTAACCCCATTTGCACAGCGGTAAGCAATGCCTACACTGGTTAAGCAATTCTCAAGATAACACTATGTAAGCAGATGTAACGGCAGGTTAGCAGTGCTTACAGTCGCACAAACCCGCTTACAACTGTTCAAAAGTGCCTTAATCACTCTGTATCCAACGGCCCTTGTTCTGCCCATCAGCAAAATAAACAGCCATGCAAGTCCCGAACCCAGGACCCTATACACCATAGTCACAGTCGTTAACCACCAAGCCATCATAGAATTACAGATGAATAAGGTAGCAGCAAACAAGTCCTCACCATAGTATAACCAAACTGACCCTGTGAAAGGAATCAGTATACAGTCATATGTTCCATAAACCACTACATAACATAAATATGTGAACATGAGTACAGCAGTAAGCCCAGAGGTGAGGTGTAATTGTAACAGAGTGTTGAAGTCCCCAATAAAATACAAGGACCCCATACAATGTACGTACACATTAAGCATGGATACCAGGCATACAAATAAGGTGTAATGAGTAATAACTCAATGCCAAAAAGGCATTATAATGAAAGTCTAATGTAAGCAAAGCTAAGCATTGCACAGGCCAGCTTAGTAGGTGTGAGCAATGTGTAGACCAGCTAATTCATTGTTCCCAGTGGTATACTCCTTTAAACAATGCCAACCCTAGGTAAGCAGGTTTGCCCATAGCTTAGCCTTTTCAAAACTGGCCAATCATGGAAAGGTGCGGGAAATCAGCCCTACTTAAACCCAAAAGGCAGGAATACATCTCATAACTGGTTGTAGCTTCCTCTTGCAGGCACTATGGCAGTAAGGGGAGAAGGTGTGCACTTCTGGGCACAGCGCTGGTGTATCCAGGAGTCCAAGGTCATGGCAGGACTTTTAGTTAAAGACCATGCTCAGAGACTGCTGCAGGGCCAGTACCAGGGCTCCCAATATAAGGCGTAGGCCTGGGACCATCTCGCCCGTGACCTCACCAGTGCCACTGGCATACCTCGAACTGGTGAGCAGGTCAGGCACCACTATGCCAACCTGAAGCGGCATAAGGGGGACCTCTTGGAGGAGTGGCTCCAAGAGGCTTGAGCATTAGGGGATGTCCCAGCCATGTGTAAGTATCTCCTCAGTATGTGTGTAATAATTGCCAGCTCAGGTGTAGCATGGATAGGTATGGCTAAATATTCCTCTTATGTCCCCCACAGCTACAATGGAGTGGGCTGCGAACCAAGAGGCCCACATCAGTCACCTGGTGAGGTTGCGATGCATGGCAGGTCAGTAATACTCATGCATGTACTGTCATAGGAAATAAAAATAAAAGTAGTGGTAAATTAATTGCTTGTATAAAACTTGTATTGTTCATGGCAAGTACTGCATACACTAGAGAATATGGCAGGAAGAGTCTCATATTCTGTGTAAATCAATAAAAGTGTAATAGCCTGACAAAACACGTCTAACTGCTGGACTGCATGTGTATATCCTCGTATCATACAGTAATGTAGATATGCAATCATGTAATAGTACTGTAGTATTAAGCACTGTTACCCACACTGTGCACTATAAATTGAATGTGTAGGAATGCCTGTATATGACAGGTGTAATCCCCAGAGGCTATTTAGTACAACTGAGAGACACATAGACAGCAAACAGGGGAAATGCAGACAACAAAAACTGAATAGCACATGCAACTGAGATGTGAACTGTTGTTTTTTGAGCACACACAGCCACGGTTCAAATCCTGCCAGTGGTAGTAGTCCGCATACAGACTCATACCCCACAACTGTACAGATATGTCCAAAATGTCTAGTAAAGTGGCCCATATCTGTTGCCTATCAACCTGTCCCCCTGGGAAATTAGTGGGATGATCCCAGACATATAGGCAGCAAACAGGAAATACAACTGATTGACACACAGCTATGAGAACAAAGCTGGCACACTAGCAACTCCCCAATACCTTATGTGACTCGGAAGCCACGTATGTCCCATTTACAACCCAACTTGTCAAGCTGTGGTCAGAATGTGTACAGTAACAGAGTGAGATGCATGTGCATAATAGTAATGTGGACTCTGGTACTGTGTGTGGGAACACTCATGTAGTGCTAACAAACATTCCTCCCACAGGTCTGCCAGACACCAACACTGTGCCCAGAAATACAAGAATGATATGCAGTTGCTCTGAATAATGAGGTATTACACAATACTGTCGTCCACACTGTCCAACAACATATAACTGTCTAGGAAATCTGTATACGAGTGTTGTAATACAAGGTCAGAATGCAAAAGCACAGGGGATTAATAAGACAGAAAGCAGATAGGAGCTATACACCAATATCTATATAGCAGACACAACTGTGATGGACAGTGTTTAAGTTGTAGCAGACACAGCCATGGCCTGAATCCTGGGAGTGGAATTAGGCCGCATACAGATGCATACCCCACAACTGTACAGATGAGGCCAGAATGTCCAGCATATGTGCTCATATCCACTGTCTGTCCCCCTGGTAAGTCTGTGGGATGATCCCAGATGTTTAGCCAGCAAACAGGGAATACAAGTGATTGTCAAACATCATGAGAACACACCTGTCACTATAGCAACCCCCGAAACTGTTAGAAGAGTAATATTTCAAGTATGTTGTATCTACACCCCCATGTTGTCAATCTGTGACCAGAGTGTGCACAGTAACAGAGTGAGATGTATGTGCATAATACTAATTTGTAGTCTGGAACTTTGTGTGGCAACAGTCAGGTAGTGCTAACAAACATTGCTCCCACAGGTATGTTGGATACGAACACTGTGCTGAGAAATACAGACCATTATAACCTGTACTGGTACTGTTCACTTTGGTATTGTAGGGAATTGTGAGTGTTGCAGTTTCTCTGAATACTAAAGTATCACTGGTCACTGTCACCCACACTGTGCTATATAATATAACTGTGTAGGAAAGCATGTATATGTGTGTGTCAGGTCACTAAAGGTGGAAGAGGGCAATATTCTAGATATGTCCAGGCACACCAGCATCTGGTCAACACATGGCCAGAGTCTGTGCAGAAAGAGATGCATAGCATAGTGCAAAACATCAGCCCGGAAGCCGGGAGTATGTGTACAAACAGTTAGTTAGTGTTAACAAACATTCCCTCCACAGGTATACCAGGTAAGAGGTGTTTACTGCAGGTAAAACCATACATGTGTAATGATGATGACAGCCATATCACTGTCCAAACTAAGGCTATAGGGTAGTGTTGTAAGACTTGTAAGGAACAGATAACAGCACTGACTAGGAAAGTAATGTGGAATACAGGAATATACTAGTTGTTAATTGACATCATTCTCTCCCCCCACCTTATCTCCAACAGTAATCAACTTACCCACCCCAACTGGTATGTAATGACTGATAATGTCCAATTGTTTGATAAATATTTTAATGATTCCCATGCATGTGTTATATTGAATTATTCCAACATTGGTGGCATGGTGCCATCAATGTACCTGCATGCTGTTCTTATTACTACTGTGGTCCCATATATGCATGTGTTCTGTTTGCTTTGCAACTGTACCGTATCTGGTGTCTGGGTTAATGGGAATATCTATGCATGCTGTTATACCTAATCCTGGAATGTGTTGACTATTACTAACCCATATATAATGATGAAATCTAAACACTATAGCACGCTTGGGAAGGCCAGTCCCAGCGGACCCACCTGTCCCACCTCAGCTGGCCATTGCACTGGGCACCAGCATGTCTCGGGCCCAACCCCAGACCTCCCTGTCCATTGTTCCTGAACCACCTTTGGGTGGAATTGCCTCAGAGGATGGGGCTCGCCCCCCCCCCGGGAGTTGACGCAGACAGGCACCTGTCACCCATCGCCAGGTTGGAGTCGTGGTGCGTAGAGCGATCAGCGAGCAGTTTGGTGATCTTCTACGCCAGCTCGAGGGTCACATGTCATGATTAGAGAGTCAGCCTGGCTCTGCGAATCAGCCCCCAGCACAGCCACCTTTGGGGGCTGTGAAGGTGCAGTAGTCATGGCCCATGGGTGTGGACCTCAGTCCTACTGTTACCACTAGGGGGCTTGTGGGCTTCTGATATCCCAACACCCCTCCCCATCAAGGTGTTCACCCCCACATGTGTCATATATTGCCCCTGTATGTGTCTTGTTTGTCTTGTCTGTTAACCTACCCAACCTACCTCCCCAAATATACCTACTACCCCTTCCCAACATTCCACTCTCACCTGAAAAAAAAAAGGGCAATCTGTTCCCACAAAAAAGTCTTGCCCCATACATAGCTGTCCATTTTGCACATGTGTCCACTGGACACATGTAATCCAGTCTAATTGGCATCACAACTTATTATTGTTGTCCTCATCCCTCTCCCAGGGGTTTGAGTGTCCAAATCTACCTCCAAATTCAGTGTATATGCACACCTGTTGCTGTAGAAGAAATGGGCAGCTATGGACCTTCCCTACACCCTTCTTACACATCCCTGGCTATTTTCCCTAAAGTTTTTCCCTCTTTGTGCCCCTTTTTCACCACTTTCCTATCAACCCTTTTTTCTTTTCTTGTAAAGAAATTAGCATGGGGTTAAGCAGGAGTAAGCACTTTTAAGCTGCAGTAAGTGGGTTTAAGCTTGTTTGCATGGGGGTAAGCAATGCCTACACAGGTTAAGCAATACAGAAGCTAACAGAGTATAAGAAACTGTAACCGGAAGTTAGCAGTGTTTACCTCCGTGCAAACCTGCTTACAACTGCTTTAAAGTGCCTTAATCACTCTGTATCCAACAGCCCATGTTTTGTCCAGCAACAAAAAGCCTCTGCAAGGCTCAAACCTAGGATCCTGGGGAACCATTGACAAAGTGATTTACCACTAAGCCATGCCAGATATACATAACCCTGATGTTTTCAAAAACATATCATCCAGCCCAGTCATTAAACAGTACAGAGAATGTATTCCAACATTTAGATGTATGTGTGTGTGCAAATATATTAATATCTAAACAGATACAACATATCTATATATGTAGATGCAGATGTAAGCGTTATGTCACTAACATGTTTTGAGACCCTTTCCTTCACCTGTCTTATGGTTTTTCCTATATAGAAATTATTGCACTTCAAACATGTAGCTAGATAAATTATATTTCTTGTAGTACAGTCCGCATAATGGTTAGTTTCATATACTACCTTAGTATCTGGATGTATAAACTTCTTGTCTGTGCAAATGCACTTACACATAGTGCATCTTCTACACGGAAAAGTTCCCTTTCTCTGTGAAACTACAGATTGGACAACCTTGTTCTTTTTACATAGAGTCTGTTTCAGATTCCTCCCATTCTTGAAGCTGAACCTTGGAATATCACCAGCTATGTCTCTAAGTTCATCATTAGTGGAAATAATCTTCCAATTGTCCCTCATGATGTTGCAAATTTTATTAGTGTCCACAGTATGCATAACGGCCATCTTCAGAGCTCCCTCTTTATGCATATTTCTTTTTAAACTACTTTCCACTTGCCCATCTTTAAGGTATGGTGTTCCTTCTCTTTCTCTTTCTCCCCTGACTAACTGCTCCACTCTTATGACTTCCTGTTCATTATAGCCTCTTTGTATAAAATTGTGGTGTATATCCATCATGGCTGCTCCAAACTCTGCCTCTCAGTGTAGAAGATGCACTATGTGTAAATACATTTGCACAGACAAGAAGTTTATACATCCAGATACTAAGGTAGTATATGAAACTAACTTGTATGCGGACTGTACTACAAGAAATATAATTTAGCTAGCTACATGTTTGAAGTGCAATAATTTCTATATAGGAAAAACCATAAGACAGGTGAAGGAAAGGGTCTCAAAACATGTTAGTTACATAAAGCTTAAGGACTATAAGAACCCCCTGGCAAAGCACATAAGAGACAATCCTGGCCATAGTTTTGGCTTTAGAGCCTTGCAAATAATGTATACTTCAGAGAGAGGAGGAGACATGAACAATATGTTGGAATGGAAAGAAATGTACTGGATTGGGAAACTGAGAGCCTATAAGGCACCGGGGCTGAATACTGCCTTTCCGATGAAACCAGTTACAAGGAAGAAAATTGAAGAGACGGTTATGACAGGATCCACAAGAGGGAGCTGTTACAAAGGAATTCAGTTATTGGTGGAGAGGTCCTATAAAAGTTAAGAAACAATGGTGGAGAGTTAGATCTGGAGAAGGATCAGTGATGGGATCCAAAAGCACTTATCTCATTCAATTATATCCACATGGAACTCTATACTAACTGAAACAGCATTTTACTTTTTCATTTTTTTATTCTTGGCATTAATAAATGTTTTATGACTTTTAACCGATAATGCTTCAATGCTTTTTTGACTGGTGAAGGAAGTAGAAGACGCCCTGGCTGTGGAATACGTGCTGGTTGTTAATTTTCTTCTACGCAGCATTCTCCTGTTGGTTCTGGTTGTTTGTGTCTGATATATATCTATATAGGTATATATGGACATACATGTGTAGATATCAATGGGATATTAACTAAACCATATATGTCCACATGCACCGTTAATGGGGTTGAGAGGCCCCAAACAATATACGTCTTGTACGAATAGGTATACCCACCCCCAACAGCCAAACACATCCGCCCTGCAATACACTACCAAGTGTTGCAGATCCCATAACCAGGTCCTGACATGTCATGGGCACAAGATGTTAACAGTACTACATCCCACATGTATGATGTCAGGCTGGTTTTGGTCCCATATCATGCAGTACAGTCTGGCTCCCGTAGGAAATGTAAAATGTGAAAGCTATCAACATCCCCAGGATGCATATACACAGACACATATATGCAGATACAAATATATGTAGATATATATATATATATATATATATATATATATATATATATATATGCATATATATAGAAATACATGTGATTACACATACACGGAGATATGTACAGTAAGATACTTATGTAGTAGGTGCACACAATATGGAACAGCCACTATGCCTACAGTTAACACATTAACAACTGGACACTGTATGAGCCACCCATACAAATGACATTCGTTGCCTGCAACATATACCCACAGAGAGGTCATAGGATAAAAATACCACACACAGGTATGCAGAAATAGAAAACCTTTATTTGTGAACTTTTACAGATTTATATGCCATGTCATATAGCTGTTTTTTTCATATAGGGCTACTGCCCCTGCCACTTGTTGCCAAGCCTAGCCAGTTATCCCCTATTATCTTGATTCAAACCCTGTATGTTGTGTGTGTTAGTAAAAACACACTTCATTATTAGGCCCCTCCCCAACCCTTCAGACACTGACATCCATATAAACAGAGTAATGCAACTGTGAAACAGTTATACTAATACAGTAGTCTGGAAAGGTTCACAACTGTTGCTGTCCAGGCCAAGCCCTTCAAATAGTACAATAGTAAAGACAGACTGGGCCACAGGATACCAAACAATCAACAGTAAGTAATGCAGGTGTATAGTTCAGCAGCCTCTATCTACACTCTGTACACAATCACTAGGTGGTAAAGACTTCAGTTGATCAAATGGGATGTAACTGTTACATAACAAGGCATAACTGACACCATCACAGGCACACTGACAAACAGAACAGTCTGTATGGCAGGAGGCAGTAGGCCTGCATTAACCCAATTTATGTAAGTAATGTCAAGAGAGGTGAATTGTATGGTACTGTACATCCAGATACCTTAAGGCAGCTCACCCTTGATACCCCCACATTTTGTAACAGCTTAGGTTATTTATGGTGCATCCCCCCTAGACTCAATAATACAGGGACATATACCACTGTTACATACACTGGTCTCTGGAGTGCATATGGGCACACATGTATTGTGTAGGTGAAGCGCACACATATATGGCCCCATCCCCACCGTATGTGTGGTGGATACAACAGCAGTGGACTGCTGGCAGGAATGGCAGTGTGGTATACGTATATGTGCATATGTATCACTATCTGTATATGTGTAGACATATAATGTTCTGTACATGTATATATCTGGGTGTGTATATGCATATCTATGTAAATATACGCACCCATCTATGTATGTCAATATGTATATGTGTAATTATCTGTTTTCACCATATGTCCTGAACATGGAGTGTAGCCATACCTCAGGCCCTATAGTCCTAATTTCGTAGTGTAAGGGGATGTCAGGTATGTATAGCAGGTATATTAGTAGACTATTGCTACTGTAATAGTGATTGTCTTCATGGACATGGTGTGTGTGGGAGGTCACATCTGCTTTCACATGTGCGTCATTGGCTACTGACAGACATCCTAAGAACATCATAGTACACTACCGCTGCTAGCATGTAATGCTCCTGTGGACTACAGCAGAGATATTGGCCAATATATGTGGACATTCTGACACACTCTGGACAGTCCAGAGGTATACACAAAACCCCTTAGTGCAAAACATATGGACCAAGCCTGACAATGTGGATGTTAACAGCCATATAGATGGGTATAACATGTAATGACTGGTATGCATTTGCCCTCATAGGTTATGCAGTCACACACCCCTGTCCATCCTGACACATACTAACCACTGGCACAGAGGTGCTATGGCCACATACTATCCTATAGATATTGACATACATCTCTACAGCATCTCACTGCCCTGTCTGACATACATGACTGTGAAGGGAGGCCTGGCAGCAGTACATCTGGCAAGTATCTGGACATGACATCTCACTGGGTAAGTACACTAAGCTGCTAGGCATGTAACAAAGCACTGTGCAGGCTACAGGTAGACTGGCTCAACACTGGCCTACATCTCCTATGGGGGAATTCACATGTACCTGCATATATAGCAGGCTCTACAGGCATGTCACAGCACAGGGTAAGATACACCTGTGTGAAAGTGCATAACCACAACCAATGTGAACACAGCCACAGCCGCATATGGTAAGCTAGCATAATATTATAGTATATGGACTATCTGTTCAACACCATCCTCATATGTGCCACTCACACACTAACCCTACATATACTGGGCCACTACACAGTGTGGTCTGATGCCTGTCTGTGGTATGGGACATGTGTGTGTATGGCCCTACAAACATGTAAGCCAATACGGTAACATACAGTGGAGCAGCATGCAACATCAGATAGGACAGGACTAAGAGCAATGACATCTACCACAGCCTGTACACAGGCCAAAGTACATATTAACAATACACACACTGTCGACATTCACCATAAGTACACAGACCTCAGTACTGTACAAACAACCACAGAATGTCCAGGTTATGTCATCAGATATAACCCCTACTGTACATAACATGTGTAGCAGTCTGATATCTCACTGGCTTGTTATCAGATATGATGGCACTAATTATGGTGTACAGCACATATGCACCACTTCATGCACGACATATGCACACAGGTTGACAGAGTTGTGTCTGGAAGCACATAAACAGGGCCAGTATTGACATGTTGCTATGATAACCTCATACATTTACTGTTCTAACAGGGTTTGTTGCAACATATGTCCTATGAGGGATATGAAGTCAGTAACTGTCATGGCTTTCACCATCTACAGACTGCAGTCCTCACCCTACATTCTGCAGTTCACAGATAGATGCTCTGTGGGTAACACATGAAACCAAAGGCACCACACACTGCCCAGTCTACAGATGACCCTACAGATGGGGATTCCTCATAAATGTAGAACTCACATGGCAGGTATTGCAACATGTAGGACAGCCATATCCACACACACCCTGTTAAACCAACATTACTCCAAATGCAGTATAACAGCACTTACAGTTTGTTGTCAGGTCAGGCACATCCCCCTCCTGTGTGTTGCCCTGTTTCCACAGTGTATGTTGTTAGAAGTAAATCCCCAATCCATCTGAGATGCTGTTTGCCAAACAACAGATCAGGTTCCTGCTCACAGTGAATGAAAAGGCCCAACACCAACATGATGTTCCTCAATATTGGAGTGTGTTTCCATGCTATTGGCTATGGGAATGTTACCACATCTGTTCCACATGCAGTCAGCTAGGGCAGGGATGCAATTTGTGCAGAGGCCATCAGCTGATCATGAGCATCACTTAAAATACACATGCTGCTGCCTAAGCAAAGCAGGTGTAGGTCTCCACATCCACCAGAGAGAGGGAGTGAGAAAGGCAGACAGAGGCAAAGATAAGTCAGGGAGGGATGGGACAGTAAAACTTAAGCATGCTTGTGTCACACACCTACCAGCACAGGGTATCAAACCCTTGAAGACTATGTAGTGCTATCACATTTCTATGCAGTTATTGGATGTGCCACATAGGTTACATGTTGTGGAGCCCTCAGAACGTATATGTGATGGTGCGTGGCATCTGCAACAGGGATATGGTAGCTATACGATAGGTGTAGTACACGTGCCTGTCTACAGGAACAGGTGCCAGCATCAACACAGCCACATTCGCACAGGGACGCACAGACATTGACACACTTGGCAGGGCCAGGAATACAAATCATCACTAGTGAGATTGCCACAACACATTACTGTGCAGGTATCACATGCACCACAGGGGTCATACGGAGATTATATGGGCAAAGGGTATGGGAAGGTGTCTGACATCAGACAGCATGTTTCAGTATGCCAATGGGGGTTGTAGTGAGTGTGAATGATGGTGCCAGTAATGACATGCATGGGTGCATTGATTCACAGGTGTGTAGTGGTCAACTGTGCCAGACAGCTATACAAGGCTAGGTGATGGGTATACCTTGGCATCAGGCCACATGACAATGGTCTGCATTGTGGCTCAGGGGTGTAGTTTCTGGATTTGCCCACACAGGTGGGTATTGTATTCACCATCCAGTCACCTGGGTGACTACTGCATGTGGCCAATGCTGTGCATTGCTTGCCATGTATGTGTTCCTTTGTCCATGACATGGATGGTGTCTGGGATGTGCACACCTCCCACACACATGTACAGTGACATGTGGAACTGTACGTGGGATGTCTGGCCCATGTTGTGTACACAAATTATCATCAGATGTGCCAGTCCTGACCTCATGTGGCGGGACCTGGTAATAGACAACAGGTTTACCCTGCACCTACACTGATAGCATGCTAACGGCATTCCCTGGTGTCAGTGGCATCTGTCCATACATGGCATGTTTTCAGGCATGGTATGTCCTTTGTGGGTCACATTTGATGGCACCACAGGTGTTGCAATTGTCCAGTGGGGAACATGGGGAAGGTGCACTGTCTGCATATACGTGTCTATTGGACAATGGACAGGGTGCCATGCCCTCTGTAGGCCACTGCAATCACTCCATAGTTACTATCAGTGGCCAATATGCAGTGTACTACCAACATAGCGGCTGTTGCCTAGGCAAGTGTGTGTGTGCATGAGACATGTGTTGGGAGTGGGCTCTGGGTAATACTGGGGTTGATAACTTTGTCTGCTTGGCCTTGATGTCACATGTATGGGTATGGATTTGCACCCAGGCCTCTCGGCTAGTTCACATATGTTATTCCTGTATGGTGGACATTGTTATATATACTAGGGCTACCATATAAAAAATTTGCAAAACCCACTCCACATTGGGCCTAGTTGTTACACACACACACACACACACACACACACACACACACACACACACACACACACACACACATGCACACACGCACACACACCTGTCATGTCTGGGATGGTGCCATGGAGATTACTGGAGTACTCCTTCACCAAAGGTATATTTCACATTGGATGACATCAGCAGGATTGCCAAAGTAGGGCATAGAAATTGTAGTGAGTGTGGTTAGACTAAAATGCACTGCTCCCTACACAGACATTGAAACACACACAAAGCATCCACAACCAACATGTGGGGATATAGAACCTGTAACAGAGGTCTATATCACATTACAGCATGAAGCTGTTATAGAATGCACCACGGAGAATACTGGAGAACTCCTTCCCCAAAGGTGTATTTCACATTGGATGACATCAGCAGGATTGCCAAAGTAGGGTATTAAAATTGTGTTGAGTGTGGCTAGGCTAAAATGCACTGCTCCCTACACAGACATTGAAACACACACTAAACATCAAGAACTGCCATAGGTGGGAATAGAACCCTACCAGAGTTCTATATTACACTACAGCAATACACAGTTATGGCACATGCTATGGAGATTACAGGGCTACATCCTTCCCAGAGGTGTATTTCTAGGAGGAAGACATCAATAGCCTTACCAAAGTAGAGCATTTGAATTGTATGGAGTGTGACTACCCTAAAAAGTATTGCTCTCTACATAGAGTCAGACAGACATGCGCACACAATCTTGCCAAGTCTAGGATTAAAACTCCTACCTAACTAATTTATCATACTGCAACAATGCTCAGTTATAGGACATCCTACAGAGATTACTGGGCTACAACCTTCACAGAGGTGTATTTCTAGGTAGATGACATCAGCAGCCTTGCCAAAGTAGAGCATTCAAATTGTAGGGAGTGTGACTACCCTAAAAAGCATTGCTCTCTATATAGACAGACACACATACTTCCAAGTCTGGGATTAGAACTCCTACCTCACTATTTTATCACACTACAGCAGTATGCAGGTTACTGGGCTAAAACCTTCCCAGAGATGTATTTCTAGGTGGATGACATCAGCAGCCTTACCAAAGTAGAGCATTTCAGTTGTAGGGAGTGTGACTACCATAAAAACATTGCTCTCTACACAGACACACATACACACTTCCAAGTCTGGGATTAGAACTCCTACCTGACTATTGTTTCACACTACAGCAGTATGTAGTTATGGCATGAGCTACAGAGATTACTGGGCTATAACCTTCCCAGAGATGTATTTCTAGGTGGATGACATCACCAGCCTTACCAAAGTAGAGCATTTCAATTGTAAGCAGTGTGACTACCCTAAAAAGCATTGCTGTCTACACAGAGTCAGACAGACACACACACTTACCAAGTCTGGGATTAGACCCCCTACCTAACTATCTTATCACACTACAGCAGTACGCAGTTATGGGATGCGCCATGGAGATTACTGGGCTGCAACTGTCCCAAAGGTGTAGTTCTAGGTGGATGACATCAGCAGCCTTACCAAAGTAGAGCATTTCAATTGTAGGGAGTGTGACTACCCTAAAAAAATTGCTCTCTACATGGACAGAGTCAGACAGACACACACACACTTGCAAAGTCTGGGATCAGAACTCCTACCTATTTTATCACGCTACAGCAGTATGCAGTTATGGGACATGCCACAGAGATTACTGCGCTACAACTCTCCCAAAGTTGTATTTCACAGTGGATGACCTCAGCAGGCTTGTCATAGTAGGGCTATGGGGAGGGCAGTGTGTGTGCATGGACTATAACCGATTCATCTAGGGGTTGACACACCACATGCGGGCACAGAGTCATATTTCTCAGATACATGTATACAGCTGCTAGATGACTACTTCCTTGTACAATCATGTTGCACAGCTAGCACGTGCACCACATAGTCTGTAATGCTGACAGATAGATACCAGTGGCTATTATCTGAAGTGAGTGACATCTGACCCTCATGTGGTTGTGGCCCTTTGGCTGTGTGCTGGGTAGGACAGGCCTGGATGGCTCCTTGTCAAAGTCACCTTCTTCCACACTTCTATGTACATCTACCTTTGGCTTATTATAGTGTGTTGTCCTTACATATATGCTTGTATTCCTATCCACTGTGTGTGCAAAGCATAAGTGGTGCATACTGAGGAGTGTCTGCACTAACATCTGCGACTGCCAGATATGTCTGGTCCGCTGGTGTTTGCAGACATGGCCTTCATGTGTTTAAGTGTGTGAGCATACCCAATATGACCTTTCAGTATGTTGTTGACTGACATCTGTAAGTGTGTGAGCATGCCCAGTATGCCCAACTGTATTGAATGTGTGGATTGAGTCCAGGTAGTTTGTACTGCAGTGCTGACCTTTGTGTTGTACATCTACAGGTAGCATGCTGTTTCTGCAGGGTATCCGTCGATCATTTGCCCTTGACTGTTACTACATTTCTGCATAGGATGTTGGAGCACACCTGACTATTTCTACATTTCTACACAGGATTAGGGGCGCACACCTGACTATTACTACATGTCTACATAGGATGGGGGGGACACACCTGACTATTTCTACATTTCTACACAGGATTGGGGGGCACACTTGACTGTTATTACATTACTACGTAGGATGGGGGCACACCTGACTATTTCTACATTTCATTACTACACAGGATGGGGGGTACACCTGACACTTGTACACATTTGCTAGGACTGTACTGGTATGTCAGGTACTCCATTTCATTCTGTAGTCTTACCTATCATGCTGACTAGAGGCATACCAGTGTACTACAGATCTTAGCTTTTATTTACCTACATATTAGTTTCTGACTTCCTACCCTTCAGAACTGACATCCCTCTGCCTGACCTGCTGTAGTCTGTCTATGTAGGCCTGAGAGGAGAAGTTTCCCATAGGCCTCATTCAGAGGCCATAGCACAGCCTTTGTTTGTGTTTGTCTACACCTGTCCTGCTGGCTGTGACTGTTGTTGGGTATGTTAACCCCCCTGACTGCCATGTGTGAGTCACTTACCTTGTGGGTATCCCAGTATTGAGGGTGGTGATGCAGGGCTGCCTGTGTTGGATGCACATAGTATTACACATGGTTGAGCACAGGTAGTGTAATGTTTGGCATCCCTTTTACTGTATGTGAGAGTCAGAGAGAGGTGTTATTCCCTGGGTCCCTCCTGTGTCAGTGTATGTGCTATGCATTGCCTCTTTGCCAAGGCCAGGGCATATTGAGCACGCTTTCTTCTGCCTACTGGGCCAGGCTCAGGTTGTTCCTCTTCCGAGTCACTTTGTGCCTGTGCAGGCCTTGGCATTGGTGGGGGGCTGTCTGGCCCTGCCCCATGCTGTTCCTGCTGCAGCTATTTCCACAGGATCATATTGTGTAGCATGGCACATACAAGGACAATTTGAGTACATGTAGCTGGTGAGTACTGCAAGGGTCCACCGGATGTGTACAGGCACCAGAACCGTGACTTGAGCATCCCAAACACATGCTCTACTATAATTCTGGTCTGTGCTTGTGCCTCATTATGGAGCTCTTCTTCGGGTGTGTGTCCATTTCTGATGGGTGTCATCAGCCACGGCTCCAGTGCATATCCAGCATCCCCCACTAGGTGGCCGTCAGAGATGTCCCCACTGGCAAATCTCTGGTACAGCTGCGTCAGATGCCAAATGTAGGAATCATGATATCTTCCAGGGTAGCCAGCACATACATTCATTATTATGCTCTGGGCATCGCACACAACCTGGCAGTTAATGGAGGGGAAGCCCTTGTGGTTGATACAGACCCTACCCTGCTCACTGGGTGGTGCTTTGATGCGTATGTGCATGCAGTCTATAGCACCCACTACCTCAGGGTATTCTACTATTTGGTGGCACTGTTGCATATTGCTGTCCAATGCCTCACAGGTGTTGGGGAAATATACATGCTCACTGACATGTGCTAACATGGCATCCAGCAACTGATGGAGTACCCTGGATACTGTTGCCTATGACATCCCCATCATGTCCCCAGTTGGCCTTTGGAAGGTACCTGTAGCTAGTATTCTTAGGCCTACACATACTTTGGTATCCACTGGGATGGGTTCCTATCTGTTAGTTCTGTGTGTCAGGCGTGGCCAGCACAGCTCAACAATTTGCTGTAGGAGGTCCCTGTCCACCCTATAGCGCACCACTATCTCCAGCTCATGTAGCCCTTGGTAGGTTACCCTGGGTCTGTACACTCTTCTCCGTCTCCTCACTGTGGGTTGGTCGACAGCATTCATATCCTCACCACCCTCAGCCTCTTCCACAAGTTGTTGTATGATAGCTATTGCTGCCCCTATCATTTTGCTGTTGTGAGTGTTAAAGGTTCCCCACTTGTTTACACTGGAGGTGTAGAGTGTGGGAAAAACCAGGGGGAAGGTGTTTGCATAGTTTATAGTAGTGTTCTGGGCTGGGCTGCTGCCTGTGTAATTGGCTGACTCTGATACATTTCACCTGCCAGCTATGCTGATTGCCTTTCTACTCCTGTTTTCCCTTCCCATTGCCTTCCTGTTTAAGCCTGGGGGCACAACGCAAACAGAGTGCTCAAATGTGCACAGTGCTGCTATTTCCTGGTTTAACCTTTTTTTTTCTCCTTTAAAGCCCGGTGTGTGGCGCGCACACCCTCTTAGGCAATGTAAAGAGTGCTAGGCAGGTTTAGACACACCCTCTAGCTTTGCTGTGCTAAGCTAGGAGCAAACCCGAGCCACAGGGCTCCAGTCCATTTACAGTATGCCTGACATCCCCTCCCCATTATGTCACCTAACTCCTAGGCTTGCACCAAGCTGTTCCTACTCTTACACTATTGAGACCTGACTAGCATTCTGGGGAAAACTGGGATTCACTATCATTCCCCTAATTTGCATAGGATTGCCTGCTAATGCATAGTTACATGTCTCACACTGAGCCTCCCCCCTTAGCAACCACTACTCACTGGCCATGTTGTCTTCTGCCTGCCATTGACTTGCTTGGCAGAATAGTGATTTTAGCAAGAATGCTTAATTTAGGTTTATTTTGTTATTTTCCCCCGATCTCATTTGCACACCGCTGCCCTACGCTTAAACAGGAGAGATCAGCTTAAAAAAATAAAAGTTGGGGTTTTTTTTATTATTTTTGGGGCTTTTTGCAATGCCAATGGCCTTACACTTGGCCATTGGCATGCTTCCTATGTGATATGCAGCCTTTATTTGGAGCTGTCACAGCTCCGTTTTGAATTTTGCAGAAATGTACTCGGTTACTAACCGAGTACATTTCTGCAGATTGCACTAGTCCTGCACGTCCGGTTGCAAGCTTCCTGGATTGCAAAATCTCCTTGTTTGCATGGATTTCTCCTGCAAATGGGGTGATTTGCATACAGGGGCTTAGTCCGTGCAGGATTAGTGCAGGAGCGCTCATGCCCAACCCTGCAGGCTGTTGCCTGCTAGAGCTCCTGCACTGATCTTGCATGCCATGCAAGGCATAGCGAATCCGGGGGGTATACATTTCTGTGCAGCAAAATTAATAACTGATAAAGTCTTAATACTAATATACAGAGCAATAAGGCAAAGGAAGGGATGAAATCAAATGCCATCATGGAAGTATTGAATTGAGAAAACTGTAAAGCAATTAAGACAAGAAGTGTCACTGTTAGAAGACTATAGAAGAGGGAACAAATCAACAAAAATACTTAGGAAGATAAAAGTGCTGATAGCAATGGGCAGTATTAGAAAAGACCCGGATCTGTCATGCATTATTGCAAATCATTAACTAAAGATATCATCACAGGCAGGGAAACTTATAAGATATGCAGAAACAGTAAATATAAACGAAAAGTACAAAATAAGCAATTCACTGATGATCTAAAAAAGTTTTATAGAGAATTGGGAAACAAAGCAAAAGAAATAGAAACACTACCAACATAAGAAATTGACACATTTTGGAGAAAAATCAATGAAGAACCTGTGGAACATAATAAAGATGCTGAATAGATAGGAAGTAAAATAAAGAGTAAGAAGTTCAAATGTACAGGACATGAAATGGGATGAAGTAATGGTCAGAGAAATTGAAACAAAATTAAGAAAAGCTTCTAAATGGAAAACCCCAGGCCCAGATGCACTACCTAACCTCTAGCTAAAAATATTAACAGATTTAGCCTTGAGTTGGTTATTGGCCCTTCTCTGTCTCGAGAGACAATAACCTTGCGTCACAGAATCAGTTGGTGGTTAAAATGCAGTGCCTACTGTAACTGTAATGTCCAATTTTTGACTGGCAGACTCTGTTACAGTTTGTGCAGATGTACTCGACACCTGGCTGTGTAGATACTACAGCTGTCCTCTGCTGTCTGTGCTCCCACTTCTCGTCCCACAGCTCCTCTCTCTTCTTCTCGCTTGTCTGGCTAGCTGTCTTGATAGCCAGTCTCCAAGTAGTACAGTCTGTGGCTTCAAAGCCTGTTGGACTGATGTCACCTACCTTCATGTTACACTTGCAGACGTCTTTGAAGCGCAGAACGGGCCTTCCTATGGGTCTAGAGCTGATGGCAAGCTCGCCATACAAAAGGGCTTTAGAAATCCAACCGTCCTGCATATGGCTGACATGACCAAGCCAGCACATGCGCCTTTGGGAGAGCAGGGCAGACATACTTGATATCCCTTTCGGCGTCTTATTTTTTTTTAAAGCATATAGGCATATTTCTTCATATTTTTTTGCTTCCTTATGTGATGAAGTTACCTTCATTCATTAAGGAGACCTTTGATTTTTTTACAGAAAATAGAGGCTGTTATATGACTTGAAGGAATGTATGGATTTCTATAGATGTTAAAAGTTTGTACACTTCCATCCATCATAAAGATGGTCTAGAAGCCTATTCTTTTTAGGTGATTGTCCAGTAAGTAGTTACATACTTGAATTGGTTGACTTTTGTTTAAACAATAATTATTTTGAATTCTGTGGAGACATACATAGACAGAAAATGGGTGCATCCATGGGGGCTTCCTTCACCCCCATGTATGGTAACTTATTCATGGGGAGATATGAGACTGAAAATTTGTATAGACATCACTTTTTTAATGAACATGTTATTATGTACCACAGGTTCATAGGTGATTCAGTTTTTCTGTGTAAAGGAGGGGTAGATATGGCCCCTTCTTTTGTTAAGGATTTGGACAATAATAGATTTAGTATTAAATTTGATAGGCTCCAGTTAGGTGAGTCAATAGTTTTTTCTGGATGTGGCCTTGACAGGGGAGGTTGGTGAAAAAATAACAACTAGAATACATGGGAAATTTATCGATAATGATACATTTTTACATAAAACTAGTTGTCATCTGCTCCATTTATTGAATTCTCTTCCCTATGGTGAATTATTAAGGGTGTATAGACTGTGTAATAATAGTAACTGTGGTGGTGGTGCTGCGGTAGTGTTGTCGCCTCATAGCAAGACGTTGTCCCGTTCGATTCTCAGCTAGAGCATCTTCTGTGTGGAGGCATACGTGAACGGGGCGTGCCTTCGTTGAAGGTTGTGCTTCAGGGCTGGTAACCCGGTACGTAAAAATCCACTACCAATCATTAGCGGACTGGAGTTCCGCTGTGGCAACCCCTAACCAGGAAAAGCCGAAAGACACAAACAAAGACTGTGTAATAATAGTACAGAGTTGTATGAAGAAATGTGCATTGCAATTAATATGTTTTTAAAGCAATGTTATTGCTTAATTGATATTAAGGAAGCTTTGAATAAGTTGAAGTATACAGTGTTTAATAAGTCTAATTTTATACATAATGGAGAATGTATTAACAGCAAAAAATTAAGTATGTATAGTAAAAAAACAGAGAAGTTTGATTATAGACAAGTTTTTATAGTTACTTTGTATAATATTTTTTCTGATAAACAAGTGGATATTATTAAGCAATTTTGGCCTTTTTTTGTTTGATAAGCCGTGGTGGTACAGCGGTAGCATTGTTGCCTCACAGCAAGAGGTTCTCCTGTTTGATTCACGGCTGGAGTGCCTTCTGTGTGGAGTCTGCATGTCCTCCCCGCAGTTGAGTGTCCTCCGAAAGACATGTGTAAATGGGCGTGCCTTCGCTGAAGGTTGGGCGTTGGGCTGGCAACTTGGCACCATAAAAAATCTACTGCCAATCATTAGCGGACCGGAGTTCTGCTGTAGCGACCACTAACTGGGAAAAGCCAAAAAGACAATCATTTGTTTGATTTTCAGGAATTTAAAAGCTTATTGTGTAGGTATCCTATGTTTTCTTTTTCTAAGGGAAGGAGCATCAAGGACATTATTGTCCATAATAAGTGTATGAGACCCTGTGGACAGAATATGTAAAGAATTAACACCTAAGGTCACTTTTGCTTGTCTAGATGCTCAGTGTGTAGTTATACAGTGGATTTTTTAAATATATTAATGGACATAAATTCTATCCTAAGAATCAATATAACTGTTCTACGAGTAGTGTAATTTATGCTCTTAAATGTCCCTGCAGTCTTTTCTATATAGGCGAGACTAAAATAACTTTTAGAATTAGACTGCAAGAGCATATCAGGGATATTAAATCCCAAAAAACTACCAGTCCTGTAGCCATGCATTTTAAATTAGTTCATAATATTGATGCTTCTTTACTTAAAGCCAGTATTTTGGAACAAATTGACTGTGATATAGATAATTCAAATGTCAAAACTAAACTGTTGTACAAAGAAAGTATTTATATTTTGAAGTTTTGTATTTTGAGTCTGGGTGGGCTTAATGCTGAATGCAAGTGGACATTTTTGATTTAATGATATTTTAAGTGAGAAATGTGTTTAATTGTTTAATTGATTGTGATTTTAATAGTATATAAGGATAGTGGGTGGATGCTTTATTTTGTACTTCTGGAAGGCAATAGTTGCCCAGGCGATAGAGAGAGTGTGCTAATAAACTCCTGTTTTGTGGATTCTACTGACTTTGGCTCTTTTTCAGTGTTTTTTTTACTTTCTTGTCTTTGTTCATCATGGTGCTGTTTATACTTGTTATCCCTGCCTGTTCTAGGATGTTCTTGTTTGGAATGCGGTCCTGCCAAGTGATGCCCAGGAACCTTCTGTGGCAGCGTTGATGAAACATGTTGAGCCTGCGTTTTTGGCAGGAGTACAGGGTCCATGTTTAGCTACCACAGAGCAGCATGCTAAGCACACATGCTTGGGATATCTTTAACTTGGTATTGATGGTCAATTTGAAGTTGGACCAGACCCTCGCTGTTAGGAGTGCCATTCCAGGTATTCAGCTCAGAGTCCAGGGAGAGGTTACTGGCAATGGTGGAACCCAAGTAAGTGAAGTTCTTCACCACCTCGAGAGTGTGATCACCGATGAAGATGCAGGGGGGTACTGCTGACATCCTGCTCCATGATGTTGGTGTTCTTGAGACTGATTATGAGGCCAAACTCTTTGCAAGCATCAGTGAAAGAGCTTATGAGGCATTGTTATGCGTCCTCAGTGTAATCAGTCAGGGCAATGTCATCTGTAAGCAACAACTCCCTGATCAGTACTGTCTGCACCCTGGTCTTTGCTCAAAGGCATGCGAGGTTGAAGAGATTACCAACATTTCTAGGGTGGAGGTATACACCATCTTTGGACTCATTAAAGGCATGAGATAGTAGCAGAGAAAAAGATGCCGAAGAGTGTAGGAGCAAGTACACACCCTCGCTTCACTCCACTCCTGATTGGGAATGGACCCAAGAAGGATCCATCATATTGTACAACACCTTGCATGTCCTCATGGAAAGATATAATCATTCTCAGCAGTTTGGGGGGTCATCCAATCCTCTGTAGCAAGGTGAAGAGGCCTTTCCTGATGACCAAATCAAATGCCTTGGTTAGATCAATGAAGGCGATGTACAATGGTTTCCTTTGCTTGTGACATTTTTCTTGCAGCTGCCTTAGTGAGAAGATCATATTGATCATGGACCTTCCTGCTCTGAATCCACACTGTGCCTCAGGGTAAACATATTCCATGAGTGATTGCAGCCTGTTCAGAAATATGTGGGCAAAGGCCTTCCCAACAACTCTGAGGAGGGATATTCCATGGTAGTTGCTGCCATCAGTTTGGTCTCCTTTGTTCTTATACAGCATGATGATGTTAACATCACTCATATCCTGGCTGGGCCACTGTTTCTTCCACTCAACACTATAACGGGAGCCTGTGCAGTTGGTCAAGGAAAACACAGTTCTTTTCAACCTTGATGACCTCTGGGGGGATGCCATCTTTCCTGGACCTTTACCACAGGAAAGGGAGTTGATGGCTTTGCTGAGCTCTTCTACAAAGGGGGGGATCATCAAGCTTGTCCATAATAGGGAGGTAGATTGTGTTTTCAACTGATGCATCAGTGACAATGGTCTCCTTTGAGTAGAGCTCCTGATAATACTCAACCCATCTCTCCATCTGTTTGCCTCTGTCTGTAATAACTTCACCTGAGGCAGACTTTAGAGGTGTATTCCTGACTGTGCTGGGGCTGAAGGCTTTCTTTCTGCCCTCATATATGTCCCAAACTGTTCCCGCTCACATTTGAAACAGCCAGCCAGCTGGAAATGCGTGAGCTCCTTTAGCTCAATTTCAACAGGCTGGTAGAGGGTGCTGACGTTATCGCGCAGGCTGGAATTCCCGAGGGAGCTGACGTCATCACTTACGTAATGACATCAGATCCACAAGCCGCGAAAATTAAAAAACAGAAAAAATCGGAAATGAAGAGGTGCCACTTGGGAATTGTGGCACCCCTTCATTTGAACCCCAAAACTCGGTAAAAACTGAGCAATTCGGCACGGTTGAGAGGTATGAACTGGATTTGTCCATACCTACTTATGAGGACTATGATGCAGAGGATTCCATTCCTTCTGCTTCCCCCCTGAGGACTTTTCTTTTGGGGAAACTTTACATACCTTAAGGGAGCATTTCCACTGGGAAAGTCAGGATTTTTCTGAATCCAAAAAGAGGCTTAGGAATTTCCTTCTTCTTCCTCAGCATATGCCTTTGGCTATACCTCCTGTACTCGACATTGTTGATGATGTGTTTTCGGAATCCAGTATGGCCCCTGATTCCCTGCCTCCAGCCCCTAGTAAACCAGCCAGATACTACAGGGTTCCTGACTCCCACAAATTCCTTTTCAAAAATCATGTTGCAGACCCCAAAACCATTTCTCAGGGACCCAAGGGCATTAAGGCTTCTACTGCTAAAAATCCTACCCCTTCTGATAGAGACTCCAGGCCGCTGGATAGATGGGGTAAAAAGGTTTATACTTCTGCATCCTTGGCAATCAGGGCTTTAAACTGTCAATTCCATATGCTAAAATATCAACAGCATGTCATGGGACTGCTTAAACAGAAAATGATGTTGATTTCTGACTGTGTGGAAAATAAGGATTTACAGGATTTACTGCATTCAGCTGAACAAGTTGGAAAACATACTTTGCAATGTGGTTTTGATTCTTTGGAGGTCTTGCAGGGCTGCTGTTACTGGGTCTGTGCTTAGAAGGCATGCTTGACTTAAGGAGCAATCTCTGCCTGATCATATTAAAGCAAAATTGTTGGATGCTCCTTTGCAGCAGGACTGTCTCTTTGGCAATAAGGCTGAAGATGTTCTAAAAAAGATGGAAGATAAAGCTAAATCTATGCAGACTGTGAAAGATTTATTACAAGTACAACCTCCAAGATTTAGTAGGCACTGGCCTACTAAGAACTGGTCCTTTCCAGTTCCTTCCAGAGCCACTCAAGCCAAACCCAGACATTCCAAAAGCACCAGGTTTCAGTCCCAAGGGACTTTCAGAAGTAAGCAATGGGGTGCCTCCACTTCCAAATCTGGAAATAACAAGACACCACCCTATGGTAAACAGTCTCAATGACTTCCCTTTAAAATTACCAAGCACTTATCTCTTAGCCGCCCCTTTGGGTGGAAAACTGGCTCTTCATGCAAAAAACTGGCAACTTATAACCCAGGACAAATGGGTTTTAAATGTAGTGTTCCAGGGGTACAAATTTCATTTCCACACATTGCCAACTCCAAACAGGTGGCCAGACTTGCCCCCAAATCAGTGGGCAGAGGCTCAGAAACAAGTACTTTTCCTCCTAAACATGAGGGCTATTCAACTAGTATCAGAAGAGGAAAAGGGACAAGGTTTCTATTCCAGACTTTTTCTGGTACCCAGAAAAGACAAATCATGGTGTCCAATTCTGGACTTATCTACTCTAAACACCTTTCTAGACATTCCAAAATTCAAGATGCTGACTCTTCACCAGTTACTTCCTATGCTAGGCAAAGATGCCTAGTTGACAACTCTAGATTTAAAAGTGGCTTACCTGCATATTCCAATCAGGGAATCTTGCAGAAGATACCTACGCTTCAAAGCAGGCTACTTGCATTATCAGTTCTCTGCACTGCCCTTTGGCTTGTGTACTGCGCCCAGGGTATTTACAAAGTGTCTGGCTTCAGTAATTGCATTCTGCAGGCAAAGAAATATTCAAATATATCCATACCTGGATGGTTGTCTAGTTCAGGCAGAAAACCAGGCCACTCTTCTAAAACATCTGGCGTTTGTAAAAAGGGTTCTAACTTGTCTAGGGTACACCATAAACGAAAAGAAATCACAACTGGTACCCTCTCAAAAAAATTACATTCCTGGGTGCAAGCTTGAATACAACTGCCCAGATGTCTTTCCTTATGCCAGAAAAGCAAATTCATTTGGTGACTTAATTCAAACAGGTGGCCACAAAAACCCTGCTATCTGCAAGACAAATACTGCAAGCCTTGGGGTTCATGGTCTCCTGCATTTTTCTAATTCCATATGCAAGACTGCATATGAGGAAACTTCAGTGGTACTTAAAAAGTTTATGGAGTCAACATTGTCACAGCCTGGAAACAATGATTCCTATCATACCTTGCCTGCAACTAGAGTTCCTATGGTGGGCAGAGGCCTGCCACCAAAACAAGGGACTGCCATTCACACCACCCCCTGCCACTCAAACCCTAACTGCAGATGCATCAGACTACGCATGGGGGGCTCATCTGGCAGGGAAGTGCATTCAGGGCAAATGGAGCCCAAATCAAATGCACCTTCGTATCAATCAAAAAGAAATGCTAGCTGTACAAAATGCTCTGACAGCCTTCAAGGACTACCTTCATCCAGGACAACTAATGGTAAAGATGGACAACACCACGGTTATCTGGTACATAAACAAGCAGGGGGGGTACACATTCCTACCCCCTCTGCAGACTAGCCATGGCATTGTGGAACACGACCTTGAGCTACCAAGTACACCTACAAGCTCAATTCCTGCCAGGAAAGTTGAATATTCTGGCAGACGAACTAAGCAGAAATCTCTTGGACCCACACAAATGGAAACTGCAACCATGGATTTTCAACATGTTGACACACAAATGGGGGAGCCCAGACATAGATCTTTTTGCCTCACCCCAGAACTACCAGTTGGACAAATGTTGCACAAGAACTACTCACAAAAAAAGCCTGGAAAGTGGATGTTCTGTCCTTCAGCTGGGAAAACCTATCAGTCTATGCCTTTCCCCCTCTGCCTCTGCTCTCCAAAGTTCTACTAAAAGTCAAACAGGACAAACCAAAAATGATTTTGATTGCTCCAGAATGGCCTCGCCAACACTGGTACCCACTCCTACGCAGTCTGTCACAAATTTCTCCATGGCACCTGCCTCAGACACCTTCCTTACTGTCTCAGCAGGAGAACCAAATTCTGCACCCTCAGCTCCAAACATTGAATCTTGCAGCTTGGCTAATCACTTAAATTCCCCCTTAGCATCCCTCAGCAAATCTGTGATGGATGTCATTTTGGAGGCGAGAAGACCTAGTACTGGAAAATCTTATGCTGACAAATGGAAAAGATTCTGTGCCTGGAATCAATCTCAAGGTATGAGCACAGCAGCGCCCAATTTACCTCAGATTTTGCAATACTTAACTGAGATGCTTCACAAGGGTCTGTCTTTTTCTTCCATAAAAATCCATGCCTCAGCCATTTCAGCTAATTACAACACAGAACCCCCCCCTCTTCTCTCATCCTCTGCTAAAGCAGTTTCTCAGAGGGGCCAAAAACTTGAGACCTCCCAGGAGAGCTCCAACCCCTGCCTGGAACCTTAATTTTGTATTGGAGAAACTCATTCTACCTCCTTTCGAGCCAGCTGCTACTGCAGACTTAAAATTCCTTTCCTGGAAAACAGCCTTCCTTTTAGCAATCACTTCATCTAGAAGGATCTCTGAATTACAGGCCCTTATGGCAGTGGAGCCTTTAATCATCTTTCATGCGGACAGGGTGTCACTCAGGACCAATCCATTGTTCATGCCCAAGGTGGTACCCAGTGTGGCTCTTAATCAGTCCATTCATTTGTCAACTTTCTTTCCCAATCCACAGAACAAGGGGGAGCAGATTCTGCATTCATTGGATGTACACAGACAGCTTAGATTTTACTTGGACAGGACTAAATCTTGAAGAAAATCTGAACAACTGCTGGTAGCATTTGCTGCAGGGGCAGAGGGAAAGGCTATTTCAAAACAAAACATTTCTAAATGGATAAGCCATTGTATTAATTTCTGCTATAAGCACCATGGAAAACCTATCTCCTAGGGGATCAGATCCCATTCCACCAGGGCTGCATCTACTTTCACAGCCTTTCTCAGAGGTGTACCTACCAGGGATATTCTAGAAGCTGCTACCTGGAGTTCAGTTCATACTTTCACCAAGCATTATTACTTGCCAATTTTCTCTAAATCCAGAGCTGGCTTTGCCACTGCTGTTTTGCAGGGCCTTATCGCCGGTCCTAATGCTGTATAAATCCAACCTCCCAACCATAGCTTTGGGAATCTACCCAAATGTAATGACTGCAACAGTGAAACACGAAGAACATAGTACAGTTGTGTACACTTACTATAAATGTAGATGTTCGAGTGTATTCACTGTTGCAGTCCTGGTTACCCTCCCTCCACCCCCTATTTTCTCTTACTATGCCTCTGTTTTCTTTTACTATACTTAAAAGCCTTTTTGTTGTATTTGCTTTTGTTTGGAGGTATATATTTTTGTGTTTTTAATTATTTATATATTTTGCTCCCCATTTGGGGGGCACCTGACATCTGGGGCAAGAAAATCTGATGTAATGGCATCGGCTGCATGTTTTATACCCCTGATGACCTGACGTCATGGAAGAAGGGACAGTAACCGACGCAGGACCCAAGACTTTGTTAATCAGGCCGAGTGAGGGCAACCTGCCAGTAGATTACCCAAATGTAAGGACTGCAACAGTGAATACACTCGAACATCTACATTTATGGTAAGTATACACAACTGTTCTTTCCTGTTCTAACTTACACTTTTGGCGTAATTGATGGGCCCCAAAAGGTATTGGATCAGTTGGGCAGGAAAACAAGAAGGATGCTTCATGCTTATCAAATGATTTATAAAAAACAGTGTATACCAAGATTATATATATTCCCCATTCTGAAGGAGGTATGGGTCTCCTCAAAATTGATTACATGTATAGATCTGTAATCGTAGGACTGCATACATATTTGCTGACCTCATCAGATACAAACATAGTGAAACATTTGAAACATGAAGACAGTAAGTCTAAGATGACACCCCTGCTTAGTTTACAGAAGCAAATCAGTGTCCAGTCAGAATGCAAACCAAACCAGAAGTAGATAAAAATCAGGCAGCAAATGAGTGTGCCAGAAATAAAAAAAAAAGAACATAAGGTGAAGTATCAAATGAGAAGGCAAGAAAAGTGGAAAAGGCATTAATATAGCTGCAAGTGCAGAAAACTCCTGAAACAACCTCATGTTGATCAGGATCTGATGCAGGAATGGTTAAGTAGAGGTGAGTTTAAACCAAAAGGTGAAAGGTTAATATTAGTGGCCCAGGATAGAGAACTATGTACATGCTGGTTTACAAAGTCCACTGAACATGTGGAAGAAACAAATAAATACAGATTCTGTAGAACAGAACTGGAAACAGTCGCATATCTTGTTGCTGGGTGAACACATTAATGGCAGAGAGCTTGTATACTGAAAGGAATAACAATAATGTGGCAAGACTGTTGCATTGGGGATTGTACAAACATTACAATATTGAAGGAGCTGAGAAGCATTCAAAGCATGAGCCATGAAGCCTTATAGAGAATGATGACGTTTATATCACATGGGATCACCCGTTACCAACAGTTCAAAAAATAGATGTGCGAAAACCAGCTATAATAGTCGATGAAAAGAAGACAAAAATAGCATGGATCATTGAGATTGCTACACCCAGTGATTACAGTGATTACAGTGTCTTATGTACAGAGAGACACAAAGTCATAAAATACCATGATTTGTAGGCAGAAACAAGGGCAGTGTGGAAGAAGGATACCTAGACAGTTCCAATAGTAGTAGGAGCAATGGGTCTCATAAGAAAGAATTTACAACCTTATGTAGATGTACGACTGATACATGTAACGCCGTATGAATTGCAGAAGAGTCAGCTTGGGCACTGTGCTGTGAAGAGCACTTTTGGATAACATCAAAGGTTTAAACAATGCTAATTTCATGAACTTTAATCATACTTTAACTTAGAAGTGGGGTCCATTCCTGTCATGGTATTAGAAACCCAAAAGATCTGAAGAAATTAAAAATCCAGAAGATACAGCAAACCTACTGGCCATCAAATTCAACTCTAACTTTACTCCTCTTTCTCCACCTCAACCTCCCCGGAGGAAATACCATCAAATATACCCCACTATCACTAGGGAACAGATCCTGATTGTTGTCTCTAAGGCCAAGAATGCTGCATCAATGGGCCCAGGCAACATCTCAGGATGCTTTCTAAATAGCATGAAACATGACCTATCAGGCCATCTGGAATTGTTATTTAACTGTAGCCTCCAAACATGCTTCATGCCTCATGAATGGAGAACAGCAACAATCATCCCTCTGCACAAAGGTGGGCCATCTACAGACCCTGGAAACTACAGACCCATAAGTCTCACTAGTTTCATATGCAAAGCCAGGGAAAGAATTATAATAGAATTGATCAATAATGATGCAGGAAACTTCAAGCACTGAACCCAGCCCAGTTTGGTTTCATAAAGGGCAGGTCATGCCTACTTAACCTGGTGGACTTCTTTGAGAAGGTCAACAAAGCAATGGATGAGGGCAAAACCGTTCACACTGCCTACCTTGACCTGGCCAAGGCATTTGGCGCAATACCCCACTTGGCCATTGTTGACAAGCTCAATAGGTTATGTTTAAACCCTCATCTCACCTGGTGGATAGCCAACTGGCACAAAGACATGCAGCATTTCAATGACACCACCTTCCTCTGCACTGCGCTTGGGTGACTGGAGTTTTGTAAGACTTGCTGCAGTGCAGCAGAAGGTGGCGTCATTGGTATATTGTGTGATGGCAGCTTGTTAGTGCAGGGGAAGGTGGCAACATTGGCATGTTGCATGATGGTAGCTTGTTAGTGCAGGGGAAGGTGGCATCATTGGCATATTGTGTGATGGTAGCTTGTTAGTACAGGGGAAGGTGGCATCATTGGCATATTGCATGATGGTAGCTTGCTAGTGCAGGGCAAGGTGGCTTCATTGGCATATTTCATGATGGTAGCTTGTTAGTGCAGGGAAAGATGACGTCATTGGCATACTGCATGATGGTAGCTTGTTAGTGCAGAAGAAGGTGGTGTCATTGCATACTGCATGATGGTAGCTTGTTATGTAGGGGAAGGTGGCATCATTGGCATATTGCACAATGGTAGCTTGTTAGTGCAGGGGAAGGTGGCATCATTGGCATACTGCATGATGATAGCTTGTTTGGTAGAGGAGTAGAGCTTGTTTATTAATATATTAACTAGAAGCAGAGGCAAGAATTAAGCCTTGATGGACATCTACAGCAAATGGAATGAAAGTTGAGAAGGTGTACTGCCATTTTACACTCTGCTGATTGTTGCTATGGTAGCTATTGAACTAGGATAGCATAAGTTGGGAGAGGCTGAGGTGGGGTGAGTTCCATTAGTAGTTTAAGATACATCCAGAAAGATGGATGAGACAAGTAGCTTGTAGTTCTATGATCAATGTTCGTGTTGGTGAGATGCAGTAGGGCAGTTGTGGTGGTATGATTTGGATGAAAGTTGTGTTAGATCGGTGAGAGGATGTTATTGGCAGTGAGGTGCTGGAGGAACTGTGTGTAAATAAATTTCTGTGGGATTTTATATAAGGGCGATAGTATTGTGATAGGTCTGAAGTTATAGAATTCTTCTAAACTACTACATTGTGATAGGAGAGAAATTATAGAATTCTTCTAAACCTCTACATTTGAGAAGGGGTGTGTTATAAGATCTTTTTTCCAGAGGATGGGACATACATCTCTGCAAAGGAACAGTTAGTTGGTATGGAGAGTGGATAGGCCTGTGGGTCTGCTGCCACTTTGATGGATTCACCTGGAATGTTATCTTTGCTAGATTTGTGTGTTTTAGATTTTGGAGATGCTGTCTGATTGCCGAGTAGGGACAGGTTTTAAGGAGAAGGAAGTTGTGAGGTCATTTAGCTAAGTGGGTACGACGAGTAAAGGAGGGAATTGTCTTTGATAAAAAATATAACTGGATGATGTAGTTGTTGAACTGGATTGCAACATTGCTGGTTTTATTATTTGTTGATGGTGCTGGTGTGGGTGTTTGATCAGGGTGAAGAAGAATTTCAGTGGTGCCCAGAAAAGCTTTTGATTATGTTGATGTTTTTTCCTGGAGGTTAATATAGAAGTTTTTGTCTGCTTTAAAGTTTTGCCAGTTACTTTGAGATTTGTTTTGTGACCACTGTTTCCAACTTTTGCCCCTGATGAGTATAAGTTGCTTGGTTTCTTTTGCTAACCAAGGTGCTGGGTTAGATTTTATCCTTTTTGTTCTGGTGGGAGACAGTTCATTTAGTATATTTAGAAATATCTTGTTAAATTCTGAGACTGCTTCCTATAAAGACATTTTATTTTCATTGTTCAAGTTACATAGCTAAATGTTAGGAAATAAGTTTGTACTTTGAATTTGCTGAAGTGGTGTGCCTGTTAATATTGTAGTTTTCTGTGCATTTTGTTTCATTACCTTATAACAAAAGTAGAAAGGTGGTCAGTGATGGTGTCTGGTAGGCAACCACAGTTGGTTATTTTGTTTGGAGATGAGGTGAGAATCCAATCCACTGTAGATTCTCTACATTCTTGTTAAGCCTATTTGTGGCATTAATGAGACGAGTGAAACTATATAGGTTTATTAAGTAGGTAGGGGTATTTGAGCATATTAGTTGCCAGTCATTGTTGAGGTCTCCCAGTGTGATTTTTTCATGGCTTATGTTAATGGATATGCAGCATAGAATTCCTTCAGCAGTGTTAATATTGTTAACATTATTAATTTCTTTGAAAAAGTTGCCATAACAGGGGGTAATGGTTATGCTGCACATACAACACATTTTGACCTGGCCAAGGCCTTTGACACTATTCCCCATTCAGGCATTATTGTCAAACCTGTAAATATGAACATAAATCCTTATGCTGTGGATAGCTAACTGATCATCTGAAAGATGCCATGTGGTTAGAACGGAAAAAAACTTACCAGTGGAGTACCAAAGGCCTCAGTGTTGGGCCCTCAGGCCAACACTTCTGGCTTGTGGTTATCTATGTTTGCAGACAAATGTAAATTGGACGTTGTTATTTAATCTTCCACTCACTCACAATTGCTCCAGCATGGGTTAACCATGTTTACATTTGGCGCAGGGACAATGGTGTCAAATTAAATATGAAAAAAGTAATATAGTTAATTTTAGTAAACAAAATATTTTCTCATACCAAATAGGTGACATACTCTTCCAATCAGGCACTGCTGTAAGGGATCTAGGTACTCTTATTAATAATTCTTTATCATTTGACTATTATGTGTCCACAATAGCTCGGAAAGCTTTCTATCTGGCTCAGCTAATTTCTCAAGGCATCTCCACTAAAACCAAAGAAGTCTGAATTCCTCTTTAGTGAGTTCTCATCAGGCCCATTTCTGAATACAGTGCCCTTTTTGACATGCATCTGTCAAAATATATCTCTCAACTTGACAGGCCTAAGAGGTTCCTAACTAAAAAAGATCAGTGGCCTCATGAAATGTAGTTCATGACAGACTGGCAGCCCTCTCACTATATTCATTTTCCTATAGACTCCTCCACAGCCCTCCATAGGTCTAGCCTTTCAAGCCATGAAAGATATACCTCTTTAACCTTCTATTCCATCACAGAACAAATACTTCCTCAAATAGCAGTTTAAATGAACTAAATGTTCATCAGTAGGTGTGACAGATTCATATCCCAACATATCTGTAAGCTCTGGAGCAAAGTTCAACTACATGGCAAGCAGAGTGGCACCCTTGTCACTTTTAAGGTAAACCTAGATAACTGGATGGGCAGCCTCAAATTCTTCTTCTGTCTGTCTTGTAATGCCCTCCTTGAGGCTTGAGGAAGCTTTTGAATATGGGTTATTGGCCAGGCTTGTAATGGTCTGCAGACCGATTGCCTAGTACTTACTTATGAACCTATGAACCATTTAGTACATCAGTTACTACAGAAGTGTAAGTAACTGAAAGGCAATACATATCTTATTTAAAAGAGCACAATTTAATGCAGAAATGTAATACTATCTATTCGGGTATTAGGCAGCCTGTTTCTCTTTAAGTTGTATTCCTTCAACTGGCACATTTACTCTACACTTGATCTTAGCCATAAGGCCCTAAAGCTGAATATGCATAAAATCCAAATAAAACTATTTCTGCATTTACCAATGAAATAATTCTAAGTAGCACAGATTATGAATGAGGCTAGGCACATTAATTTCCTATGCAAAAATGTTAACCAATCAGATTACTTTTCAATGGGAGTACACAGTATAACAGGGCAACAGTGATGGCACGGTGTTCATTAATAAATGACATTGCTGCGTCATTGATGTACAAATGATCTGGTGGAACCTCCATTTCTCTACAAACTCTCCAAAGTGTATAGAACTGACATAGCTACTTGATAGCTATAGATTGCTTTGAACAAACATGTCAGTAAATTTTTAATAGTACACAGAACAAGCTGAATATCAGTGAGACACGTTTAACAGAAACATATGTACAACATCATTCATAAAGCACAATTTTGAGGCTGAGGAAAAAGTGGAAGCACCCTTAAGAGTTCTCACATTGACGGTATGGAACTTCCGGATTTTAGAAGTACAGATAATGAAGAGGTCCTTTCCCAATCTTTTAGCACTCGGTGAAATCTATAACAGAGCAACACCAGTACCATAAAGATTTTTTTAGGTAACATGATTTCAGTGATCACAAAAAACATGAAAGTAGTTTCTGAGCAAATATTAAAGACATGGCTTTACTCTGTTGTATACTTCAGCCAGACGGCGCAGTGGTGTAGAGGTTAGCACTGTCACCTCACAGCAAGAGGTTCTCCGGTTTAATTTTTGGCTGGGGTGCCTCCTGTGTGGAGTCTGTATGTCCTCCCTGCATTCATGTGGGTTTCCTCCCACATTCCAAAGACATGCAGTAGGTGGAATAGTCACTCTAAATTGGCCATAGATATGAGTGTGTGCGTGCAAGTGTGTGGTGCACCCTCTGAGGAGGGTTAGGCATTGGGCTAGCAACCTGATCTCATAAAACCCATACCTGCTATGGAAACAATGAGTGTTGAAGGGCGCTCGTTGCCCGATGTGCTGAATGCACCTTTATCACCTTTGATAACTTTGACAGCCTTAGTGAAGGTAGATTCCAGTTTGGCAAATAGAATTTTTCAAGTATGTCAGCATACTTCTATTACAATATATCCAGCATTCAAAATCAGAGCTCGTGGTATGTTAAGTTGCATTAAACTATACATTTATTTTTTACTAGCTACATGCAACTTGGATTTGGTATTTTTGGGGTTCAAAAGAAGACTTAATTATTTTAAAGACAGCAGGTTACCATGCAGTCAATTTTGTGTTCCTGGGTGACTGAGTCACTGCAGATGAATACAAAGTCCTCAGCATACTGAAATTTCTTTAAGATGTTGTTTACTTTATAATGTGTGTGTGCGTGTGTGTGTGTGTGTGTGTGTGTGTGTGTGTGTGTGTGTGTGTGTGTGTGTGTACAGAGCCACATCCAGCACTAGGTGACCTAGGCAGCTGCCTAAGGCCTGGGTAGACTGGGGCCCCCAGCTTCACTATAGCTGTATATAAAATTAAAACTATAAAACTATATATATAAAAAAAACCCTGCAAGATCTTTCCATAAACATTGCATGTATTAGACCCCATGACAGAGCTTCCTTACCTCATGACTTTCATAAGCCCCAGAAACCTCATCATTAGGACAATGTCCTAATGTCATCTTAAACTGTGTGGGAGATTTAAGCTGTCATCATGATCTAAACCTATGTGGGAAGCTAGGGGTGGCAATACAGAGCAAACACAGTGCACAGCTTTTCCCTTCAGAAGTATGTATGCATTAATTGTCCCAGTTTGGGACACTGTCTAGTTAAGTGATTCTGCTCAGAACCAAACCCGAAACCTTAATAACTAAAGGCAGACAAGTTGCCTTAAACCTACACCAATTGCCAGGTCTCTTCTAATTGCATTTTATTTTTTGTTAATCACTGAAGATTCCAGTTTGTCAATGTCATGCATAGAGTTTCAAAGCTGTGTTAGTGGTGCAGTAAGTAGCACACTTACTTTTAGTACAGAATTTTGTGGGTTCTGTTCCCATAACAAGCATATTGATTGCTGACACTACTGTACAGCATAAGTGGGATAAGGGTGCTGCATTCCTGAGCGTGTCCTCCTTTACATGAGATGCCAAGTGACTATGGACTTGTTTTTAATGTAAAATAGGCAATTTATTCTTCAAGGGCAGCAGGTATTAAATTTGTAGAGGAAACGTTCAAAGTTGTTTGCCTGCAACAATATCTTCATTAGTTATAGTTATCTTTAATGTAGAATTATTCAGATGAATTTTACTTCTGCAGAGATTATGCATATTGACTGATATTGGTGGATTGTAATGATTGTAATGACAGAAGTTTGAGTGGCCTTTTGTGGTTGAAATGTTCTTGATGGGTAGTTTTGCCACTATTGGTTCATACATTTTGTTTCATTGCTTACTGGAAAAATGTTCAAAACTACAAATTTAAAACATACTCTAACATGTAGTGTACAAGGAATATCTTCTTCTTCTTTTGGCTTTTCCCAGTTAGGGGTCACCACAGCAGATCACCTGTCCGCTCATGATTGGCAGTGGGGTTTTACAGTGTCGAGTTGCCAGCCTGGTGCCCAACCTTCTACAGAAGGCACACACATGCACACACTCACACCTAGGGCCAGTTTAGAGTGTCCAATCCTCCTACATCATGTCTTTGGGAGGAAACCGGAGCACCCAGAGGAAACCCACGTGACCACAGGAAGGACATGCAGACTCCGCACAGAAGGCACCCCTGCCGAGGATCGAACCGGAGAACCTCTTGCTGTGAGGCAGCAATGCTAACTGCTGCACCACCGTGGCCACCCGTAGTATACAAGGAATATAATTTAATAAAATGAGGAAGGCGAATCAAAGAACACATGCATATACAGTGGATATAAAAAGTTTACACATCCCTGTTAAAATGCCAGGTTTTTGTGATATAATAAAAATGACACCACGATAAATCATTTCAAAACTTTTCCCACTTTTAATGTGACCTATAACCTGTAAAATTCAATTGAAAAACAAACAAATCTGTTAGGGGAAAAATATAAAAAATCTTCTTCTTCTTCTTTCGGCTTTTCCCGGTTAGGGGTCACCACAGTGGATCATCTGTCCACTCATGATTGGCAGTGGAGTTTTTCAGTGTTGAGTTGTCAGCCCAGCACCTACCTTCCACAGAAGGCACACACATGCACACACTCACACCTAGGGCCAATTTAGAGTGCCCAATCCACCTACTGCATGTCTTTGGGATGTGGGAGGAAACTGGAGCACCCGGAGGAAACCCACACGACCACAGGTAGGACTTGCAGACTCCACACAGAAGGCACCTCAGCCGAGAATTGAACAGGAGAACCTCTTGCTGTGAGGTGGCAACGCTAACCACTGCACCACCGTGGCCACCCTGGAAAAATGTAAAAAATAAAAAACGTAAAATAAGCTGGTTTCATAAGGGTGAAAACTAATACTTTGTTGAAGCATCTTTTGATTTAATTACAACATTCAGTCTTCTTGGGTAGGAGTCTATCAGCATGTCACATCTTGACTTGGCAACATTTTACCATTCCATGCAAAAGCACTCGAAATCTGTCAGATTGCGATGGCATCTCTTGTGCACAGCACTCTTCAGGTCATCCCACAGATTTTCTATTGGATTTAGGTCTGGGCTCTGGCTGGGCCATTCCAAAACTTTCATTTTCTTCTGGGAAGCCATTCTTTTGTTGATTTGGATGTATGCTTGGGGTCATTAGGTTCATAAGTTCATAGGTTGGTACTAGGCTACCAGCCCTAGGGCTTATACAAGCCTAGCCATAACAATTTCACTGGCTATTTCTTCCCACAATATTTACATTCCTGGACCCCTGTCTAGCAGGGTGACTGATGTAATCCCCGGGGTGAATTTCCTATCTCCCATCCAATCATCAAGGTTCCTTTTGAAAAGGGCCAAAGAGGCGTTCTGCTTGACATGTATGGGCAGTCTATTGCAGAGTCTGAGGAGTCTCTGGATCAGGAACAGCATGTTTTGTTCATTGTGATGACAAGGTTTAGATCCCTGGAGCGTGCGTCTCTGAGGGATTGGGATTTCTTTAAATGTAGCATGTCCAACAGCTCTGGGTTTAACATGGCCTTGTATGTTAAGCAGAGATCACCTCTGAGTAGACGATATGCGACAGAGTATAGGTGGAGTTTTTTTAGATGGTCAGTATAGGGCATCTGCTTTAAGCCTGTGATTCTTTTAGTGAGGTATTTCTGTGGCCTTTCCAGTTGCTGCAGATGTCTTGAGAGGTACATACCAAACGGGGCATTGTATTCTATAATGGGTCTAATGAGGGATGAGTACAGTGGGACAATGACCTCCTTTTTTCTGGATGAAAAGCCCTTAGTGATGAGGTGTGCCACATAGAAGGATTTCCTGACTGTTGTGGTGATGTGGTTATCGAAGGTGAGACCACTATCCACCTGTATCCCTAAGTCTCTTATCACACTTTCAGTGTTTAGTGTACTGCCACCTATGTGGTAATTCATGGGTACATGCTTTTTTCCCAAAGGGGATAATTATACATTTCTTGGCATTGAGCTTGAGCCCTTGGCTCTGGCACCAAGCATCTGTTTCTGTAAGGCCCTTTTGTAGAATATCCAAATAATTTGGGGATTTGATAATGGCTCCCAGTTTGCAGTCATCTGTGAACTTTGTTAGCCAGAGTCCTTTAGTGTTGGCCTGTACTTCAGAGAAGTAGATGCCAAACAACAGCGGTCCCAGGACTGGACCCTAAGGTACTCCACTTGTCACTTGTCTGGAGCAGGATTTGGAGTCGGCTACTTTTACAGTGTGGGTTCTGTCAGTAAGCCAGTTGACAACCCATCGAGTGATGTAGGAATTAATGCCCAGCTTAGTAAGTTTATCTATGATTCCAGAGTGGGGGATGGTGTCGAAGGCCTTGGCGAGGTCCAGATAGGCTGTGTGGACCATCTTACCCTTATCCACGGCTCTGGAGACTGATTCAAAGAAGTCAGTCAGGTTCAGGAGAAAAGATCGGCCCTTCATGAACCCAAACTGCATGCCGTCCAGTGTTTGAAGGTTGCCAATGTCTTTATTTATAAGTTCCATGATAATACATTCCATGGCCTTGCAGATCAGGCTTGTCAGACTGATGGGGCGGTAGTTCCAGGGATCCAAGGTGGATCCCACCTTGTGGAGTGGGATAACTGTAGCTGTGCACCACTCAGTGGGCACAAAGCCTGAGGTGAGGCTATGATTAAACATGACATTTAGGTGAGGTGCTAGTTCATTTTTTAGTTCATGTAGTACACAGCCTGGGATGTCATCTGGTCCCATGGATGCTGTATTCTTAGCTTTGGAAAGTGCGTTTTTTACATGTGTGGCCGTTATTACCGGAATTTGGCAATCATTTGGTATTGGGATGGGCCCTTTATGGGGTGAGAGGGGATTGAAGTTTGTACTGAATCAATCTGCCAGGATATTGGCAATATCCTTGGGATCAGTATGTTTAATGCCATTTTGTTGTAGCTTAGAGCAGATCTAAGCATTGCCATTTAGATTCTTGACATAGCTATAGAATGCCTTGTGGTTGTCTTTGGAATCTTTGGCAATTTTGTTTTTGTAACTAGATTTGGAGGATTTTATGAGGGATCTTAGCTTCTTACTGAGGCTGGTAAGGGAGTTTTTTTGCATCCTGGGATTTTCCTCTTTTTTGCACAGTTCCTTCCTTCTGTTGTAAAGTATGTTTACGGCAGGAGACCACCAGATTGGCTTCCTTTTTTTGGAGGAGAGCATCTTGGTTCTATTGGGGATGACATGATTCATGCACAAGTGGATGTGCTCGTACAGTGCCTTAGTGTAGGATTCAGCACTCGAACTTTCAGTTCCCGTCTTCATGGGTGTCATGAAGTTTGTCACTTCTGACTTGAGTAGCATGAAGTTGGCTTTGGAGAAGTTTTTTATGGAGGTTTCCTTACTGGGGGGTGGGGGTGGGATGTGGATGTTAAGGGTGATTAGCTTATGGTCAGACCTGACCAACGAGGGGGTGACCATAGGTGTGGAGCGTCAATTTCCCATGTTGGTAATGACCAGGTCTAGGATATTGGAACCCCTGGTGGGACTAAGGATTAGTTGATCCAGGGCATTGGAATTTATGAATTCCAAGAACCATTGGGCAAAGGTGTTGGTACATGAGTAGTTTTCCCAGTTAATGGCAAGGGTGTTTGGTTGTATCTTAATATTTTCCAGTAAGTTTAGAAAGGTGTAGTGAAAATCTTGGGGCATGGTGGGGGATCTGTAGCAAGCTACAATTTGGATTGCAGTCTTACCTAATGTTAGTTGCACCTGGAGAATTTCAGATGCATTGTGTTGGGCAGCTAGCCTGGTGTTGAGAATGTCCTTGGTGAATATGGACACTCCTCCACCTATAGTGTTTCGGTCCTGGTTCGGTGTCCGAAAAATGTGGTAAGAGTTATAGCCTGGTATTGCAGGGGTGCTCCCTGGAGACTTGAACCAGGTCTCAGTTACTGCACAGATATCATTGTTCTCCATTTTTAGGAATGCCTCAAGAGAGTGCATTTTGAGGTTTAGACTTCTATCATTAAGTAGCATTACCTTGAGATTTTGCATGCTTGTACCTGTTCCGGTGGTGGTTTTGTCCTTTGAACTTTGCCTAAAAAAGGCACTATAGGGGTGGCAAGAGCCTTAGCCAGTAACCTGAATCCCAGGAGCGAAAGGTGCAGACCATGTCTGGCAAAGCATCATGGTCTTTCGAGCATGTTGTCCCAGGCAGACAGATACTGGATCTCCTTTGAATGACACCAGAAGTTTAGCCAATTGTTGAAGTCAGTCATTTTGTCCTTATACTGTGGTATCATTCTGGGCGAAGGCAGGATGCTACTCAAGCCTAGGGTCATACCTGCCTGGGCCACATGATCCGAGAGCTCTTCCATGTCTCTTTTCATGTAGTCCAGGGAGGTACGTCTCAAGTCATTCACTCCAACATGGACAATGACAGTCATATTTGTACTTGTGGAGTGACTTCAATGCATGCGCTATGTGGCGGATCCAGGCACCCACCAGGCAGCTGACTTTAATTTTCTCCTTGTTCAGCCTGGTGAGTGCGACATCAGTGTGCCTGACTATAGAGTCACCTATGATTAAAGTGTTGGGTACGTTGTCTTGCCTAAGGGGCTGTTGTTGGGTGGCACACTGGTGTTGTGAGCTATGTGACACTTTGGTTGTGATTGGTGTTTGCGTTTCAGCTTCGGAGGCCCTTGTTGCTTAGGCAGGTTACTGTTAAGGGCCAACACATATGTGGATTTAGTGTTGCTATGTGTGGGTGTTGGTGGTGTGGGTTTAGAAGGGCTATGTGTTGCTTGAGGTGTAGTGCGGGTGTTAACCTTCTCCTCTTGACTGTCTAGCACAATCTTGGGTGGAGAGAG
>NC_056743.1:1737935145-1738082645 GCF_019279795.1 Protopterus annectens
ATGATCGCAGGTAGCTGTGTATGGTGTTAGTAGCACTGCACTGAGCAAGTACAAGAATGTTCACAGGTAGTTGTGTATAGTGTTAATAGCACTGCAGTGTGCCAGTACAAGAATGATCACACGTAGCCATGTATAGTGTTAGTAGCACTGCAGTGTACCAGTGCAAGAATCATCACAGGTAGCTGTGTATGGTGTTAACAGCACTGCACTAAGCCAGTACAAGAATGATCACAGGTAGCCATGTATAGTCTTAGTAGCACTGCAGTGTGCCAGTACAAGAATGGTCACAGGTAGCTGTGGGTAATGTTATTAGCACTGCAGTGTGCCAGTACAAGAATGATCACATGTAGCTGTGTATGGTGTTAGTAACACTGCACTGTGCCACAATCATCCCATCATGATGGTGTATGTGATTACATAAGAACTGCACTGCATCAGTGCAAGAATGATCACGGGTAGCTCTGTATGGTGCTAGTAGCACTGCAGTGTGCCAGTACAAGAATGATCACAGGTAGCCATGTATAGTGTTAGTAGCACTGCCATGTGAAACTACAAGAATGGTCACAGGTAGCCGTGTATAGCGTCAGTAGCACTGCAGTGTACCACTACAAGAATGATTGCAGGTAGCTCTGTATAGTGTTAGTAGCACTGCACTGCACCAATACAAGAATGGTCACAGATAGCTGTGTATGGTGTTAGTAACACTGCACTGTGCCACTACAAGAATGATCACCTGATCACAGGTAGCTAAGTATGGTGTTACAAGAACTGCACTGCATCAGTACAAGAATGATCACAGGTAGCTGTGTATAGTGTTAGTAGCACTGCAGTGTGCCAGTACAAGAATGATCACAGGTAGCTGTGTATGGTGTTAGTAGCACTGCACTGAGCAAATACAAGAATGGTCACAGGTAGTTGTGTATAGTGTTAATAGTACTGCAGTGCGCCAGTACAAGAATGATCACAGGTAACCGTGTATGGTGTTAGTAGCACTGCAGTGTGCCAGTACAAGAATGATAATGTGTAGTTGTGTATGGTGTTAGTAGCACTGCACTGAGCCAGTGCAAGAATGATCACAGGTATCTGTGTATGGAGTTAGTAGAATTGCACTGGTCACAGGTCACTGTGTATAGTGTTAGCAGCACTGTAGTGTGCCAGTACAAGAATAGTCACAGGTAGCCGTGTATGGTGTTAATAGCACTGCAGTGTGCCAGTACAAGAATGATCACAGGTAACCGTGTATGGTGTTAGTAGCACTGCAGTGTGCCAGTACAAGAATAATCATGGGTAGCTGTGTATGGTATTAGCTATAGAAAGCAAAATAATTACCCATCAGCAAGTCCACAACCTGAAGATTTGTGTGTCGCATCTGTTAATGAGTCTTTACAATTGAGAGAGTAACTTAGAAACCTGAAGCTACCATCCTGCATGAAGAGAACAATGCATATTCCAAATGCTTATAGTAACTGTGTAGCTGAAGTAAGCACTTACAAGTCAGTCTAAAAAGGCAACAACTCAACAGCATGTAGAGGAAAATTTGCTCTAAGCCTGCAGCTTGATTAGGGTGTCTCACTGCCGAAAGTTTGTTGGCTTGCAAAAACAAACAAAACAATGGCATTATATAAAGGAACTGATGAGTATGAGCTACGTGCTGCCGAATATCACTTTATCACCAATTTATGTATATATATTTATGTGTTTGAGTGTGTGTGTGTGTGTATGTGTGTGCGTGTGTGTGCATGTGTGTGCGTCTGTGTGTGTGTGTGTGTGTGTGTGTGTGTGTGTGTGTGTGTGTGTGTGTGTGTGTGTGTGTGTGTGTGCGTGTGTGTGTGTGTGTATGTGCTTCACCTATGAAAATGCACCCTAATCAATAACCCAAATAAAAGAAAACTATATAAATAATGTCTCACATTCCTACAGAGTATGTGAACAAACTTCGTCTTCAAATTCATCTTTATTAATGTGTTTCACCACAAAACGCTGGTCACAGTAGTAATATTGAGAAAAATGCATAAATCAGGCCCAGTGAACTACAACATAAAACTGAAATTAAACATGAAAGCAGTAGATACTTTAAAATATAATTAACGGGTACAGCTGATAAAATAAATTAAAAGCAAGGTCATCCTGCATAGTCAAAGGCTATTTCAAATAAATAGGTTTTAAGCAACCTGCAGAATCTGGCAAAGAAGGCCATTCCTGAAGCCACTAAAGTTGTAATTTCCCCAGGTGAATGATGTGCTATATAGAGTGAGTTAGAAGGTTTAATAGGGGCTTGTGTACTAGTGATGTTAAAGTTGCTTTGTTCAGTGGCAGGAGTATTGTTTGGGCCGGGGTTAGGATGAATATCTCCATCTATCAGGGCATGGAGGTATATTCTGTTTATAGGGTTGTGGAACGTACAGAAATAGAAAAGTGATTTTCTAATATTTAGATTGATGTACTTAATATGGGCCAATCTACGATATTTGGCTTGTAAGTAGCAGGGTCTAGATGTGATGTTGATGTAGGTTTGGGAGATAGCTAGTAGTGGTGTGGAAGTGAATTTGGAGGGGAAGAGAAGGTTGGGGTATAAAGGTTGTTCATAGGAAGTTAATAGATAGGCAATAGTTAGAGGAAGTAAGAGTGAGGCCAGGAGTAAAAATTTTTTTGACTTGGGATGGATAATTTAGCCATTATCTTAGTTTAAGATGTGGAACAAAAACGGGGGTTAGGTAGTATCAACAGATTAAGAAGATGTAACAAGGATGGAAGGGACATTATTCTATACAGGATGGGAAGCCAATTTAAGCTGTGCATAACAGGATCATAATGTTGATAATGGGATATACCAATTGGTAGTCTAGTAGCAGAGTTCTGCACCATTTGCAGATAGATGACTAAGCTTAGTATTAGGCAATGCCAGGTGCAGGGCATTACAATAGCTGCAGTGTAATGAGATCAACTGATGAACAGCAACCAGTAGCTAAACTTGAGTGGAAATGTAAAAGAAAAAGGGAAAAAAAGTGTCTAGTACTTCTTTGGCAGCAAACTATTGTGATGGGTATGAGCAGAGCGTGAAACATAATTATTACTCTTAACATAAATAAACATGCAGTTAGCACAGCTGTGGTGTGGTCTCATGGTGCTTGGGTGTCTGGCTTAGCGCCTAGCTTAATAGTCTATTATGTGACATCTGCCTGTCCTCTAACTGTCTACACAGGTTTTAAGCAGGATCTGCGGTTTCTGTCCATATAAACACGTAAGTGAAATGGTGATTCCCAAATTGCCACTGCATGATCCTGCAGGACTTCCTGCCTTGTTCTCATCACTTTTCTGGATAGGCTCCAACTATCCCCAATCCAGAACTAGATAATAGGGTAAACAAAACAACAAGATGGATAAATGGAGCACATGTGAAATTGCTAATACTGCAGCCATGGGCCTTTCCTAAGAAGTCTACTACATGTAGAAAGATATTAAAACAATCAACAAATCAGTGCAACCATGTCACTGTTATGTGTCACAATGTGACTGTGTTTGTTCAGTCATGCAGATTTTGGCTGGTCTTGCTCTACACACAGAGCAATTATTTTCTTGTTTGTGTTTCCATAAGTTGTGTAAAATACTGAAACAATGCTAGTGTAAGTTTTGAGTAATTCTTCTTGGTCAGCAATAAAAGGAAGTGGCCACTGTCACTCAAACCAACCAAATCAAACTTTCCTTATGCTTTATTTGTACAGTATAACTGCTTATCACCAAAGTGCAGTACACAAATGATATATGAAAATAATTTAAGTAAAACATACTGCCTTGCAAAAACTAGAAACAAGAAAAATTAAAGCTCTCCAAAAGTATATATTCAGCTATGATTTAAAGATTCCGCAAGTTGTTTGACATTCCTTTTCCTCCCAATAGCAATGAGATTCACAAAGAAGCAGCTGCAAAAAATTAAGAGCTGAAAAGATGAATTCTCAGTATGGAAACTTCCAGAAACCCTGTGTCAGACTTGTTCATAGGTTCATAGGTTCATACTAGGCTATCTGCCCTAGGGTATTTATAAGCCTAGCCAGAGTGTGTTTGTCTTTCGCCAGTCGCCACCCATTTTAAATTAATTTTGCTATGTCCTTTTTCGAGGTTAGTATACTGTGCCTCTGTCTAACAGTGACACAGAAGTGATACCCGGGGTAAACCTATGATCTCCCATCCACTCATCAAGATTCCTCTTGAAGAGAGTCAATGAGGGACTCTGCCTAACCTGGACTGGGATTTTATTCCAGAGTGAAGGGAGCCTCTGGGTTATGAATCTGTCCCTCCAGCATGTCCTATTTATTTCAGTGCTGAGGTTCAAGTCTCTCGAGCGCGTAGCTCGATGGGATTTGGATTTTCTGAGGTGCAGCATGTCCATTAATTCCGGGTTGGACATGGCTTTATCGTCAGGCACAGATCGCCTCTGAGCAGGCAGTATGCCACTGAGTAGAGCTGGAGTTTCTTTAACCGGGCAGCATATGGCATCTGTTTGAGCCCTTTGATCCTCTTGGTGAGGTACATTTGGGGTCTTTCCAGTTGCTGCAGGTGTCTGGTAAGGTACATCCCAAAAGGGGCATTGTACTCAATTATGGGCCTGATGAGGGATGAGTAAAGAGGCACGATGACATCCCCTGATCTAGATGTGAATCCCTTCATGATTAGGTGGGCTATATAAAATGGTTTTCTAACCACTTTGGCCACGTGGTTGTCAAATGAGAGATTGCTATCAACTTGGGTCCCCAGGTCCCTAATTACTTCTTCTGTACTTAATGGATTACTACCTATGTGGTAATTTGTGGACACTTTGTTTTTGCCAAAGGGGATGACTATACACCTTTTGGCATTTAGCTTGAGGCCATGGCTCTGGCACCAGTTGTCTGTTTCTATGAGGCCCTTTTGGAGGATGCTTGTGTCGGCTGGAGAGTTGATTATTGGTCAGCCATAGTCCTTCCGTGTTGGCCTGTACCTCCGAGAAATATATACCGAACAAGAGAGGTCCCAGGACTGAGCCTTGTGGGACACCACTTGTAACTGGTTTGGAATCTGACATGGCTCCAGCAATTCTAACCATGTGGGTTCTGTCCTTGAGCCAGTTTGCAACCCATCTAGTGACATAGGGGTTTATATTTAAGCTGGTGAGCTTATCTATAATGCCCGAGTGGGGTATTGTATCGAAGGCTTTTGCGAGGTCCAGGTAGGCTGTGTGGACCACCTTCCCCTCGTCAATGGCCTTGGTGACTGTTTTAAAGAAATCGACCAGGTTTAAGAGGCAGGATCTGCCCTTAACAAAGCCGAACTGGGTAGGATCCAGTGTCTGTAGGTCCCCAATATCTTTATTTATGAGGTCCATGATGATCCTTTCCATAGCTTTGCAGACCAAGCTAGTCAGGCTTATGGGGCGATAGTTTCCAGGATCCGTTGAGGCACCACCTTTGTGGAGAGGGACCACTGTTGCTGTACGCCACTCTTTGGGTACATATCCTGTAGTAAGGCTGAGATTGAACAGTAGTTTTATGTTTGGGTTTAGCTCTTCTTGGAGTTCATGTAGGACACAGCCGGGACACCGTCTGGTCCCATTGATGCTGTGTTTTTGCTTTAGAGAGGCGGCTCTTACCTGAGCATCTGAGATGTCAGGGGGCAGCACTCTGCTAGGATAGATATTTACCCTTTTAGTGGGAAGGGGGGAGAAGTTTGCGCTGAACCTGTCAGCTAGGATGTTGGCAATGTCTGTGGGTTCGATGTATTTTTGTCATTTTGGACTAATTCTGAGCATATCTGGGAATTCCACCCAGGTTCCTAACATAACTAAAGAAAGCCTTGTGATTATCCTTAGTGTCCTGTGCAATTTTTCTCTCGAAGCTGGCCTTAGGCGATTTTATGAGTGCCCGTAGTTTTTTGCTAATACTGATCAGAGATGCCTTCCCTTTTTGGGATTTTGCTCTATCATGTAGTAGCTTCCTCCTTCTATTGTATAGTTTGTTTATGGCTGGGGTCCACCAGACAGGACGTCTGCCTTTGGAGGATTGGGTCTTGGTTTTATTTGGGATTGCATGATCCATGCATTCCTGAAGGTGTTCATAGAATGCGTTTATAAAGGATTCTGCAGTCTGGGCCGTATTTTCCACAGGCTCGGGGGCTTTGAAGGATTCCACCTCGGTTTTGAGGAGTGTGAAATTTGCTTTAGAGACGTTTTTCACTGTGGTTTTCTGGGCAGGGGGTGGGGTCGGGATGTGAATATCCAGTGAGATTAGTTTATGGTCTGATCTTACCAGTGAGAGATACACTCCTGGTCTGGAGCATAGAGTCCCCATGTTGGTGATGATCAGGTCCAGTATGTTTTCCCCTCTTGTGGGAGTGGTAACAAGTTGTTCCATAGCATTTGAGTTTATAAATTCTAGGAACCTTTGGGTTAGGGTGTTGGAGCTAGAGTAATGCTCCCAGTCTATGTTTGGGTAGTTGAAGTCACCCAATATAATGGTGTTTGGAGAGACCTTCATATTTTCCAGTGTTCTCAGGAAGGACGAGTGTGGTTCCTGGGTTTGGGAGGGTGGTCTGTAGCAAGCTATAAACTGGAAGGCAGTTTTACCCACTGTTAGTTGCACATGGATAGTCTCTGATGCTTCGTGCTGTGCCACCAACCTGGAGGTGTGGGTATCTTTGATGAATATTGATACTCCCCCTCCTTTTGTGGTTCAGTCCAAGTTTTGGGGCCGAAAAGCATGGTATGAGGTATAACCTGGTAGTGCTAGGGTGCTCTCGGGAGCCTTGAACCAGGTTTCTCTTACTGCACAGTTATCGATGTTCTCCATGCTAAGGAGAGTTTCAAGTGCGTGCATCTTGAGGTTTAGACTTCTGGCATTGAGTAGCATTACTCTTAGTTTTTTATCCTTTGTGATACCTATGGAGGTGGGTTTGTCTTTTGAGCTTTGCCTAAAAAAGGCACTATGGGGGAAGCAAGAGCCTTTGCCAATATCCGAAAGCCCAGGGGTGACAGGTGCAAGCCGTCCCTAGCGAAGGATCGTGGCTTGTCGAGCATGTCATCCCAGGCTGACAGGCACTGGATCCCCTTTGAATGACACCAATACTTAAGCTAGTTGTTGAAATTGATCATCTTGTCTTCATATTGTGGCATCATTCTTGGTGAGGGTAAGATGCTACTCAAGGTCAGGGTCATACCGGCCTGGGCTACATGCTCAGAGAGCTCCTCTATGTTTCTTTTCATGTAGTCCAGGGAGGTACGTCTCAGGTCATTCACACCAGCATGGACAATGACTGAGTCATATTTGTACTTGCCTTAGAGTGACCTGAGTGCTTGTGTTATGTGGCGGATCCTAGCGCCCGACAGGCAGCTCACCGTGACCTTCTCCTTGTTCAGCCTGGTGGCGGGGCGTCAGTGTGCCTGACGATAGAGTCACCTATTACAAGTGTATCAGGTGTGTTGTTTAGCCTTAAGGGCTGTGACTGTTCAGCACACTGGCTTTGTGAGCTATGTGTTGCACGTGTTTTGTTTTGGGGTAGCGGTTGCTTGGGTGACTGCTTTGGAGGTCTCTGCTGCTTAGGCAGATTTTTATTTAGAGCCTCCGAGTATGTTTTTGTGTGTTTATGTGTTTGGTTTGCTGTCGTCGTAGGTCTATGTGAGACCGGAATCGTAGTGAGTGTGGTTGTACTTAAAACCAGTCAGCATCAGTAGCTCTAGTCAATTTGACATTACGTCAACGTGCATAAAGTCAACACAAGTAACACTGAGTCACAAAATGTCAACATCTTCTGTTTATGCTCTAAGGTTACACCCTCTACTACTTTTATATACTAACTCCAAGATCACAGTTCTCGTGAACAGGCATATTCCCCTTACCCGAGGATTGTGCGTTATCACACAAACTCATTTGGGGTGACAATGCAGGGGTCTAGCTTACCTCCAGTCAATCAATCTCATGTAAACTATATACACACACAATCTCATGTAATCTATACACACACACACACACATATATATATATATATATATATATATATATATATATATATATATATATATATACATATATGGGTCTACTGCTTTTCATCAAATACCACGTATTCGAAAAAGAGCAGTAGACCGCTCAGTTACGTGAAAGTGCACTTATTCGATAGTGCACTTTTGCGAACTCAGCTTCAACGAACAGATCGCACCACAGTGGAGGACAGCAGGAAAACATGCTATGTCCTTCACTGTGAGTCTTGATCCTTAGGGTTAGAGTGCGGGTCATGGTAAGGGGATAGCTAATTGGGCTATCCCCTTACCATGACCCACACCCTAACCCTAAGGTCCGTGATTACCGTACCACAGTGGAAGATAGCCTGTCCTCCATTGTGGTGCGGTAGTCATGGACCTTAGGGTTAGGGCACAGGTCATGGTAAGGGGATAACCCTCCTAGCTATCCCCTTACCATGACCAGCCTAACCTAAGGTCCGTAACTACACTAAAGTCAGTAGTAGCCAGTTTGCTGAAGTGGGTTTGAAGTGCACTTTCGATTAAGTGCACTTCAGCGTAACAGGTCTGTGTGAGTTCGAAGAAGTGTATTTTCGAACATATACAGTAGACCCATATATATATATATATATATATATATATATATATATATATATATATATATATGTATCTTTATGTTGCTCACAAGTGATAGCAGCATGCTAGACATCTGAAATCAGCTATGCATAATGTAAAAGGAAAGGAAATTAAAAAGGCTTATAATGTGTTAATGAGCACCAGGTCGTAGTAAGGTAATAGCCATTTCTTACTAAACTACATATTAAATTCATTGGCTTGATTTGTTTAAAATGGTGGAAACTTTACCTTAGACAATATTCACCTTGTATACCTTGATAGACCAGTGTTACACTTTCTTCAGATGAGGATTTGTAAAGAATTAGACAGATTCTTGTCGATGATTTAGATGTTCAGTGGAAGAGTTTGATAGCCCCCACAACCATTATGGAGTAATAAGTGATACTTAAAAATTCAAAAAGGATTGGAAGAGAGCCGACGTGAAGAAGGAGTAAAGACGTTAGTCATCATTCAGTGAGTTACAGCAGACCTTCCATCACTAATTGAGCCTTTGGTCCCCAGTAACCTGATGTTACAATGACATCATATTACAGCTCTATAAGAAGCAAACATATGGATATAAGAATATATTATAATCATGGACCATACATATTGAATATTCATATCAGGGGTCTATATTAGATCATCGAACACTTAGAAAATCAAAACGATGATTTATCGACCCCATGTAAGCGAAAGCTTACAAACTTGAATGCTTAGAACAGCGATTTTTCTCCAAGGGGAAAAACTCGCTGTTCCAAAAAAAAAAACACTTAAAACATAATATAAAGTGGGGGGGCTGTGCCCCCCCCACATACCCCCCTACTTAAATATACCAACTTCTTGATCACACTACAGTGACGAAAATGGCAAAGTAATAAACTTTCAAGACCGGAAAAACAAACTAGTAAAAACCACCGCAAATACAAAAGCCAGGAACTCGACTCAGGCCAGTCCAAAATGTAAAAAACATGAAAAACAACAAATTTTATTAAGCCACTGTAAAAGCTTTTCATTAGTACCTTGCACTAACTTCTTCAGACAAGCAAAACATTCACACCATTACAAGTGAGTTTAAATACCAGCATTGAAACACTTAATCACACCCCTTGCTCTCCCTTTAGCTCCTTAAGGGTACAGATCACAGCTAACTAAGGTGCATTTGCAATTTTCTATTAACATAATAAAAATTCATACACCGAGACTGTAATAATAACAGGCTTTAAAACTGAAAGAAAAAAGCCCAGTATTTTGATTATTAAACTATATAAAGTAGATAAATATATAAAATATATGAAATAACATAAAAATAACGATGTTCAACCTACAGCATAAATACTAATAATGGTAGCGACGCTTCCTAATCAAAAATTACCTATGCATACATTGTATCTTGCCTGCTTTCAAGTAAAATAACTAATATAATAAATATAATAATGAATGCATACTATCCTAAGCATCTAAATAACTAAAACAGCTACCCAAGAAGAATAATATAATATTAATCATATCTCACTAAATAATAAAAATAAAAATATAAAAATATAAAATATGACATGTAACTTATAATATAATGTAACATAACATATAATATAACATAACATAAATTTAGGCTACTCAGTATAGGTTTAATACTGTCATTAAATAAAACAGGTCTAAAAATTAGCGTATCTCGACCTAAAATTACTAAATAATAAAATATAAATCAATAATATATATTGTAAAATAATGATCATAATGTATAATCATAACAATAACTGATAACTATTAACCCTCCACCACTGTCGACTAATAAAGAGTTATGAAACCATTAATTTGTCGACTCTCATTTTTCATTTTTTGACTCTCATTTAAAAAAAAACAAAAAAAGACTGTGAGAATAAATAGCTCGTCACCTCTTCAAACTTTTAAGTTTTAAAAAACAACTAATGGATAATGAGCTGTTGAGACCAGGGGGGCGATATGCTTCCAATCTTAATTGCCAAAGAAGCTCTTTACATTCTAATCTATATGTCTCAGGTCCATAAGAATTGGTATTATACAGTTGATCTATAACCATAAATGTAAACTCATGGTTTGGGTTGTTCTGAATGTGCATAGCCAAAGCATTGTCCATTTTCATTCTTCTTACGGCATACAAATGCTCGTACATTCTTTCCTGGAGTTTCCTCTCAGTCTTGCCAATGTAAAAGCTGGGGCATGATGAACATTGAGCAAGGTATACCACTTGGGTACTGGAACAAGTGAAACGTCCCCTGATGAGGAATTTCCTGTTCTTAACTGTAAAGGCTGTACCTGCCTGGACAAATCTGCAATACTTGCACATATTACATTTATACATCCCTGATCCCAGATCTAAAAAAGTTTATCCATTTGTATTAAACTAACAACAGTATGTCCTGCTAAGTCTTTCTGCTTCTTGTTACAGGGCCTACCTTCGGTCTCGCCCCAAAGTCTTTCCTTTATTTTTAAGGCATTTGGGACAAGTTAATTTTATTTTTAAGGCATTTGGGACATGCAATAGTGAAAATCTAGTTTATTTGGCTAACTGTGAAAAATGTTTGTGTTTTTACACTGGAAAAACTAACTGTAAATTCAAGGAGAGAATTGCATCCCACGTATCTGATATAAGAAGGGGGGGGTGAGACAAATGCACTAAGTAAGCATATTTTACATTGTGGAAATGAACATACATTTAAATTTAGGATACTGCAGAGAGATTGCAAAAAACAAGAGGGGGGCATTGTGAATGCCACAGAGAGAGCAGAATACAAATGGATAAACTTTTTTAGATCTGATGTCTATCCAGGGCTTAATAAAACTAATAGTATTAAACCCATTTTGAAATTAAGACAAGCATATGTTAGAGTACTACAGTTGTCCATTGGAGCTTTTTAGCCAGTAATGAAATTTGTTAAGTTGACCATTGTTTTTAATGAAGTTTTTTAGTGAACTAGGCTTAGTCAACTATATTAATTATATTAATTATGTAAATTGTGTAATTATATAATGTGTTTATGAGATAGGTTATGTGATTGGCTGGTGTTCTATATTTATTCTGTGGTTTTAATGTACTGATTCATTCTTGAAAAAGAGTTTCAACTCGACAGCTAGAAGTAATAAACCTTGTTTTACATGGATGGTCGTGCTGTGACTTTTTATTACTGAATGTTATGTTATAGTTGATATCCTCTGCTCTGCAACCTAATTATCTCATCTCTGAAGATGACAATATTCTAGTGTATAAATCTGTCTAAACAAACTGGCCAAGGCTTCATAAATGGAGTTATAGTGAAGCCAGTTATCAAATGCTATCAATGAAGTATTTAGTAAAGAAGGTTCTCCCGTACATTTCACAGTTGTCAGTGTTGCTGTGAATGAAGTGTATGTCTTTATTTTCATGGAAAGATATGTAGAGGTTACTAAAACTCTCAAGCTGTCAGTTTTTAAAATCATAAAATGTATCTCTGTTTACTATGGAATGTTGAAATTTTTCTGGAGGATTTCTCCCAAGGCATGCACTGAAAAGGGGTAGCTTTCTGCCCAGTCAGGTTATCCCAGTAAAGAAGTGCAATAAATAAATAAATAAATAAATAAATAAATAAAATCACAGCACAAGATTGAGAATTGTGTCACTTAAATGTTGCATATGCATAAAAGCACACCCCTGTGCTGACTGAAGTACAGTGCATAGTGTATCAAACCTACCTATAAAATATATCTAACATAACAGTCATGGAAAGTTGAGGAAAATAAAACTCAAGTAAATATTCATTTTGACCATTATGCTGTCATTATTAGGCTATACAAAGGACAGTACCTTATCCTAGTCCATCTTCACTGTCTAAGTAGTCAAGTTAAGCTTTTATGGGACATTTAATTATATACCAGATACCATAACTAAAGACTAACGTTGTGCCAGGCAGGCTAACTTCATCCTCCTCATTTGTACGGGACATTTAATTACATAGCAGATACCATGACTATCGACTAACGTTGTGCCAGGCAGGCTACCTTCATCCTCCTCATTTGTACGGGACATTTAATTACATAGCAGATACCATGACATTTGACTAACGTTGTGCCAGGCAGGCTACCTTCATCCTACTCATTTGTACGGGACATTTAATTACATAGCAGATACCATGACTATCGACTAACGTTGTGCCAGGCAGGCTACCTTCATCCTCCACATTTGTACGGGACATTTAATTGCATACCAGATACCATGACTATCGACTAACGTTGTGCCAGGTAGGCTACCTTCATCCTCCTCATTTGTACGGGACATTTAATTACATACCAGATACAATGACTATTGACTAACATTGTGCCAGGCAGGCTACCTTCATCCTCCTCATTTGTACGGGACATTTAATTACATACCAGATACCATGACTATCGACTAACATTATGCCAGGCAGGCTACCTTCATCCTCCTCATTTGTACGGGACATTTAATTACATAGCAGATACCATGACTATCGACTAACGTTGTGCCAGGCAGGCTACCTTCATCCTCCTCATTTGTACGGGACATTTAATTACATAGCAGATACCATGACATTTGACTAACGTTGTGCCAGGCAGGCTACCTTCATCCTCCTCATTTGTACGGGACATTTAATTACATAGCAGATACCATGACTATCGACTAACGTTGTGCCAGGCAGGCTACCTTCATCCTCCACATTTGTACAGGACATTTAATTGCATACCAGATACCATGACTATCGACTAACGTTGTGCCAGGTAGGCTACCTTCATCCTCCTCATTTGTACGGGACATTTAATTACATACCAGATACCATGACTATCGACTAACGTTGTGCCAGGCAGGCTACCTTCATCCTCCTCATTTGTACGGGACATTTAATTACATACCAGATACCATGACTATCGACTAATGTTGTGCCAGGCAGGCTACCTTCATCCTCTTCATTTGTATGGGACATTTAATTACATAGCAGATACCATGACTATCGACTAACGTTGTGCCAGGCAGGCTACCTTCATCCTCCTCATTTGTACGGGACATTTAATTACATAGCAGATACCATGACTATCGACTAACGTTGTGCCAGGCAGGCTACCTTCGTCCTCCTCATTTGTACAGGACATTTAATTACATACCAGATACAATGACTATCGACTAACGTTGTGCCAGGCAGGCTACCTTCAGCCTCCTCATTTGTACGGGACATTTAATTACATACCAGATACCATGACTATCGACTAACGTTGTGCCAGGCAGGCTACCTTCATCCTCCTCATTTGTATGGGACATTTAATTACATAGCAGATACCATGGCTATCGACTAACGTTGTGCCAGGTAGGCTACCTTCATCCTCCTCATTTGCTCCTTCCTCTTTTATCATCTGTCCAGCAAGCAGAACTTGCACTGAAACTCTCCTTGGGTGTTTTATGTGTTTATCCATTTATTTTTAGTTCATTGATCACAAAAGATGATTTGTTCTCCTTTTGTGATTGGCATAGTTTTGACCATTTTTTTTAAATAAAAATTTGTTTCAACACACACAAATCAATGCAGTGTGCATCAGTGTTTCTGCATGGCAGTGTTGGGGAATATACTGATTCAAACAGATAATCCTGAGGGAGCATTTAAAGCCTCTGAGCATCATGGACTCCCTCGGGCAAACAGGCAGTAGGTTCCAAAGGAGCAGTCCTTGGGGAAAAAAAAAGGGCAATTCCTAGAAGTTTTCATCTCAGCCTTGGCATTACTGACAATCCCAAGGTTGTAAAGCATAAGACAAGGGATGACCAATACCAGCCCAGCAGCTTCTAAAGGCAAAGGTTCTCGACTTACATAGGGCTAAATAAATCAGGACTACAGCTATACAGATGACACAAAATGCAACCCACAAACTGCCAGACTGTGCAGAACTGGAGTAATATGTGGTATCTAATTAATCCCATCTTAGCTGGGCTGCAGCATTTTGTACCAGCTGAAAACAATCAAACTCTGAGTGCAGCAGCCTCAGGTACAGGGCACTGCAGTAGATCAGATAAGATGAAGCCATGGTATGCACTATCACTGGGAGATCTGCAGATGGTAAAGGTGTTTAATAAAAGCAAAGCTCTTAAGATGGAAATATGCAGATGTGACAAAAGCCGATACCTGATCCTTCAGTGGTGTCATTTTATCAACAGCTATCCCTAAATTATGGCCCTTCAACAAAAACTGCAGCTTGGTAGCATTATAGGTGATATTAGAGTACAAAACTGATTAATATGAATCCTGTAGAGTCATGAATAGTCATGGTCACTGTCTTGGAATTACTGAGCTTCACAGGGCTACAGATCGTCCAGTCATGAACGCATTCCAAATTAGATGTAGATTCCTGTTGGAAGAAGTACAGCTGTATGACATCAGCATAGCAATGATGCTAAAGGCCCTGTCCCAAATTATGTCTTCCATAAGAAACCTGTACAAGGCGAACAACAAGGAATCCAAAATGGAACCTTGCCATACACCACAGGTATACAAGTATAAAGAACAGGACTTGACCCTCAAAACTATTGTTTGTATTCATCCAGAGATGTAGGTGGTAAATCTGTCAAAGACTGTTCATGTGATGGCACAGTAATGCTGCATATGGTCCAACAGTACCATGTGGGCAGCCTTGTCAAATGCAGATGAGAGGCTAACAAGGCCAATACTGAATATAAATGCTGATTCTGAAGACCCTGGTAAGGCCATTCCTATACTATGTGTAGACTGAAAATCCTAGTGAAAGGGGTTGTTAATGTTGCTTTTCATGTATGAATCCAGTTGCATATATACCACCATATGAAGTACTTTATCAACAAATTAAGCATTCAGCATAGGTCTGTATTTATCAAGGTAATCAGGATCTAAACCAGCCTTGTGAAGGATAGTGGTAACCAAGGCCTCCTTCAGAAAATATGCAAATATTCCATACCTAAGTGAGAGCACAATCATATTAAATAATCAGATCCAGCACCTACAAACAAGATTTCACTATTCATATGGCAAGGATCTAGTGCAGAGGTAGCTGTGAACATGCTGAAAAAATGAGAAACAAAGTCATTATAATCAGGAATCAGAAACCTACACCAATCTGAAGGCAGCAAACACTCCCCAAGACTAAAGGCAAATCCTGTGAGTGCAGTTTTTTGTAGCATTTAGTCTAACTGAGGCAAGCTTAAAGACTTCTAAAGTATTATGTTACTATATGTTGTGTTTTTAATTCCATATCTGAACAGAATGTTACTGTATTGTATGAGTATACATAACATATGATTGATAATACAGTTACTATATGAGAACAGTATTTATATTTAAGATACTTGTACTCACGTACTGACTTTGTACTTACCTTCAGAAGTTGATTGAAGGCATAGCCCTCCTTACTGCAGATGTTTCTGTATTGGCTCTTGTTTTTGGTTACATCAGCTGTTTTCAAGTGTAGATGATAGAACTCTTTCTCATTCTGATTAATCCACATTTTCTCAGGTGCCATTATAGGAACTTTCCGGTTTTCAGGTTTCATACCCGTGAGATAAATCATCAGTAGCCAGTTGGTGTTCATACTCATTACGTGTCCAAATGACCACAGCCTGTGCCTTTTTAGGTTTCGTATGTCATAGTTTCTGTGATGGGCTTTTAGACTGATATTTAGAATTGAAGTCTGTATATTATAACATTAATGTATGTATTTGTGTTCTCATTGCTTGGATATTGTCTCCCGTGTCCTCCTCTGAAAAGGGGCTTTTCCAGCCCAGTCTGACTATCCTGGTACGCAAAAATAAATAAATAAATACATACATACATAAATAAATAGACAAATAAAGGAACAATAACTGTCATGGAAGGTTTACTACATTTTGATAGAAAGGTGACCTTTTTGTAGTTTTGGCAAGCTAGTTTGACATCATTTTTTAACTGCTATGAGAAATGAATTCTTCCGCTCAGCTGGTATAGTTTTAGATTCCCATATTTCTTTGCTCAGATTATATAAGTAATCAACACTTTTTTGCCACCTGCTTTTAGAGCTTTGACTGGCATATTAACAACTCTACTTGCTTTACTTTTTTACTTTTTCATTTTTCTTTTTTTTTTTTCCTTAGTTGATTTATAGTAAATTTGTAATTGCATGTACATTCCATGTAAAACAAAACAATTCTTTCTCATGTCAGTCATTTTCAAAGTCTGTCAATGGTGGGTGGTTTAGGGGTATTTTAATGTGTTTACCATCGCTCCAGACTTTATTTAATGGCCTTGAGGATTATATCATCTTCAAATCTGACGGCTGTGTCTGGTTGTGGTATAGCCTCATAGCATATTATACAATTTGTGCATATCATGTTTTTGACGAGCTACTTCAATTTCCTTGGCTTTCTTCTCTCGTCATTGATTTTTGCCTCCTTTCAGACTTTTTTGACCAGTCTAGTTAGTAGAACAAGGCCTTAACTGTTAGCTGCGGCTGTTTCTTTTTATCTAGTAGGTCAAAAGCATGACTTATTATTGATTTTGGGATGCTCTGTCTTACAATGAGACATACTGTTTGTATTGCTTTATTCATTCTGTTTTGAAGTTGTTTCAACTATCGTTGAAGCTATGATTTCCATGCTTTTAAAGCAGCTAGATACCACAGGAAAACTGGAAGTAGTGTTGGAGAAGATGGTGGCACAGAAATTTGGTATAACAATCAGAAATATGAAGCTATTTATTTATATTGAACCACAATGAGCATAATTCTGTTGTCAGCAGCAAGTTTTGGCAAAACTATCATACATGTGTGTTTAGTAGATAAACAAGATCAGCATAGCTAAAAGTCTCAGCTTCAATAAGTTGGGTTTTACAAGCCTTTTAGCTGTACTTCTGAAGTATTTCACTAGGGCTAAGGTTTAAATGTTTTTAGCAACGTATGATTTGCATTTCAGTATTTCCACTTGTTTTCTTAGAAGTCAGGTTAATTTTCAGTATAAGGTAGGCTTCAGTCCCACAAACCAAAAGGAACGTGGCTTTTTCCTGTCTTAATAACTTTTAATCTGAGTGACAATAAAAAGCTTTTTTTTCTCTCTTATTCCTCCTTCTTCCAGGTTATTTGCACTTGTGGAAGCCACTAACTTCCTAATTCCTTTTGCCAGAAGCAGCTGCTGTATTTTAATAGAAGCATTCAACACCTTAAATCATTCATAGTTTAATAAGTAATTCAAACTCCATGGCAAGACATCAGAACAGCAATATGCATATGCAAACAATTTCATATACCTGCAAAACAGCAAACAGAAAGGGAGACTGGTACAGAGTGGCCATAGCCACTAAATATAGAAGATATTACAGTCATGACAGAAGGCCTTACTTTGTCAATAGCTGTCATAAATGTAAAACAACTGGCTGACACGACATAACGGGAAGAATGAAACAAGTGACTCCTAAACAATGTCCAAAGCCAATTGGGTGACAGTGGGTGGTGTTGGTAGGTGCAACACTGGTAATAATTACTGCTGAACTATTTCTGATGTCCATATGTACATATTAAAGCTAGCTATGAATTGCAATTTCATACAGATTGTGACAGACTGTACAATAAAAATGTGTGGCACCTTTGCAAAGACTTTCTGAAGCCTTGAAATAGAGGAAATCCCAGAATTTAAGATCAGTTGTGTAAAAAGATTTTTTCCAAAACACAATGTACTAAAAAGCAACGTAGCAGTCGATGAGACTTTTTTTTTACCTCTGAAGATAGCTTGATCCTGGTGTACTGGTACAAGGATTTCATGAGCAAATTAGTCACAAGTAGATATTCTGATTAAGGGAAGATAATAAGTCTAGGGTGTTGTCAAACAATGATGGACTATTGAAAGGGGAGATAGAATCAAAGAATAGATAATCTACGCAATATTTACTCGGGTCCTTTCCCAGGTGGAATTATATGATCAGAAACAAATTACTTGGGAGATAAATGGCATAACATATTTGTTCATAAGTCATGTTTTAGCAGTGAGCAAGTGTTTCCGATAGCATGCTGTAATTTCCTAAATACATGACCCTAGTTACTTTATAGTTAAAAATATATGTGACTGAATTTATATCAAACTGGAAATGAAAATGAAGTCTAGGCAGCAGAACAATAGTATCAGAGACTAGTAAATATGAAGCTGCCATCCTGTCCCTGAATAAATGGCAACAAAAAATGTAGAGCATACAAATTCAGTTTAATACCCAAACTGTACTGTAGAAATGTGCCGTTGAGCCTCTTGTGTTGGGGCACAGAGAGTCAGTTCAATATCCATCTGGTCAGTCCATTTGTATGGAGGGTGAAGCTAGAGAAGCCAAAAAGATTGTGGCAGGTGGTACAGCACGCTTATGTAACAAAAAAAAAAAAAAAAAAAAAAAAAAAAACAGCACGCTTATGTAAAAAAAAAAAAAAAAAACAGCATGCTTATGTAAAAAAAAAAAAAACAGCACGCTTATGTAAAAAAAAAAAAAAAACAGCACGCTTATGTAAAAAAAAAAAAAAAAAAAAAAGCAAGAATGTTGTAGCAAAATCCAACAGTTGGTACACATAATGGGGAAGGTGAGTTTTAGCCGACTGTCATGGCCTTACAAAGCTTTTTGTGGTAAACAGATTGTGCTGTGGGGAGGAAATGCTTAGGTGGTTTTGTCACAGCCTTAGCAGGCATAATACAATAGTTCCAAAAATATAAAGTTCATTGACTCAAGGCCTAGTGATTTTGTTATGGAGATGGTAAATTCAAAAAAGGTATAAAAGCCACTGTGAGCTCACATGCAATGTTTTAAAGTATATTTTCCATTCAGAACAGAACAATTAAATATATTTAGGTAGCCTCCATCCCAAGTTTTGTTACATTATCAACAAAGCGCCTGGTGCTGCGGTAGCATTGTCGCCTCACAGTAAGACGTTGTCCTGTTCGATTCTCAGCTAAAGCATCTTCTGTGTGGTCTGGAGACATGCGTTTGTTGAAGGTTGTGCGTCAGAACTGGCAACTCGGCACGTAAAAATCTACTGCCAATCATTAGCGGACCGGAGTTCTGCTGTGGCGACCCCTAACCGGGAAAAGCCGAAAGACACAACAATACCAACAAAGCGCCTACAAAATAAAGTAATTCCATTTTATCTTCGGTACTCTGCACCTTTCAGCAGCCAGAAAGTTTATGCACTGAAACTACAAGGCAAACCATACTTTATACTTTGCACTTTTATTACCTATACAGTGTGATGAAGGTGGAATACCTCCTCATGCAAGAAACCACTTTATGTGAATTGCATGTCATGATCTTGTCAGCTGTTGTTTAACTTAAACACATTTTGTTATTGGTATTATTAATATCTGAAATTAAAATATTAGGATTCCATGAATAAATTCCTGAACCATTTATTTTTGCGCAATACACTGAGTCTGGAAATATCATAGTTAAATAAGAAAGAATGAACCAAGGAATGCAAACAAAAGTGGGTCTTGCAGTGAAATATCAAAACTATTAAGTAAATCAAGAAATTATTTGTAGTGCATGGAACGTGGTGATTACGTTATGATATCCAGGAAAAGACAAATCAGTTACGTGCCACAATAGGGCAATATCTGATCATAAACGTTAAGCATCTTCTGCTTGACTTGTTAAGGTCAGGTCCTGTACTAGTCAGACAAATCTGCCAGTACTGACCAGCAAACGACAGCAATGATCTGTAGTCCCTGCTAACGGGTTCCTGACTTCCTCTTATAAACTTACAAAGTTGCTTGAATAACAACATTTCTGTTTGCTTGCATTTTCTGAAGGATACAAAGTCTGAAACTCATATGTATGTCATTATTTAGCGACTTCAGTCCTCAGTGATTTGTCAGAAAACCACAGATTTTATGAGGAACAGACCAAATATATGAGGCAAAAAATCTGGGCATTCTTTAAAAATCTGGAGAGTTGAAAGGCATGGAAGGTGAATGAGAACATAACAGATCAAGTTATAATGTCTTTCTGACAGTGCTTGCTAAGTGCTTTATGGCTTTGAAAACTGGCAAAACACTTAGTACTTTTTTCTGTAACTAGTAGTACATGGAGCTCCATGCACTGCAAAGAATTATGATTGTGTCAACAGTCATAACCCTTAATTATGTGTTCTCAACATGGATGTCAAGATTCACCTTTCAGGCTTTGCTCTCGTAGTGAATTTCTTGGCATAAATATCTTGAACACATAATAAGCAGGTTATGGTCAGCAACCAGTTTATAACCCTCTACATTTTATCAAACAGAGTTAATTACTTAGCAGATATACTTGGAAACACATTTGCCTGTCATCCTAAATACTGATGTTCTGGTCATCTAAACTTCTCCTTAAAGAGGACAAATTCATCAAAGTCAGTCCAGTCAAGACAATCATGCAAAATCGGCTTCTAAGAAAAGTGTTTTTTTTTTGTGGTGGGACAAAGAACCCACACTCCCCCCAAAAGGAAAATGTGCTTCCAATATCACATTAGTTAATATAACTACTAAAAAAAAACACTAGTTAATATAACTATTAAAAGGGTTGCTTAACACTGATGGTGAGTTATAAGTTACTTTGTCAGAAGCCTGTTCTGTTTCAACCAAAGGAACTTTGACGAATTCATAATCAGACAGGCAAACAAATTCCAATCTAGTCCTAGATGGGGCTGAGGTCATACCTAAAAACACTGTCATAAGAGTCCAAAATAAGAGTGGTGCTGTAAAACTGTGGTATACCACCCATAAGGGTATTCAACCAAATTCCCATCTACCAATGCTAGTACTGGTGATAGCCTGCTGGACACCCAGATGGAAGTAAGGAGTATTTTACATGGTGTCATGGCCAACAGCCCCTTGCCAAAAACGAATGCATGCAAGTTCCATTCTGGGTCTTACATGAGGCATGTATGCTGGCCAGTCACCACATTATTGATTTTAAGAACTGTGTGTGTGTGTGTGTGTGTGTGTGTGTGTGTGTGTGTGTGTGTGTGTGTGTGTGTGTGTGTGTGTGTGTGTGTGTGTGTGCGTGTGCGTGTGTGTGTGTGTGTGTGTGTGTGTGTATGTATAAAATGCTTTGTGATAAGAAATATTATAGACAGGGCTGTTTGTTTCAGTTTCTATGACTAAAGCAACACACAATACTTTTTACAAGTACTTCTCTCCAAGCGCCCCTCCTTTCTTGGAATCTGCAAATAGCATTGAGTACCATCCCTTTTCTTTATTCAGTGAACAAGGTTCAGTTCTAAGTGAACATTGAAATGCAATTCTGTTGTCACCTGCTTTTTCTATGATGGTTTATGACTGCATGCTATGATGAGAAATTGTAAGGCAAAACCAAAACAGAAAAACATGCATAAATAGTCAGTAAAATGTAGAACTTTAGTCAATAGCTGCAATGTTTTCAAAAATGTTATATTTGCTTTGAATAATAAAATTCTAAGCATTATTTACAAGCTGCATTTTTTAATTTCCTTGGTAATGTTCTTTTCTTGTTGCAACAGGTACTGTTATGGCAAGTCCCATAACTATATTTCTATCAACAAAATTTAAGGGAATTTGAGATGTCATTGAAGCAACCATTATATACTTTATTCTAAATTGTCTGACAGTTCTACAAGTATAGCATTCATCTTAACTTTCTGAAATCAAGTCTTCTCTTGAGATTTTTCTTGAGTGGTAATTATTCATGAAACCAGTCCAGGAGGCTGACTATGTAACACACTTTCTTTTTTTCTTTACATCTTTTCTTCAAACTATTTATGTTTTATTAACCAAGTTAACCCTGCTGAGATCAAGTATATTTTCAGAGGGAAACTGAGTGGGGAATTCCCAATTTCCATGACTTAATAGTTTTAGAAACAAAACAGTGCATTATAATTAATTCATGCACTATTTCATGTGAGTTGAAATAACACATTATACGAATTGCATTATAAGACTTTGTATATGCACTACACTTTCCTAACAACTAATACAGTACATTCTAGAAATATTCTTTGAAATAAAACATTATATTAGTGCCCCAGAAATGGTGCAATATAACAAATGATTAAACAGTTTAATTTCTTCGATCATTTCCATCTTTGAATATACTATCCACAGATTATTCTTAATTTCAGAATAAGTGATTAACATCCAAAAGTCATTAAAAATTCATCTATAAGTCTAACTAGACATAAACTATGTTACGATAATGAGTGTGTGTGTGTGTGTGTGTGTGTGTGTGTGTGTGTGTGTGTGTGTGTGTGTGTGTGTGTGTGTGTGTGTGTGTGTGTGTGTGTGTGTGTGTGTGTGTGTGTGTGCGTGTGTTGTGTGCATGTACTCCTATCAGACATTAACTTAACAGAAAATTATATAATTCATGTCTCAGTGGCATTAAATCATATGCCTGGCCTCGGAATTTTTCCCCCTAGAAATCATCAAATAGGAAGGGATAAAGAGTATCTCTAGGATTCATAGAGAGCACAGTGCTTGGCCAAATTTAGATGGGTAGTGGATATGCACATAGTGTGTGCAATTCACCCATACAAGAAGCATTTACCACTCTATGTTAAAAATTCCACAATATACTTCACATGTGAATGAGTGCAATAATGACATGTAAATGAGGAACCCTATTCAAACGAGACAATCAGATTATGCAGATGAAGGAACCCAAAACAGCAGACCAATTCAGGAATATATAAAAAGGCTGCACTTATCCCTTTTCAATAACAAGGTTCATGGCATAAAATGGGAGCTGAGCAGTAGCAAAGCAATATGTGTTAAGGGCCATCAGCTAAGAAGTGCCCACAATATTATATGCTGGAGGTATCATCATTCCTGGATCAGGTATAAATACAGCCTGATATGCCACCAGCTCACTGACTGACAGAACGTAGGCCGTTTCTGAATGGACAGGGAAACTTATAGTAACCTACTTGAACTGCGTCTTCCAAAAGTGGAATGGGGGCAGGATACAGGGGATGCCTATTCCTGTAGATACAAAGGTATGTGTAGCCTTAACCATCTTAGCTACAAAGAACTTTCTGTGGCCTACAATGGACATGTTATGGATACTGAAGGCATCAGCCTTGTGATTTCTGAATGACTTCCTTGACATTGTGCTACACAATGTGGTGAAGCGTATCTTGTTCCCCAGGACAATAGAGGAGAGAACAAATACCATGCAGGTCTTTTATGACATAGTCCATTTCTTTGAGGTCCTGGAAGACACAGGTTGTACTCATGTTGCTATGAAGGCACCACCTAGTCCAGAGGGACTGCAATATATCAACGGGAAGGGCTTTCATTCTCTAAACTGCCAGATGGTCTGTAATGTTCAAGGCATTATTTATAATGTGATCATGTACAACTCAGAAACATAATTTGCACACATTTTGCACATTTCTGACTTTTAGCAGTGGTTCCTTTGACGGTACTTTCCACATGGTCATCTGGTTGATAGGCACATATGCGTGCTAAATAGACAGGTCTACACATACAGGTGCCATGCAAGTAGAAAGCAGGACACATACAATCTGTTGTTTCTTGCATGTTCCAGGTAATGCCAGATATTCCTTACAGCGCTGGTTGATCTTCATGTAATGCAACTCCCAGACCTTGCAGGAAATGACCTATAACTCAGTCCATGCAGAAATGCAAAATAAAATGGAGTAAGTATAAGGATTATTAAAGGGATGCTTTATGTGTCCAAACACCTCAGGAGGGGCACTGCAATACAGCCAGATTTATGCAGCAATATATTTGTTGTGTGTGCGTCACACTCCACAACATGCAAAGGGAAAATAAATGGTAAAACAGGCAAACATCATGGCAAGTCCTTCCAAACCAGTTGTAGCAAAAGGACAGGGTGGATGGCCAGGGGAGAAATATACAGCAGCAAGAAGCAATGAGGCAGTATGTGCTGCATGATAATAGACCATGATGGAGACCACACAGAATGTAAAAATGCATTATCACTCTAAAGCTATGCAAGGCGGTACATGGGCTGGCCATATGATGCCTCAGACATCAACAAGCCCACACTGGTTAGGGGATGGATAAGGCATAGTCATCATTACTTGCATAAGTGCAGACACAGTGACAGGAAACTGCAACACTATCATATAGGATAGGGTCTAGGTGAACATGATAACCAGTGCTCTGGATGGTTTAGGGGAATCAGGGACCACATTCTCCTGTGGGGAGGTTGAACTGCCCCTAGATGATCACTGGCAGTGTCCATTCTCTTAGCTTCCAGTGTTTGAGGGCAATACTGTCAGTGAAGAAGTGGTAGATCTACAGGACTGTGCTGGCACCCCATGCATTGAGTTGATACAGTGACATCACTCATGACCTGGACCATGCTCATATCTAGGGATGGCAGGCCATGCACCCAGAGGAATGAAGGAAGGGAAGAACTATGGGACCACGCATGCTCTACCTGATGAGGCATCCCAGGTATTGAGCTGGTACAGCAGCATATCCCAAGTTCTGGATGATACTCACAACCAGGGATGACAAGCTAGGTACCCATAGAAAACACCATAATGCTGTCTCACCAATGGTCTGTATAATCCATGTCTGACCACCTTGTTTCAAGACCTGCATATGGTCATAAGCTACATAGCCTGAGCAGGCAGACCAGATGGTGGTTACAACAACAAACACCGCACTTGCCATCAGTGACTTCAGTTGAACTGTGTTCTACCTGTCCCTATAATCCCTGCTACTGTGCAGTTGGTGCACATTGTCCCACAAACTATGAAGCATATTCATAGGTTCATAGGATGTTACTAGGCTATTGACCCCAGGGTCTTTACAAACCTAGCCATTAAATCTCAATATAGTACTAGATGGCAGATATTGTCTATGCCCAAGGTTTTTCTAGCAAGGACTACCCGTGTCCAGGAGAGAAACCAGGGCAATCCCTGGCAGAAATTTATGTTTTCCCATCCAGTCATCCAGGTTGTGCTTAAAAAGGCTCATGGAGGTGCTCTGCTTGATATGGATTGGAAGCCTATTCCATAGGAGTGGCAACCTCTGAGAGATGTATCTGTCTCTCCAGCAGGTCCTGTTTATGTCGCTGGCTAGATTGAGGTCCCTGGAATGGGTGACTCTAGTCCCATTTGACTTATGGATGTGCAGCATTTCCATTAGATGTGGGTCAGATATAGCCCTGTAAACCAGACATAAGTCGCCTCTAAGCAGTCTATATGCTACTGAGTAGAGGTACAGCAACTTCAGTCTGTCTGTGAAAGACATGCTGGAGACCCCAAATTTTCTTAGTTAGAAATTTCTGAGTTCTCTGAAGTTGCTGCAGGTGTCTGGTATGCTACATACCAAAGGGAGCATTATATTTAATAATATTCCTGATGAGGAATGAGTACAGGGAAGGTATAACCTCTTTCATTCTAGCAAAAGTGATGCCTTTGCTACTCAGATGAGCGACGTATAATGCCTTCCTGACCACTGATAAGGAATGAGTACAGGGAAAGTATAACCTCTTTCACGCTAGTAAAGGCGATGCCTTTGTTAATCAGGTGAGTGACGTATAATGCCTTCCTCACCATTGATGAGGAATAAGTACAGGGAAGGTATAACCTCTTTCACTCTAGCAAAGGCGATGCCTTTACTAATCAGGTGAGCGACATGTAATGCCTTCCTCACCACTGATGAGGAATGAGTACAGGGAAGGTATAACATCTTTCACTCTAGCAAAGGCGATGCCTTTGTTAATCAGGTGAGCGACGTATAATGCCTTCCTCACCACTGATGAGGAATGAGTACAGGGAAGGTATAACCTCTTTCACTCTAGCAAAGACGATGCCTTTGCTAATCAGGTGAGTAACACAGAATGCCTTCCTGACCACAGTAGACATGTGGTGGTCGAAGTTGAGGTCACAGTCAACATGTCTTCCCAGGTCTGTCACTACTGAATTGGTACTTAGATATTATTGTTTATTTTATAATCAGCAGGGACATTGTTTTTACCAAAGGGAATGATGATGCATTTTTAGCATTTAGTTTAACACCATGGCTTTTAGCACCAATCATTGGTCTGTGTAAGCTCCTTTTGAAGTACACTGACATTGTTAGGGGATTCAATGATGCAGTCATCCGCAAACTTGGTTAGCCACAGCCCCTCCGTTTTGGCCTGCACTTCTGAGAATTATATGCCAAACAAGAGGGGGACCTTGTGGGACCACACTGGTGACAGATCTGCTGGTAGAGGTAAAGTCTCCCACTTTGACACTCTGTGAGCCAGTTTGCAATCCACCTGACAACACAGGGGTTGATATTTAACTGGGTTAGTTTCTCAATGATTCCTGAATGTGGGATAGTGTCAAAGGCCTTGGCCAAGTCAAGATAGGCTGTGTGCACAGCTTTGCCCTCATCTATGGTTCTGGTCATGTACTTGAAGAAGTCCACCAGGTTTAGCAGGCATTACCTGCCCTTGACAAAACCAAACTGGGATGAATCCAGGGTTTGGAGGTCACCTATATCCTTATTTAGGAGGTCCATGATGATATTTATCTCAACAAAATGCTGTAGAGAGCAGGCATTTTTATTTTATTTTATGTTTATGTTTACTTTTGTTTACCAGGGTACAGCACTGATCCCAAATGACCTGTTGCAGACCCAGCCTGGGTTGCAAGCAACATGTGACCAAAATATAGCTAAACAGCAAATAATAAAATGACAGGTCTATATTAGCATACCGAAAGTACACATACGCGAATCCCTAAAGGCCGACACATAAACAATGAACCGCAAGTACACCGAACGTCAATAAGTGCAAAATTCAAATGATCGAATTGCCATAGTTGGCCAACTCCACCTCCTGCCTACCCAAACAAAATAAATAATCTATACTTCACCCATATGTACACTTCACCCACATATCCCATATCCTAATTAAATGTGCATTACACACAAATGTATGTGAATGTAAACAAACAGCACCCAAGTAAAGGAAAAGTTTAATTTACGTATCTATTCCGCTATGCAACTGTATTACTATATATGCACTTACCTTAACCTTACTTGTAACCCTAAGGTCAGTATCTATTGCACATGTAGGGTAAATATATTGAAACATCGAATGCTGAAAACAGCGAACAATGTTTCATCGACACATTTTCAGCGAAACCTGAAAATGTTGAAATCACAGAAAAGCGATTTCTTTCCTAGGGAAATAAATCACTGTTCCAACCCCCCCCCCCAAAAAAAATCATTAAACATTTCCAAACACATACACACATACCCTAGCCCTAATTATACCCCCCAAAAAACCCAGTAAACAACTAAATACACATATGCATGTAACCCAACCATACATCTAACGAAAAAAAAAATAGTAAAGATTTTAAAACATATGCACTTACCTTAACCCGCACCCTAACCCTAAGGTCAGTAACAATTGCACATTTACATAAACAGTTCCAAACACATGCACACTTACCTTAACCCTAATTCTATCCCCCCAAAACAAAAGTAAACAGCTGAAAATACATACACAAGTAACTCAACCATACATATAATGCAAAGTAAAAAACAGTAAACACTTTCATACATATGCACTTATCTTAACCTGCACCCTAACCCTAAGGTCAGTAACTGTTGCACATTCACTCTCGGGAGCTATACCGGACAAGGGATCCCACTACACTGCAGAACACGGCAAAGCAACAAAGCTGTCAAGCGACTTCTTTCCCAGGGAAAGAATTAGCTGAACAGCCACTTCGCTGTTTTGCCTGTTTGCTCTACGTGTCAACGAAAACGCATTCGCCAAAATGGGTTTTTGTCATTGTAATAGGAACCCTGTTTAATGTATTACTATATATGCACTTAACCTAACCCTACTTCTAACCCTAAGGTCAGTATCTATTGCACATGTACGTTAGTGAGCTATACCAGATAAGAGAATCTCCTACAGACGTTTTACCTTACTAAACATGATGTGACTAACTATGGTAATTCGATAATTTGAATTTCGCGCTTATTGACGTTTGGTGTACTTGCGGTTCGCTGTGTATATGTCGGCCTTTAGGGATTTGCATATGTGTACTTTCGGCATTCTAATATAGACCCTAAAATGACATGAGAGAATGCTTAAGAGGAAATACAAAATCACGTATGCAATGTATAACCTATGGAGAAAAATGCCAAGTTCATACATCTTTACATGAGAGCTTATTGCTACTATATACATATTTACAGTTGTTACTGCGCATACATTTATATGCCAGACAATTCAAATAACAGAGAGGTTGTAAGGTAGGACTGAGATTGATACACTGAGGTATAGCAGGGATGGAGTTGCTCTAGGTTTGTGATAGATCCAGTATTCTAGCATCTGTGTTTATGTTGCATTTGAAGATATCTGTACCTGGGTCTCTGACCTGCATATCCAGTCCTCATTGCCCAGTGCTGTAGTCATCACAAGGACAGTGCTGGAGACGCAGAGATGCTGCCCCCCCTGTCTCTATCTCATGTGTTAGGAAAGTGTTCTTCAGTGAAAGTGTAGTGTATGTATATGTCAGATGCTGTGTGGTTAAAGACACAGATGGAGCCCATGAAGGACTCTCAGTTACAGAATATTTGTCATGCACTTGTGAGGCTGTGAGCTCAGCCTTTACTTCTACAGGGGCCTCTGTAATGGTGGGTCTGGATGACACCCTACCCCATAGTAGTGCAGATGGTGTCACTTGCATTTAATCATTAATATCTGCCTGTGGTTCTCTGCTGATATTAATCTTGTGTTGTCTTGTGATAGACCCTCCACCAGTGGAACCTGTGAAAGCATCAACATACATGACGCAACTCTCAGCCCACACACATATACCCAAACCCCTGTGGCAAGCATATTGATACAGGTTGCTGCAGCTGTAGATGAGAGATGCCCAGAGGGAAAGATATGCAGGTAGACCATGGTTAATCCTGGATTAAAAACATGCAGTAGAAAATGCCATAGTGTGTTGTAGAGACATTAGTAAACTAGTGAGTCTCCCATTGATGCTTGGGTGCTTGGTACTAGCAATGTTTTCACATCTAAACCATCCCCAGGTATGAAGGGATACCCTCCCCCAGCCAGTGAGCAACACCAAAAACTCCTGATGTACAGTCAGCCTGTTGTGTGTTGATTGTCTATTCCTAGCAGTGGACCTGTCTCTGGCAATGTCCCATGGCTTTCCTTTTGAGTAGAGAATCATAGTAGCAATCCTTCATCTTCCCTGTTGTAAAGACCTAATATGGCTGCCCACTGCATTCATATTGTGCACCAGATCTGACACATTTGGTTACAGTAATGCTTGCTTGTGGCACCTTTGCTTAGGAAATGCATGCTATATGGATTGAGAGCCAGAAATAGCTCTTAATTCTCCTGGCAAATGACGTTTTTAAGGCATCGCCTCCCATAGGTAGGCATGGCAGTACCTGTACACTTGTGAATAAAACATGTCAGAGGATGTATATAGTACTCTGTAGGATGTACATAACTACTGCTACAGCTGCCTCCATTATGCACTGGTTATCGGCTGCAGTTATTTCCATTGATAGCCTCAGCTCTCCCATTTATGTACTGTACCATGCCTCATCATATGTCTCTGGGACCTCACACCCTTTGCAACATAGCCTTCAAGCAATACTAATGTTCATGGTTTGAACCCTCCATCACAGGCAGACAGTACTGTTCCGTGCCAGTGTCAGGGGGGATCCCTTTTATATATCCGCCATGACATGTGCCTCACACTCACTAACATCTGCTTCAGTGTCCCACAATGTCCCTGACATCCACCAAAATGCTTGTTTTAGTTGCAGATATATTCTGCCAGGCAAGACTCCTTTCTTAAGTCTGAGAAGCTTCAAATCTACAGAGGGTTTAGTCCCATTCCATTTTTTCTAAGTCATATAGTTGTAAGTAGTTGTATAAAATGATGCTTAAGCATTGTATTGAACTGATAAGTATTAGTTAGCTTGCTAGTTATGCTAAGGAAATGACTTAACTCCACTCTCTATGAGATACTTCCAGAGTGCAATTACACTATCCATACCTGTCAACATGAGTCACTGACATCACTGTGAACATGAAGCATGTCTTTTGTATACTTGTGCATATAGCATGTGCATGCATTTAGCACTGCAGCAGATGCTAAGTTGAATGATGTGTGGTTCACTGGTCTATATCTGTGAAGTCAGCACCATGGCATAGAAGGATATATCCCTGACTGTGTACCAGATGACCCAGGTTTGGTTAGCAGCATGGGCATGTGAGGCACTAGCAGGCAGGGATGAGCATATCTGTCCAGGGGAGAGGGTGTTTACATGGGTGTTCCCTGTGATGATCCCTACTATGGGCTGGGGCACTCTGATGAGTGGACATTTCCTCCTGTGATGATCCCTACTGGGGGCTGGGGCAGTATGGTGAGTGGACATTGCCTAAGTATGGGAAAGGGTGGTGTACTTGGCTGAGCTGCTGTGGAGGTGAGGCAGCATGCTGCACATCCCTATTGCATGCCCACCCCCTCATATAAAACCACAACACCACAATGTCTGGGGGAAGTAACAGGACAGATCATGAAGTAAGTAATAACTCCCTTCCTAAAGGTGACAGCATAACCCTCAGAATGCCTTTAGATTTCACACCATCTACAGCTTGTTGAGGGAAAGTCCAGATGAAAGGAGAAGCCTTTAGGTTCAGTGGCAGATATGAGAAAGTGGGTAAAAGGCCACAGGGGGACACAGGGGAGCAAAAAAAGTTGAAAAAAAATGTGTATCTGTGTATATGGGGCTGCCATTTTCCTTCACAACTGGAGCTGATTGAGTTACCATGGCTATTTCAGGTACATTGGAATGCAAGATTCCAGCATGGTGCCAGGGAAAGCAGGAATTTTCGGTTCTTTTTCCACAGGTATTTTAAGGAGCACTTGATAGGCACTTATGAAGGAAAAAAAGTGAATGCATGGTATGAGCTGGAAGGAATACAGCATTGGTCTAGTGACCTGAAGAGGTACCATCATGACTTGCTTCATCAATAAAAGAGAAAGGGAAGAGCAAGGAAGCCAGACATCTATTGAAACATTTTCAGTACCACTATTTTAACTGTAGAACATGTACACTTAACTGTATGTACTTTGCTTTCCCATGGTGGAAACTGTCTACTGAATATGTCTGTCTACTCCAGAAATCAGGAGCACCTCTCCAGACAGCAGGGTGTGTATGTGCTGTGGAATAGATATGCTGACATCTGCAATGGTGCTGTTAATAATATGTATGTCTGCTGATATTTTTCCATTCTGTCATACTTCTGCAGGTCCGGATTTGGAGGAAGAGAAGAGCAGACCAGGCCATTTTAGTTTGTGACACCTGCTGCATCTCTTAGTGGGTCACCAGTGACCACTAGATATACCTCTCAGTAAGGGCGTGATGGCTTCACTACTGGTGATAGCATTAGGGTTCAATGATCTCCTGCATGTCTGAATCTTGAAAAGGTGAAGGCTTGTCTCCTCCAGGTGGACAGAGGGTCTCCTAGCATGAGGTGTAGTGGCAGGTCATGGGCAAAGTGCATCAGGGGCTGAATATCGGCAATGGAAACGCCAAGTGTTTTCTAGCATGGTTGGTAGAGTTGTATGTCCAGCAATCCCCTGCCATCTGGCCTATAGAGGAGCAACTACCTCATATCATTGGCCACCAAGGTGTGTAATACTTGGGTTTGTTGCCCTCTGAACTGGTTTGGCAGCCAGCCATGCTAGAACCACAACCTATCCCTGAACTGGTGCACTCCACCCTTCTGTATCATTTCTATTTCCTTGTTTGTTGAGCAAAGTTCCCCATTATAATTTTTCCACCCTCTGTATGTCTGTCTTCATCCACTGTCTTCCCCATCTTTCTTTGAATATTCTACCACTGCTTGTCTATTTGCTTCTTCTACATGGCCTTCTCTCTTTATCCCTTCGGGAGCCATCCTTCACTATTTTCCCCATCTAACATTCTTTTGTAAAAATTGCAAAAGGTTCCCTTTTTCCATTAAGAAAAAATACCATTCCTTCCCCTCCACCTTTAATGTTTCATTAGGACAGCCATTCTATGCTTAGCTTTGCTTGCTTTTTCTCTTTTTCTACTTTCTTTTCTACCCCATTTCCTCCCCATATATGTGCGTAACAGGATTGCCACTTTGCTGTTTACATTCACATTGGTCTTTCTGTTGGCTGGGCACAAGCTGTAGCTACCTATCTCTATAGTGTGCGCACAAGTGTGCATTGACTCATCTCTGCTAGCTTGCTTTATAGGTTCATAGGTTCATAGGTTGGTAGTAGGCTATTGGCCCTAGGGCCTATACAAACCTAGCCATAACAACAATTCCCTGGCTATTTCTTCCCAGAATATTTACTTCCCTGGTCCTCTGTCTAGCAGGGTAAAAATAAGTCTTGAACCCAGGACCCTGTGCACTAGAGTCAGAGCAGGAGACCACTAAGCCAAACCAATTGTAAATAATAAGGCCTGTCAAGACTTGAACCCAGGCCCTGTGAACTGTGATCAAGGCACTGTACCATTACAGCATCTGAGCAGCACTACAGTAGCTACTTTAGCTGTGATGTCCATTATGTCTTCCATGTGAGCTACTGTAGCACTGCACCTACTATAAAGCAATAATATAGCATCAAGTAAGGAGATGAAAGCACAACTATATTAGGGTTAAACTTTCTAAGATGATATAAGAGTAACATTTAGACATGATAAATGCACAAAAGCAATATTTAAAACAGGAAAGCTGCAGCACCAGGAAAGTATCAGCCTTGGAACAAGAATGTGATATAATGTAATTTGAGCAGGAGGGAGTGTATAAATATTTGAAAGCAGACAAAGGGTTGGCAACAACACATGAACAAATGAGAGCAAAGCTTTGTAAGGAACACTTCAGAAGACCAAACCTAATACTGAAAACAGCCTTGATGTCTAGGAATAAAGTCCAGACTATAAACCAATTTGCTCTTTGTGTTCTAGCTTACAGTTTTAGTATGATCAACTGGCTCTAATATTAAGTCAGTTGGACAAGAAAACACGAAAAATGCTTCATGCTTATTAAATGATATATAAAAAATAATGCATACCAAGATTATATATCCCTCACTATGAAGGAGGTATGGGCCTCCCAGAAATTGACTCCATACTTAGATTTGTGGTCATGGGATTGCATACATATCTGCTGACCTAATCAGATCCAGACATAATGAATGTTCTAAAGCATAAAGAGAATAAGTCAAGGAAAACATCTTTGCTTATTTTACCTGAAGCATTTTGCAACAAAGAAGGGACAGGATATCAAACCAGAAGTAGACATGAATCAGACAGCAAGTGCTAAAGAACAAAAGAACAAATATAAAGGAAACGACCAGAAGAGTAGGAAAGGAAAATATAAAGTTCACAAATATTGTGACAAATACAGAGATCTTCTAGAACAACCGCATACTGACCAAGATGTGATGCAGGAATGGCTAAGGAGAAGCAAACTGAAACCAAAACGATGAAAGGCTTATAATAGTAGCTCAAGATAGTGGGTTATGTACAAATTGGTTTACAAAGTCCATTAAAAAAAATGTGAGAGACAGACAAATGTCAGGTTCTGTAAAACATAATTGGAAACAGTTACTCATCTTGTTGCTGGGTGTGATGCACTCATGGCTGACAGATTGTATACTGAGGGGGTTGCATAAACACTACAATATAGCAGAAGCTGAGAAGCACTGGAAACATGAACCACAAAGCATTATCATCAATGATGTTTATATCAAGTGGGATCACCCACTACCAACAGTCCAAAAAATATATGCGAGAAAACTAGATATAGTGGTCTAAGAAAAAAAGACAAAAGTTGCATTGGTCATTGAAATTGCTACAACCATTATTTACAGTGTTTTGCATACTGAAAAATACAGAGTTTTAAAATTGCAGGATTTACAAACAGAAATAAGAGCAATGTTGAAGAAAGATACCTAGACAGTTCCAACAATAGTAGGAGCACAAAAGCATGCAATTCTGGGCATATTGTGGGTGCTAAGAAGAACACTATTCGCTAACATAAAAGATGGTACCAATACTAATTTCATGGATGTTACTGTACCATAACTTTGGAATGCAGTCTATTCGTGTCATGGTATTAGAAACCCAAAACAATCGTAGAAATTAAATCAGCCTGTCATGGTTTATCACATTACTCCATTAGTCTCTTTTCTTATGCAGTCCTTTGTTTGGAATATTGCCATTATCCACTCCTTAATACACGTCTGATTAGCTGTGCAGGGTTTGATCCCAAAAAATTACCTTGTCAGATACAAAGTTTTAGCTACTGAAAGAAATGAGTTCAAACCAGGTTGATTTATACAAAACTTTATACATATGATGGATATTATAAAGTACAGTAACAGCCAGTTTGTCATCCCTAAGCATTCCTCTCAACATCTTAGCACAAGAATCAAGGACTAGGCCAGACTTAATGCATCTATATCATGTTATCAAAAGTTTACTTAATCGAATCAATGAAGGTCGAACTTTATTGATCAATTAAGTAAAACATCAAATAACGTAAAAAAAAAAATAAATAAATAATTGGTGTAGGCAGGGGGCAACCACCCCCCCCTACTTAAATATACCAACTCCGAGACCACACAACATTGAGGTAAATGGAAATCTCCCCTTAAGGAGATTTCCGTTTACTTGCACGATGTTCTTCACTTTTGATATTGTTGTGCCGACAATATCAGACTCGATATTGTCAGCTTACGACAACCTGAAGTAGACCCAACTTAATTGGGGTCAAAGGCCCAAAGTCAGGGACAGGTTTTAAATATTGCTCCTATTCTTATACAATCAAAAAGTTAATAGATTAACATGTTTTGCATTATCATGCATTTTCCGAAGGATATGAAGTCTGGACCATTACCTTGTCATTGTAACGAGACTTATTTTATTTTATTTCATTTTATTTATTTAGTTGACATTCATTGACCTGGAAAAGTCCAACTGGGGAAAACCCATTTTCAGCGGAGGCTCTGGGAGAAACTCTCCAAATATGTAAAAAAGCTAATTAAGTACACAAGGAAGAAAATCCCAGTGAAGCACGGTCTGTGTCATGTAGGGCCGCCCAGGATGAGCATGTCATGGCAGAGAGATAAGACAAAATATGGTCTGCTGAAGATGGTAATGGCAAGCCACTCCAGTATTTTTCCGCCTCATGAACAAAAACAACCAGACATATGCTGAAATGACACAGGAAGATGAGACCCTGAGGTCTGAAGGTGTCCGGCATATTACTAGGGGAAGAGCAAAGGACAAATATGAGTAGTCCTAGAGCTAATGACAGAAGTGACACAAATGCATTAAAGCCAAAAGGAAGTCCTTCTGCTGAGGTGCTCAGGGATGAAAGAAAGTTGTTTGACACCATTCTCTATGGGGACATCATACAAAAAGCTAAATGCTTTAAAAATTAACCCATATGAGAGAAGATGAACAGCAAACTAACGGAAAGATAGAGCCCATACAGTGCAAGCTTCAGAAATATGAAAGTGGCTAGTGCCCCTCAGAGCTCAGAGCAAAGTCCCGTGGTTAACAAAGTTTGCAGATGATTGTAAACTGGAAGTTGTTGTCACGTCACCCAAGATATCCAGAATGAACTCTGTCGCCCAAGATATCCAGAATGAACTCTCTCTCTCTCTCTATATATATATATATATATATATATATATATATATATATATATATATATAAAACTCTTTGTGTGTTAAAAATGGGCTCAAATGAAATGCTAAAAAGTGTAATGTCATCACATTTGGAACACAACCCCCTCCTCTCATCATACTGTGTAGGCAGCACACCTTTACAAAACAAAAATGTAGTTATGTACCTAGGTGGTTGGGTTGATAGTTCCTTCTGTTTTGATGATCATGTCACAATTGTCAGGAAATCTTTTTATTTAGTCTTGCTAATTGCCAAAGAAATATTAAGATTTGAAGAGGTAATCACTCCCTTATATTCAGCATTGATCAGGCCAGTTATCTTGTACAACACCCCATTTTGAGATGTATCTCACTAAACTTAGCAAACAATTAGAAAGACCCAAAAGTTTCATTACTAATGAGGTCACAGGCCTAAAGTCCCTGAGCTACCAAGAGAGGCTGGAAGCTCTATCCCTATTCAGTGTTTTGACTTTTGAGAGGAAATCTCTCAGTCTTGCTTACTGCACCATCACAGACCCAATTTTTCCTGACTTTCTGTTTCCCCACAAGTCCATTATCTCTACCAGTACTAGAACCAGGGACCTACATCTTCACCAACAGATAAGTAAAACATGATGGAGAGACAGTTTTATTACCCAGCCCTTCTCCAACCTCTGAAATAAACGTTACTTGCACGTTAAGAAGTGCAAGTCACCATTTTCCTTTAAACAAACTAAATGACCAGAAGGGTGTCCGCAGACCTACACCAGAATTGACTGTTATGCCTCACCAGGAGAAAGGAGGTACTGCCTGAGGGTGGGCAGTAGCAAGATGAATAGGGAACTGTGACTCAGTGGCCTTGGAATATCTATGAATCTATAAAGGCAGAAGTATTGCAGCTAGAAAAGTGCAAAGGTAGTCTTATTTCCTAGACTGCAATACAGAAAATATAAATAAAGCTGGTGTTAGGCAGCAAAAAGAGCTATTTGAGGTATTGGAGAAGGCAGGAGCAGTGTGATAGATTATTTATTAGACTAATAGCAGGTCACATAAAATGGCCAGAACCAGCATGGATCACTGTTCTTATTCTTCCACCCTTTTTCACTTACATTTTTAAATTGTTCATGATTTGTTTGGATTTTATGTCTTTCATTTATTGTATGGGCACTAACAATATACATTAATATCGTAAGGCAGAGCATTTTAAGATTATGTTTTTGACTTCATGTGTTATTTTTTATGTCTATATAATATTGATTACTTGCTATAGCTGGTTTGTGCTCATAGGATCATAGGCATTACAAGGCAAGTAAGTCCTGAGACCATTTGTGCCTTGCTAATAGCCCCCTTTGCTGTACCTCCTACTTCTAGAAATGCCACGCAAGTCAAGCCAGGGATGGGTCTCTGAATGCCCGTCTAGTCATCAGTGAAGATCTTGAAGGATGTAAGGGTGTCATTCTGTTTAACATGTAAGAGCAATGTATTCCAGAAATGGGTAAACGTTGACTAATATGTCCCTCCACTTCATATGCTGCTGTAGATTCAGATCCTTAGTTATAGTATCAGTGGAGCCATTTGCCTGTTGCAAGTGATCAAGGGCGGTTTGGTCCTGAATGGCACTGAATGTAAGACACAGATCTCCAGTTATAGTCTATAAGAGACTGAGCATCAAGGTAGGCCTTCCAGCCTGTCTTAGCAGCCAACATTCTCCAGACAAATACGCTTTAGTTAGAATTGCTTGAACCTTTCTAGCTGTGGGTTACATATTACAGGGGATATTATACTCTATAACAGGTCTAATTAAAGCAGGGTGCAGAGGAATTACAAACCTTTCATTCGGGATAAGATACTCTTTAGGTAGTAGTTATACTAAACAGATGGATTTTTCTGACTATCGATGCTACATGGTGCTCAAAGGAGAAGGGGTTGTCCACCAAAAACAAGACCCCTGACTACTGGATCAGTTTGGAGTGGGGTGTTGACTATACACTAAGCTGAAGGTGTGAGTTTTATCACATATGACAATACTGCACATATTTGCAATTAAATTTAACCCTTTTGCAGTACACCTTTGGCTTATAAGGATTACTTTGTACTTAAGTGGTACTGTATTAAAGTGTCATCAGACAATAACACCCAACCTGCAGCCATTGGCAAACTTTGGTATCATTAGGTCAGGGTTTACCATATGGAGATTGGGGAAGTATATGCTAAAAAGAGGTAGTCCCAGTAGGTACACTGCTATGTTCTTACTTTTTAAAAGTGCATCTGCTACTTTATTTATTTGTAGTCTATCATTTGGATAGTTTGCTATCCACCTTACCATGTAAGGGTTTACATTTAGGGCTTTTTACCACACTGCGGTGGTGGTGCTGCGGTAGTGTTGTCGCCTCACAGTTAGACGTTGCCCGTTTGATTCTCAGTTAGAGCGTCTGCTGTGTGGCGACATGCATGAACGGGCGTTCCTTCATTGAAGGTTGTGCGTTAGGCCCGGCAAGCCAGCACGTAAAACTCTACTGCCAATCATTAGCAGACCAGAGTTCTGCTGTGGCGACCCCTAACAGGGAAAAGCCGAAAGACACAAACAAACAAACCTTATTCATAATACCAATATAGGGGTGGTGTCAGATGCCTTGGCTAAATCCAGACAGGCTATGTAGACTAAAATTCCACTATCTATTGCCTCTACTGCCTTCTCAAAGAAGTTTACTAAATTAAGTAGACATGACCCCTATCTTTGACAAAACCAAACTGCAGAGGATCTAGGTGCATGAGATTTTTGATACTGTAATTTATGAAGTCAGATAGAATGAATCCTGAGGATTTCTGAATTAGACTAGTTAGGTTGATGATGCTATATTTCTGTGGGCATGTGGTACAGCCTCCCTTATGAAGGAGTTATGTATACTTTACAAGGCATACCCTGTGTAAGCTTAAAAAGTGCAGGAGGGGTTTCACAAGGGCATGTTTGGTGCTATTTATTAGGCATCCAGGTAAGTTGTGCAGATTCATGGAAGTTTTTAAGAGAATAGTTGTGGCATGTTCATTTATGATTTTAGAGGGTATAAGGGATTCAGGGATTACCTGAATTATGATGACAGCTTCTAGAGTAAAGTTGGTACTAAAGTTATCTACAGGTATATTAGCTATATATTTTGGATTAGCATGGGTGATGCCATGTTGGATTAGTACAGAACACTGATATGTATTGTTCCTTAATTTTCACATGTAATTAAAGAACAATTTTTAATTATCCTTAGATTCAGATGCTATCTTCAGTTTGCATTTTTACTTTGATCCTCCTGATGGTAGCTATTAGTTCTTTGCTGATCATTTTAATAGAGTCTTTAATGTAGATAGATTTAGATATGTTAATAGGACGTTAGAAGTTTTTTTCTTTTATTTTGTTACAGATCTTATTTATGCTTGTGGGCAACCAGAGTGGTTTGTTTTAAAATTTCCTATTATATTTGGTTGTAAGAGGGACTGCCATATCTAGATGCTTTTTAAGATGGGAGGTTTACTCCACTGCATAAGTAACAGCTGAGGTTGTGTGAGGGGTGATGATATTACAGGTAAATTCTGATAGCTCATCATTGAGTTTGAGTAGATTTTGTCTGTCTGAAGTCCTTAGATTCATATTTGTTCATAGGGAATGTTTGAGACTTTAAAGGAGAAGGTAACTAGTTTATGGTCTGCTTACCCAATGATGGGGATAATATAGGAGTGGGACATGTTGAGGTTATGTTGGTAAGAACAAGGTCTAGGATGTCTTTCCCTCTAGCAGATAGGCTTACTGTTTATTCTAGTGAGTTGTCATTTATTAAGTCCTGGAATCTTTGTGGTCATCTCGTGTTATGGACAGTGTCCTATAGCAAGCTCTAAATTGATAATTTGCTTTTAGGACAAGTTGTACTTCACTGAATTTGGTTTGTGGGTCTTGAGGAACCTGCCTTGAGATGATGTGGGTCCTGACAAATGTGAAAATGTCCCTACTGTTTCAGTCATGTCTGACTACATGGTAAACACTAAACACTGATAAGGAGGAAGTGCCAGCTTTAAAGTGAAACTAGGTCTCATTTATGATGCAGGCATGGATGTGGGCAAGCTGCAAATGCACCTCAAGATCAGACAATTTATTAAGAAATACGGCATTCATAAGGGCAACCTTGATATAGTTAGATTTGGAATCTGGTATAATTTTTATTTACTATATTGGGATGTTCAGTAGCCAGACATTGACTAAAAAAGGGCACTATGGGGGCAGCTATTAGTTTGACCAGTAAGTAGAAGCCATGGAACAGGAGGTAGAAGCCATTATCTGTAAAGCAAGTTGATCTGTCCACTATCTCATTGTATGTTGACACATACTTCAACCCCCCAAGAATGATACTTGATACGTGTCCATTTGCTGAAGCCAATTATATTGTCTTTTTACTCAGGCATCATCCTGAGATAAAAGCAGGATTCCACTCAGAACCAGAGTCCTACAAGCATTTGGCAGATAAATAGTAAGATCCAGCTTGTGGCTCTGCATGCCTCTCCAGGTTGAGCACTTCAAGTCCTTCACATTCACATAAACTACCATGAGAGCATATTCATATTTGCCCAGTGAGAGGACCGAAAAGCTCTTGTAACATTGTGGATCCAAGTGTGGAAGAAGCAGCTAGCTGTGATGACGTCCTTGTTCAGTTTTATACGTGAGGGGGATGACGTATTTGCAGATTTCTACTGAGAGTATATTTTCCTGGCTTTTGGCTGCTTTTGAAGTGACTTTGTAACAACCTCAGGATATATAAGTTGGTGTGGTATGTTTACCCAAAGTCGTGGGTGATAATATACAGTACTCACAGACCATCTTTTTTTGTTGAGAGACTGATCAATGTGTTATACAAATAAGTACACCTCTCACAGATTACATCAAGTATGGCAAGAAATAGGTCCTTATCTGTTCCTACACTGCCTAAGAACACCAAGTGCAATGAGGCTGATGACAGAAGGGATATAAGTCAGGTTGTCTTCCATTTCCATATGGAAGGTGGCACATCTAAGGATTTTAATAAGTACAGGCTCACTGCAATCCTCTCCCCCTATTAAAATAGGTACAAAATGTATTCATGCACAGTTTCTTCTTCTTTCCCTTTTTTTCCGGGTAGGGCCAGCGGATCACCCAATCCGCACATTAATTGGCAGTGGAGTTTCTGGGTGTTGAGTTGCCAGCAACCTTCCACAGAAGGCACACTCACACACACACCTAGGGCCAATTTAGAGTGTCCAATCCACCTGCAGCATGTCTTTGGGATGTGGGAGGAAACCGGAGCACCCGGAGGAAACCCACGTGACCATAGGGAGGACATGCAGACTCCGCACAGAAGGCACCCCAGCCGAGGATCGAACCAGAGAACCTCTTGCTGTGAGGCGGCAATGCTAACCACTGCACCACCGTGGCCGCCCGTATTCATGCACAGTTTCTACATCACCTAAATTCAAATAATTTGCTGTCTGAAATGTAGTGTGGTTTGTGACCCCACCACAGCACAACCACCACTCTCCTTCACTTCACCAATGCTATAAACCAGAATAGAAGCAATGGTTACATAGTATCAACAGTGTTCCCAGACTTATCCAAAGCTTTTGAGACTGTCACACCAGCGTTTACTGGTTGACCTCTCTTCCATAGGTCTCCCATAATCCTCCTTTACATGATTCCTTAGTTATCTATCTGAAAGGCATCAACCAGTGATATGGGCAACAGTACCACTCCTCCTATTTCCCAGTTATCAGAGGTGTCCTTTAAGACTCTGTATGAGGAGCCCTTTTGTTCAATATTTTTATAAACAAGTTTTACACTGACATAGACCAAGCAAATATAATACAATGTGCAAATGATTCAACTTTAATATGTACAGCTCCCACAATATCCAAACTCCAAGAAATCACTCACATTTCTTTCTTTTCAGTTGAAACCTGGTTAAAAATTCAAACCTGCTCCTCATTCTCAATAAAACAAAACTGTTACTCTTCACCCTAAAGCAGTATCTCAATCAAAAAGAAATTTCTCATTGTTACATCGGCAAATAATACTAAACCTTGGCTAGTAAAACACATACTGTATTCCTGGGCACTGTAATAGATGACAATCTTAAATTTGATCAGCATATTCTTCTAAGTATTACAAAGACCCACCCAGAACCCTAGCCTCATCATATTTGCTTCCAACATTTTTCTATGCCTCACCTACCCTTACAAACCTAAGCACTACACTAAAATCCAAACTTGGCACTTGTTACAACAATGTAGCTAAATTCGTCACCAAAACTGCACACAAAACTCACCACTGCTAAATCTATTTATTTATTTATTTACATTTGTTGACAGGGAGTGTCCGATTGGACATAGGTCCATTTTCAGAGGAGGCCCGGGGAGGAAAAGCTCCACAGTTGAAATAAACAGACAGTAGTTACATTGGATTACATAGCGATTAACAATTTAACATAGCAATTACTTACAACATATATACAGATGAAGAACATAGTACATCAGTAGACAACTAGAATCTTTATCTGTGAAGTACATAACAGACATTAACAAATGTTAGAATAAGAAGTTCCTGCTGCATAATAAGTACTAGGCTTATGAGCATCTGAGCTTGCTATAATCAAGGTAGTTAGTGGAGTGGAAAGAAAGGTAGTGGTTGGATGGGGTGGGTGATATTAGAGTAGGAGTTGCAAGGGCATAGCCAGCATGTTTTTAGGTGCGCTTTTAGTAAAGTTTTGAAGTGGGTGCATGATGGTACGGAGGTAATTGTGGGTGGGAGGGAGTTCCATAATTTGGCTATGGTGCAAGAGAATTGTGCTTCACCAGCAGAGTTATTGGCTTTAGCAATCTGCAAGTGATTTTTGTTGCTGGCTCTTAGTGTTCTAGTGGTGCGATAGGGTTGGAGTAGATTCTGGAGGGATGGGACATTTAGTGGATGGTTTACTAGTTTGTGGGCAAGTGAGAGTTGATACCATTGAAGGAGGTGAGGGAGTTCAAGCCAGTCCAGTTCAGCAAGTGAGAGGCAGTGGTGACTACGGTAGGATGCCCCTGTGGCATTTTGTTGTAGCAGGTCTCTAGTTTGTTTAGATTGCATTGCCTTAGGTTGGTATATATTGGAGAGGCATAAAGTAGGGTGGAGATAAGGTGGGAATTTGCTACTGAAATCTTTGCTGCTTTGGTGAGAAGTTGCTTATTTCTGTATAACGCTCCTAGTTTTTGTGGACTTTTTATGGTCATGGATATGTGAATGTCAAATTTTAGTTTATTGTCTATTTCCACTCCTAGCAATTTGGTGTGTTCAGTTGGGTATATAGTGGTGTCGTCTTTTGCTGTGATGTTAAAGTGAGAGTTGTTTTGAGTATGTTTGGTGGGTTGGAAGATGAGTAGTTTAGTTTTGTTTGGGTTGAGTATTAATTGGGCATCGGATAACCAAGTTTCAACAGAGGAAAAGGCTTCCTGTGTGACTTTTTACAGTTTGGGTAGGGACTGGGCTGAGCAGATGATGGTTGAGTCATCTGCGTATTGTATTAGTGTGCCATGTTTGGTGGCAGAGGCTAGATTATTGGTGAAAACAGAAGAGTAGGGGTCCAAGGATGGATCCTTGGGGAACCCCTATGGAGACAGGTAGTTGGGGAGATATGTCATTCTGCCATACAATGGATTGTTGGCGGTCAGACAGGTAACTCTGAAACCAGTTGGTGACTGATTGAGAGAAGGATAAGTTATTGAGGACAGAGATTAGTTGTTTGTGTGGGACCATGTCAAATGCTTTAGATAGGTCTAGGAAAGTAGCAGAGGAGAGATAGCCATTGTTTTTATGCTGAAGGATAGTGTTAGTAAAGGAGAGTAAGGCAGTGGTGGTGCTATGGTTTGGTCGGAAACCATGCTGAGTACTGGAAAGGAGGTTGTTAGTAAGGAGGTAGTCTGAGACCTGAGACTGTATGCATCTCTCTAGTATTTTGGAGTGGAGAGAGAATAGCTGGTTAGTTCTGTGGAGGGTCAGCCTTTGTGGAGGGGAATTATATGTGATACTTTCCACGGTGTGGGAATGTAACTTTCTGACAGAGATCGGTTAATCAAGTTGGATACTAGGTAGGCCAGAGCATCAGCTGCGATTTGTAGGTATTCACTTGGGAGGTTGTCTGCTGCTAATTTGGTGGGCTTAAGTTTAGTTAAGAGTTTTTTTTATGTTGGAGGTAGGTACAGGAGAAAAAGAGAAGGCAGTGGGGAGATTACTAGTTGAATGTGTGGGTTGGAGAGGAGGGGGGTTGTGTTGTTTAGCTAGTGATAGTATGGTTTGTGTGAAGCGTGTGTTGAATGAGGTAGCAATATTTTCTGAGGAGTGAGGGATGTTAGGAGGAGTGGTACTGACTTTACCTGGGTGGATGATGGAGTTTATGGAGGACCAGAATTGCTGGGGCTGTGTTGGGAGGAGTCTAGGGCAGACTGGTAGTATTGGAATGTGTCCTGCTTTATTAGCTTTTTGTCTCTATTGCATAGTTCTAGGAATTTCTGTCTAGTTGAGGGGGTTTTGGTTTGCTTTATCCCTGTTTTTCATTTCTGACTTAGTGGTTTTGTAGCCATGGGGAGGGTTGTGCTTTGGTTCTGGAAAGTCTTATGGGGGCATGGTAATTAAGGATGCTCAGGAAGGTAGTATTAAAATATTCAAATGCATCATCAAGACTGAGGTACTTTAGAGGATGCCAGTTACATTCTTTGATGGATGAGATGAATGCGAGTGGGTTAAAGTTTAGTTTTTTACGTATTTGATGGTAGATGACAGGTTTAGCTTGGTATAGGTATTTTTTGAATAGGAATGCTGGGGAGTGATCGCTGAGGCTATCTGATAAGCAGCCTGTTATATATGAGTGGGGGCTCTTACTGACTAGTATCCAATCCAGGGATGTGTGCTTGCTGGAGTTTTTATTTATCCTGATTGGCGACTGGACTAGTTGGGTGAAGCCATGAAGGTTTACATGATGGGTTGGATGGTTGCCAGAACAGGATTGCCAGTCAATATTGAAATCACCTAAAATGATAGTTTCTTGGGGGAGATGGTGGGTAGACCAGCTGAAGAGGTTTTCTAGTCGAGGGATGTTTTGGCCAGGTGGGAAGTAGCATCCAATTATGTTGATGGTTTTGTTTTGGTTTATTTTGAGGTTGGTATATATTATTTCTTCATTGCCTATTTGTGGAGCTGATGATTTTAAGATCTGGATGTTTAGATGCTGTTTAAATATTATAGCTACACTGCCTCCTTTCTTGTTTCTTGTTTCTTAGTATGCCGTAACCGGTAAGGAGTATTTGCTCACTGGTAATGTGAGGTTTTAGCCAGGTTTCTGTCAGGATGACTATATCTGGGGAGTACAAGTCTATGGTGGCATGGAGTTCATGGACTTTGTTGGATATACTTCTAATATTTAGGCTTAGTAGAAGGAAGTCACTTGGCTTTCTATTGGCTGTAATATGGGAGAAGTTGTGGTTTCTAGTCTGATTATGAGGATTGGGGTTGGAGACAGTAGGGCCAGGGTTGGGGTGGATGTCTCCACTTAGGGCTAGTTTTGATATGCATGAGGTTATTAGTTTTCTCAGTTTTTGAATGTGTTTGTTTATAAGGCAAATGTTATGATTGTGCTCTGTGGGTAATATGTATGGTGGGGGGTTACTATGTTAAGTTGTGGGGATGCTTTATGTTTGAGTAATATAGTAGGTAGAATATGTGGGGGGTGTATAGGGATGGTTCTTGAGTTGGTGGGAGGGGAGCTGAGTGAGGGTGAGACATGAGTGGTGGTGGTGTGAGTAGTAGTACAGTGGTAGTGGTTGAGTGGGGGAATGATGGAGCTTTGGTAGGATGTAAGATATGCAAGGAGAGTGCATGCAGTGAGCATAGGTAAGGTATGCTTGTACATGTTAGTTGAGGAGGTGTGATTTTAGTGGGAAGATGGAGGAGGTAGTGTTGGGTTAGTGCTGTGATTGGCTATTGGAAAGATGGGAGGGGTTTGTGAGTGTAATAAAGGTGGGACCACTGGGGCGGAGGAATAGGGGCAGGGTGGGGCGAAGCGGGTAGAGACCCTGTTAGTTGCTCTTATGAGGGGGCTGGAAATAATCAGGTAACAGAGTTAACTGATAAATGAACATATGATAGTGACAAGGGTGGTTGTAGTTTTAAAAATGGTGTCTGCCACAGGTAATATTTATTAACGTTGGGATTGTCTTAAGGTAATAAATAGGGAAGGGGGAGGGGGAGATGAAGGGTGTGAGCAGGCAGTAGGCTACTGTGGTCTCAGTTTAAATTAACAAACACACAGTATTGATCAGTTATGGATACTATTTGCTAACAGAAGGGAATAAGAGAGAAAGTGGAAGATGTGTGTGTATATGTGTGTGTGTGTGTGTGTGTGTGTGTGTGTGTGTGTGTGCGTGTGTGTGTGGGGGGGGGGCTCAACTGGCTAAAGCTTAACAACTACCTAACATACTCAGCTAGTTATGGCATTCAAACTGCTATATTATCCTGAAAAATGACCTGCATTAAAAATATACCAATTCCTACACCCCACAAAAAGGCTGTTGTAGCGATAAACTTATATTAAGCAATAATAAAGTAAATTCATCAGGGACTCACAATACTTCAGTTACATCTCACTCTGGAACACCATCCCTACACAACTAAAATGAGTAACAAACTCCCAAGTTATAAAATCTTGTTCAAACAATACCTTAACCAGTCCTGGTCATGCTCATGTTCACTGCCAGGTTGAGTTGTCTAGTGAAAGTAGTAACAGATGGGCCAAACAGCAACCAGTAATGCCTCTAGTGAAAGCACAAACGTATTGCCTATCACTAACTTTTCCCCCTCCTATATTTGAGTCAATACACCCCTCTTCACTCCCCATGTAAACACTACTTCTCATTTTCTCTTACTTAAACACTAGTTCTCAATCTTCTCTATTTCTACTGCCCCCATCCAATGCTCTCCCCCCTCTCATAAATTCCATATATACCTAATTTATAAAGCTTACAGATACACCAGGTTGGAACAGGCAGCTTAGATTGAGCTAATCCTATACCCTACTCTCTCATTCATATGCTATTACCACTACCTTCCTATATAATGCTAATATTAGCCCTCTGCATAATTTATGTTACTTCATTATATCTCTTGTACTCTTTACAAATCTCACTGTACTGAAATGTAAGAAACTAAATTTCTTTACAACAATGTGAATATTAAAACCAAGCTACCAAGGTAAGGCTCCAGACACACTAGTATTACAAATTCAAGAATGTCTTTAGAAAATGCTTTATGGGCTCAACAAAATGGTTTAAAAATCATACCAAATTAATCACACAATTAAAATTACCTATGATAAAAAGTCGGCATTATCTCAGCAAATCTATATTTAAATGTCTACTCTTAAAGCAACCTCAAATAAAAATGTAAAGGTTCCTTAACTACAATGCAGGTTTCACAAATGCAAGTTATCTTACAAGTAAATCCAAAAACACATAGGAGTGAACCAAAACAAAGTGGCAGCCAAAAACCAAACTTCAAGTAGAGTTAAAATCAAGAAACTTAATGGTACGTAAGCACTTTCACAGTAGTTAAAAAATACTACTTCTTCAGACATTAAAAGCAAATTAAACATTGCTTAGTATTAAATAAAGAAACCAATAATGTTGTAGCCAATCACATAAAAGAATATATCAATATCCTAGCAACAGGGTAACCTTAAAAGAGCTATGAGAAAACTAGCCTGCTGATTTAAAGACACAGTATGGTAAAATAGCATAAAAAACACAGCATAGTAAAACAGCATAAGAAAAAAACAGTACAAGAAAAAAAGGTGCATAAAGTGTTCTTCTTTTTATTCTTCTTCTTTCGGCTTTTCCTGGTTAGGGGTCACCACAGCAGATCACCTGTCCACTCATGATTGGCAGTGGAGTTTTATAGTGTCGAGTTGCCAACCCGGCGCCCAAATAACAGTACTAAATAAAAAACATTCTGTGATAGTACATATTTCCCCTTTAAGTTTAAGAACTGAAAACATTGCTCTTTATGGTAGTGAAAGGCTATTAGAATAGGTACATTGTTTCTCCTGTAGGATTATGAACTAATTGCATTACTCCTTTTGATGCTGGACTTGCAAATAAAATGAAAATCTAAATATATTTTTCTTGCTGTGTGTCTTATATGTGAAGTCTATTCCACATATAACTTTTATGTTTATTTAATTTACAGGAATTTAAATAAAATAGTTTGATGAAGTAATAAGTGTTAAAGCAGTAACGTTTACAAGTGGAGTTAAAAGTTTCTCAAAGGATAGACAATAGTCTGAGTGTTGTAATTTGAGCATATTCATCTGTTTTATTAAGTTAACTAGGTAGTTCTTTTTGGGTCAGTGTCCCTTTCATAGATCAGACAGAAGAGAACAGAACATTTGTATTGCTACAATTAATAAGGCAGTGAAAATACAATGATCCAGATTCCTAGAATTAAGACTTCATTTGATTGTGGAGTCTCAGATTCAAGAGGAAGAATACAGAGTTCATCGGAGTCTCTTATTCAGGAAGAAGAATGCAGATGTTATCCTGGCCACAGAACAATGGATCAGTCCTTTGTTATTTCTTATTTTAAGGGATGATGGGGTTCACCAGAAAAATATAGTCCACATGTGTTTCAGTGACCTGGAGATGCATATGAATAAAGTGCTACAAGGGTATGTGGTCCCACGGCCACTTATTGTATGGCCTTCAGTCCCTCTCGACAGGTGCTCCATCATTCTTAGTGTCAAGGCATACTATATAAATATAAATTGCATGTTACATAGTAAAGCATTTTCAGTGATTGTCATATGTGATAAAAATAATTAAGAAATATGTACTTTTTCTTTTTTCTTTTTAAGAAATGTAGGCATTAGACTGTATAAAAAGAAAGACTGGATAAAAGCATGTTTACATTAATAAGCTGTAATCTTGGGTTGATTGAGCGTGAAAGTGCATTGAATATAATATATGTACAGATGAAATGTTTTCTTTTACTTTTGCTAGGTGAATGTTTGGATTAATGCCCTTGGCTTGGTCTAATGACATTTTTTGTTTTGTTTAAACAAGTGTTTTTTTTTTTTTTTTTGCTTTGTTTTGTTTTTGAGGATTTTTATTAAAACAAAAAAATCTTGCAAAATAATGACATATATTCAAACAGAAATGACAAGAAACAACTGAATAAAGGATCAACCTCCAAAACATTAATGTGTAACACAAAAGCTGGAAACAGACATTTAAAACAGCTGTCATATATAACAGGTGGGAGTACTAATTTCTTATCAGAATTGCTACACTAAACATATTATTTTTGAATGAGACTGGCCTCACAGGGACAGACAAAAATGTAAAAGTATTGAATTATGTTAAGAAATGCAGAGTGCTAATACTACAGGAGAGACATTTGGGAAGAAGTGAGCATGTGAATTTGATAAAAAAGGATTTCAGGGTGGATATTCAGCAGAATATTAGGGACAAATGAAAAGGGATTACTTATATTAACTGCTAGAGGAGTTCCAATTGTCAAGAGTCAGTTCACTAGGATCAACAGGTTATGTGATGATTCAGAGATGTTATTGCTAGAATATCAGAAGTTGGAACAGTTGTTCCTTGATAGAGGATATGATCCTGAGATGATACACAAGATTAAGAAAGCTTTTGTTTGCAGGGATGATCTTAATATAGAAACAGGAAAGTCTATGAGGCCGTTTGGATCTGCCCCTTATATGTATAATACACACAGGGTTAATGTCATGCTGAATTTCACTAGTGATATTAAAAACATAATAGGGATCATTTCTAAGAACTGGAATATCCTTACAACTGATAGAGATATCACCAAGATAGTTGGCCCCCATCCAACCTTCACATATAGGAATTGTAAGAGCCTTAAGAGAATCCTATGCATAGAAAAACTAGGTGGATCTATTCAACATACAGCCTTGAGTCAACAGAGATTGGGTACCTACCCATGTGGTAGATGTAATATGTGTACCTGGATTTCTCCTATACAATCTTTTACACACCCTACTCTGAAATATACTTTTGAACCTAAACATACGGCCAGCTGTGATGATATCAATATTATTTACATGGCCAATTGTAGGTCATGTAAAGCCTTCTATGTAGGTATGACCACGAGACGGCTCAAGGACAGGATCTATGAGCATATATATGAAATCAAAAAATGTGACACTAAGAATGCCTTAGCCAAACATATCCTGGAACATCCAGGACATACTTTTGGTTTTAAAGTTCTACAAAAGAAACGTCTTGATGTTAGAAAAGGAGACAACATTTGTGAATTAGAAAACTTAGAACTGAGTTGGATTCTTAGATTGAAGGCACATCATCCCCCAGGTCTCAACTTATATGTTAGTATCTGATCAGCACTGAAGATGAGGAGATAACTTACATTTTCACATTTTATCTTGGGTCAGCTCTGGCCCGTACTTTGATTCTATGTACCTTCTAGCATCAGTGGCTATTTATAGGAGGTGTTCCTCTTTCACATTCATCTCTACATGATATCTAACTTTATTTCCAGATAGTGTTGATCGGTGAGGCTTTGTGACCCCCTGTTTTTGAGGCATTTCATCAAGAGTTCATATAGATACTTGGGTGTAGTATTTAACCATCCTGATTTTTTATACATTATGATAGTAACACCACTACTTTTAGTGATGTTAGTTATGTACTTGCATATGTACCTCTATACACATATATATTTATATATATGCAGGAATATGTCCACACTTGTGTTTCAGCCTCCCTTTTTTGCAAAGGTTGACATAACATGCTTATTTTAAGCATTTTAAGCATTTTCTAAGTTTGTGTTTTACATCTATCTTTCTATATATCAGTACTGTATATAATATGTATAATGCATGTAACGCTATTTATTAGAAATATGTTTGTATGTATTTAGTTTTTATGTATTTAGTCACAGGCCAGTTTCTGTTTGACTGTTATATTAATTTATAATAACTTATATACACCAGCATTGCTGTTTCATATTGTTATCCACTATGCCTGATGTTGTTTTTAACAAAGATTTCTTAGTATATTAGGGGCTGTGGAGTTATTTGTAGTGTTTTTATGAGCTTTTTTATGTTTCATGACACAAGTTAATTGCTAGATAGCTAGCTCCTAAGTTTTTAAGTGTGTTTTAAGTGTGTTTTTAAGTGTATTTTAAGTGTGTTTGGTACTAAAAATATGTATATATACTATTTTTTAACATTGGATGAATACTATAGATGCAGTTGTATTCATTGAAAGGGGTGAACTGATTGATTAATTGTTTAATTGTTTAATTAACCAATTGATTTTTTTGGTAGGAGTAGCTACTTTAGCTAGGTATATAAATGAAGCTTGCTCCTTTGTGCATTAGATCTGAAGAAGCATGCAGTAGTGCATGCGAAAGCGCTCATCTTTTATGTTATTTTCTCTCTAATAAACAGTGAATCCTTCGTGGTGGCCTCTTTCCATTTTTATGCTATTACATTTAAAACAGCTGTCATATATAACAGGTGGGAGTACTAATTTCTTATCAGAATTGCTACACTAAACATATTATTTTTGAATGAGACTGGCCTCACAGGGACAGACAAAAATGTAAAAGTATTGAATTATATTAAGAAATGCAGAGTGCTAATACTACAGGAGAGACATTTGGGAAGAAGTGAGCATGTGAATTTGATAAAAAAGGATTTCAGGGTGGATATTCAGCAGAATATTAGGGACAAATGAAAAGGGGATTACTTATATTAACTGCTAGAGGAGTTCCAATAGTGATAGAAGATGAGAAAAGATGTAATAGGAGATTTGTGGTAGTAAGGGGCTACTGGCAAGGGAGGAGGATTACATTGGCATATATTTATATTCCACCTAAAACTGCAGTTATGGAGCTTAAGAAATAAATCAGCCTTCAGCAGGAATTTTACTTATTGATGGGGACTGGAACTTGCTTTGCAACAGTGGAAATGTATCTGAGAGACCTAAAAGAGAGTAGATTTCTGAAGAAATGTATGAAAATATTTGGTATGGGAGATGTGAATTCAGAAGTAGAACTCAGAGAGAATTTATGTATTATCCCTCAAGGTATAATAACTGGGTAAGACTAAACAGAAATTATTTTTTACAGCAAAATGTGCATTTAATTTAAAATTTTGACACATATCCAATAACTATTTCAGATCATGCAACAATAACAACTAAGATACAAATGCAGGGTACTTATCTAGATATGAGACACTTCCCCACCCACCTGTTAAAAAGAGAGGAATTTAAGGAATGAATAATGGAAGTTATTTGAAAGTTATTAAGGAAGACAAAAATTTGTTCAGAAATTACAACTAGTGAGTGGAATAAAATGAAAGTATGGCAGAAATGAAAGAAAAAGAGATATGATTAAGAAACAGCAAGAATTATTTAGAGGGGGTGGCAAAGGCTAATGCATTGCAGAATAAGTGGGCTCTGACAGAACAAGAAGAGGCACAAATGTAAAGTGCTAAAGAGAATAAGGGAATATCTGGATAATATGCATGAGTTTAGAAAGATTGCTGTTCAGCACCTGCTTTTGATAATAACAACAGAGCACAAAAACATTAAGCACAATGTCTTAGGCAACAAAAAGCAGAAATGATTGTTGCCAAACTTAGGGGCTTATAACAAGAAAAATAACCCGAGATCCTGTCAAGGTATTAGAGATATTTGAGAAATTTTATGAAAATTTGTATAAAGCAGAGGAATGTAGAAATCAAGAAAAAGTACACATCGAAATATTTATGGAAGAGTTAACAATGCCAAGGTTAGAGGCGGATAAGGCTCAACAATTAACAGTTAAGACAGGAGGAGATGAGATAAAAATGGTGATATATAATCAATCTACAGAGAAGTTTACAGACATTGATGGTATTCCTGTGGAAGTTTTGAAGCTAGGAGGAAAGAAAGTGATAAAGATCTAGAAGGTTTTGTTTAACAGTATTTTAAAAGGAGGGGAAAGCACACCATCTTGGAAGAAAGGTGTTGTGGCCGTAATACCTAAAGATGGTAAAGACCTATCAGACCTGGGTTCATATAGGCCCATTTCAATTTTAAATCATGGTTATAAAGTTTTTGTCTATAACATCAAAAAGAATGGCAAAGGTGTTGCCAATGTTGAGAGATATAGATCAATGTGGTTTTGTGAAGGGTAGGCAAATATTTGAGAATGTTAACAGAACAATGACAATCCAGAAGGAAACAGAATGTAAGAAAATACCACTGTTGTTGTAGAATCTGGATGTAGACAAAACATTCAAAAGAGTAAGCTGGGATTTTAAGAAGAGAGCAATAGAAACATTTGCATTCCCTGATGCAATAATAAGGTTAGTTAGGGGAATATATGAGGGATTGGAGGCAAACATTAAAATGGGATGGTTCTTCTCTGAGAAGTTGTGTCTGAAGAGAGGAACCTGGCAGGGGTGTCCTTTTGTTACTTGCCTTATATTTCAAGCCATTGGAAAAAAAATAAGAGACAGAAATTTAAGGATATAACTGGTATGTTAATCATGAAAAGTTGGCTTTATTTGCAGGTGATATTATTTTGTACCTAATAAAACTGGTAAAGGACATCTCATTGTTGTGGAACATTCAGAGACAGTTTCAAGTCATTTTAGGGTATAAAACTAATGAAGACAAAACAAAGGCTATAGCTGTAAACTACTTACCCACACATAAATTGGTTCAGCAATATCCATATTCATGTGGACATGATAAAATTAAGTATTTAGGAGTATGGATTAAAAAGAATTCTGTTATGGCAGCTAAGGATATGTGTGAATAGACTAAACAAGAGATAATACAAAAAACTAAGAAATTGGAAGCTCTCGTTTATGGATATGGATAGAAATATACAAGCAGTAAAAATGTTTTTAGTACCTTTAGTGTTATATACAGGTCAGGCATATTTTTATCAACTCGAGTAAAAACTGTGGATAGTAATTAATAAAGAGTTGCAGGATGTTATCTAGTACGGGAAGAGATAAAGGGTCAAGTAGGATAAGATGATCCTTCCAATAGAACAAGGTGGTTTAGGATTACCTGATTTGAAGGGATATTTTAGAGCTACATAGTAACGGCTCATATACATAACACAAGCAGAAAACTGTAGTTCAAAGTGAAAAAAGTTGATGATGAAGCAGAGGAAATTCAAGAAATAAGGACAGAGTGGGATTTTGGGTGCAGATCCTTAAGGAGAATAACAGCCACACAGCATATTATATTCATAACATAGCAGAAAGTATTCTAAGAATTAAGCCAACATAAGAATGGAGAAAGGACATTCTGCTGGTACTGGATGACTGCAATTAGGGGTACAGAACATGGGAAAGAGAATGATGGAATTTAGTGGAGAAAACTGGCAAAGGAACCAAGGTATTGAGAGCATATAACTAGAGAGGAAAAAGTAATAGAATGGGAAGAGGCCAAGAAGACATTTGGACTGCAGGCTAGAGATGGCCTTTCCTGTCAAGGATTGATATCAGACTATAGGCAATGAAAAAGGGATAGGGGAATCCTAAGTGAAAGATCTGCTCTGGTAGAGTTTTAGTTGAATCTGGAACAGAAGCTGCTGTCAAAAAAGGATAATTAGTAGGGTATATAAAATATTGAACAATAACTATAGGAATTATAAAAAATACTATATGAATTAATCAGAGGAGGTTAGAAAATGTTGGGAAGAGAGACTGGATAAGCAATTCACATGGAAACAATGGGATGGCATATGTATGACTCCCAAATATGCAACAAAGTCTAGAAGATTTACAAGTTTTGTTTGGAAGTATTTACATAGGTGTTTTATACCCCAAACAGACTCCAAAAAATTTTTCCTCAGATAGACGGCAAATGTTGCAGGTTTAATGGAATGAAAGAAGTAACTGGGAACATATGTTTTTGGAGTGTAATGAGTTATCAAACTTAAAGAAAAAATCCCTACAGAATACTCTGTCAGAAATATTGACTGAGCAAATGAGGGTATTAAGGATTTTTTTAGTTAGGATGTAGCACTTTGTTGTAATATACACATAGTAAGACCTTGTTAAGTCTAAGTCTGATAGCTTCCAAAAACAATTACTGGAAAATGGAAATCAAACTCTAAACCTGCTGTATTTCAAGTACTGAATATTGTAACAGAGATGAATAAATTGGTAGTGAGATCTCTTGAAAAGGGTAGGAACAAACTACATACACAAAATGGAAATTGTGGGAACAGTACATGCAAAATAATGTTTTGGGGGAGGTGTGAGTTTTAAGGAAAGGCAGGAATTGGTCATTTTATGTAATGTTGGATTGATGATAATTCTATAAAGGAATATATGTGATAATGTGATATATAATGCTTGTAACTATGAATAAGTTAACATGGTTTGTTTTCTTTTATATAAATGTATGCTTGCCTGTGTCTTAAGTGCTAATTCAATAAATGTGTTAAAAGATACTTTGGGTTTACTTAGTTATTCTAAAATGCTTAAAGAATCTAGCAAATGGACTAAATCCACTATATCATTCATATGCAAAGATAAACTGTGGACATGGGAATAAGAACAAGAAATATCACTTCCAAAGTATAAAAACATTGCAACAAAGTGCTAATATGCATTTTCACTATTCAGCAGCTAGAAATAGAGATGATCCCCCACTGTATGGTTTCACTTTATGATGCAGGAAATTTGCATTTATATAGAATGGTTGATGATAGTTGGATTGAACAAGGAAAGATTAGCCACAATTTTTGTAACACAGTAATGTTATAAGTTTTGCTATGGTCATATTTGTACCATATATTTAGATTCAAATCACAGATTACTTACCCTAATGAATAGAAATGGGTTCTACCAAGAGTGCATCTTTGAATTATCAATGTCAGTGGTGCAACAGGTAGCACATGTGCCTTTGGTACAGAGTCTGTGACTTCTATTTTTACCCCAGGTAGATCGATAGTTGACTTTGTAGTATAGTATATGGGGGGTGCTGCATTCCAGAGTGTGTCATTCTTCAAATGAGACATTAAATTGAGGCCCCGTCTGCTTGGGTTGGTGGTAGCTCAGGTAGACGTAATAAATCTCACAGCACCTATAAAAAAGAGTAGGGATTCTTTATTAATTATAACAACTTACATACACTGTTTACATTATATACATTATTTACAATTGATTGCAACTTATATTACAAAATAATATACATCATATATTAGTTTTCCCCTCACCCTTTTTCCATAACCAAAAACATATCTTCTTCAAAATTTCAGACAATACCATTTCCCATTCTATTTTATTTCATTCAGTATTTAATTCCAAATCACCCATAAAATATAAAACAGCTTTCTATCAATTTTCTTTACCTCCTTTTTCCTTTTGTTACCATAATATCCATTCTATCATATTCATAGTTATATCATTTACAGTTTAGAAATCATCCAGTATGTTAATTTCACACAATTTCTTCCACAGTTTTTTTTACTCTTACACATTTCAGAAAACATGCTCTGTCATCTCAATTTCCCCATAATAGTTACATATCCTCTCTTGAATCCTTTTACATGGCATATTTGCCTTAACAGGCAATTTCATGCTTTTTTACTCCATATAAGCCTTGCTTTAATTGCAAACATTTTTGTTTTCATTTTCTAAATATTTCCAGGGATAAATATAATAATGTTCATTCATTATATTTAAGTACCAGTCTCTTTTGCTTTTTTCTACATTTTCCATTTTTAATTTCCATAATAATATCTTGTTTTGATATTCTTTACGATCTTCATTTATATTATTCTTCTGTCTTTTCCTATATTTTAAATTTTCCAATTTTTATATTTAAATTTCATTATATCATTTACTATAGTTCTATTTTCTCTTTTTAATCTTATCAATATTTTATACAGAGTCAAAGAAGCATCATGAACTATAGGATTAATTAATCCTAGTCCCCCTTCTTCTTTAACATACAGTATTCCTCTTCTTACAGGATTCAAGCTTAATCCCTATATAAATGAAAATATAATCATTAACAATTCCTTTTCATACTTAGATGGGATCATATATGCAGTTGCCAAATATGCTATTTTACCCAAAGAACAGAATTTATTAAATGTACTTTTTTATAAGACAATCTATATGATCTCTAATATATAAATATTTCTTCAACCTTTGTATAAATCTCTTCCATTGTATTTCTCTCTTTGTACTTATCCCAAATGTTATTCCCAAAATATATATCTCTTCATCATTAAAGTGAATACATTCCAATTCACCCAAAAAAAGCAATTCCTTTACTTTTGTCTTTATTATTGCTTAAGCCAAGCATATTTAGATATGCATTTTATTTTCTAATTCCTTGTTCCATCCATTTCTTATTCTTAGTAATTAAGACTATATCATCTGCGTATGTAAGAATAATTGGAACGTATACTTATTTTACCCCATACCTTGCCATTTTCAACTCCCTATTCATTTTGTTAAGCACATTCATGACTAATGTAAATAAAATACTACATGCTGGACAACTCTACATTATCCCACCCTCTATTCTTATTCTTTAATATTATTCTATTGTTATTATTCTCATATACTGATGTTATAACTTTTATTATTTTATGACTTATATAATAATCTCTTAATATATTCCATAATTTCTCGTATTGTATTCTGTAAAAAGCCTTACTCACATCTCCCACCATTATTTTAGTTTCTACCTTTTCATTTACAATATCATCTATCACCTCTCTTAAAATCCATAATAAAGCTTGACTTTCCTTCCCTTTTTTCCAAATATCATAGACTCCATTAACTTATCCACAGATTTTCCTAATCATCTCGCGATTATTCTCATAAATATTTTGTAAACTGTATTATTTAATACTATTGGTCTTCAGTTTTTAATATCTTCTTTATTCCTTTTTTCCATATAAATTTCATGGCCCCTGTACATACTTCTTTTTAACTTTTTAACTATCTCTTTTTTATAACCATTCATTCAATATTTCTGTGAAATATATTTTTGACACTCTTTCATGTTATAATACATATAATACTCAATTCTATCTATTTGTGCAGCTTTCTACATATCCAGATCTTTTAAAATTTCACCAAACTCTCCTATATTTATATTTCCTCCATAATCTCATTCTCTTCTTTACTTTATTTACTTTAAATCTTTTGTCTCTCTTTTATATCTCTATTCCTAAATGCATTTTATATACTGCTTAATTACCTTGAATATCTTTTTTGTGTATTTGCTTTCTCTCCTTTATTATTTTCTAATCGCCTTACTATTCTCTCATTTTCTCTCACTATTTTGCTAAAATATGGAGCCACTTTTTCTTTTTTTCCTTGTAAAAAAAACGTTGCTTATGTAATAAACTCTTAATCCTCACTTGATTTCTTTCTCTTTTTTATAAGTCTTTATTATTTTGTAATACTTCTTTAAATAATGTCTGGCTTAATAACTTGCACTTTTGTTTTTTCTTTCCTTCTTCTAATCATTTGACATTCTAAGAAACATTTTTTATATTTTTCTTTAAAGCTTATTCACCAGTCAGTCCAATTTTCATAAAATATTCTCATTTCTGCATGATGTTTCCATAACTGATCAATTTCCTTTATATTTCTTTCATCTAAATCTTTCTCATTCAATCTTTAAATACATTTACCTAACCTTATATGCTCTTCTTTCGCCTTTACTTCTACCCATATAGCCAAAAGATCTGAAAAACCTGTTTCCTTTATTCCCTTTTTTTATAATGTTTAAACTATCGGATATTATGAAATAATCAAGCTCTGTTTTGATCTCATTTCTTTTGCAAGTTCAATGTTTATTTCCCTATGCGTGTGTGTATATATATATATATATATATATATATAAACTTCCACTTTTCATTATTTCATATACTCTCTTAACATCATTCCCTTCTTTCTTTCTTTTCCTTAAATCACAGTTAAAATCTCCCACTAGTATTATTTCCATATTCGGTCCTACATAGTTTAAGATCTTTTAAATATTTCCTCTTTTTCATTTTTAGCAACATACGCATATATTGTAATAATTCTATACATATCTTTCATATATCTTATATCTAAAGTTGTTATTCTACCTAATTCAACTATAGCATAATCTAAAATTTTAACTGTTTCATTACATAGCACAGTGATCCCTGAGCACATATCTTTTCTATATTCCACACAATACTTTTATCCCGTAACTTTTATGTCTTTATCCCTTCTTCCTCTGTTAGTATTCTTGTATCGTCTAGAACAATTATATGCATGTCAAGTAGCATACACCATTCCAAAACACCTAATCTTCTTTTAATATTCTTGATACTATTAACATGTTTTAATAGAATTTCAGATTGTTTGATTCTGTTACATTTTCCATCTTACCCCTTGTCTTTTTTTATTTTCTTTCACAATCAAACATTTAAATTTTCTTTTCTGTCCTTCATCCTTCTTCCTATAGAATTTTTATTTGTCTCACTGTTTTCCAGCTTATATCTTCTTATTCACTTGTTTCCAATGCTAATTCTTCACCTTTATTATTTTCATTTTCCTTATACATTATTTTTTTTATTTTCCTCTTGTATAGTATTTTGTTTTCATGTTCATGTTCTACACTTGTTTATATCATGCACACCTTCTTGTGTTTGTTTGTGTTCATCTTGTATTTGTTCATCACAATTTACCCAATCATGTCCCATTTTACCACATTTTTACACATCAAATCACATTCTTTTGCTTCATGTCCCATCTTTTCATAAATAAAACATTTTCTCTTATCACAATTACTTGTTAAATTATCATTCTTTCCACAGAAAAAAAACACATTTTTGGTTGTTCCCTATATCTTACAAAGCCTCTATTGCATTCAACATTTATTACACTTGGAATATGTATGAGCTTTTCATTTTCCATTTTCAAAATCCCCTTGCAATCCCATTCCACAGTCCATAAACCTCTATCAGCATATATTTTTGTAGTGCCCAAAATTTCCCTACATGCAGTTTTTAAACAGTCTTTCAATGCTTCTTTATCCAGCAGTCTGAAATTGTATAACAATCCTTTTTTTTGTTTCTCTGTTAAAAGTTTGCAATACATAAGAGTTCCGTGGACTACAGTCTTTTTTTTTCAAATTTCTCTAAGAAAATTTCCATATATATTGTTCTGTTTCAAAGTATCACAGTAAGTCTCATTATTAATAGGTATAAAAGCTCTTACCTCTTTATGTGATATTCCCAGAGGTGCAATTACTGTGTCCCATACCTTATATCTTTCAAGTCCTTTTTCTTCCTTACTATTAAGCCACATGACACATTTCTTACTTATGACATCTTTTTCTCCTTCTCCCTCTCTTACTTGCTTCTTCCCTTCTTTGATCATGTTCACATACAGTTTCTTTTTGTCTGTAAGTTCTCTCACCTCCTATTCTTGCTCTTCTTGAATTTTGTCCATAATATTGCCCCAGGATGCTGCTGCTTCACTTTCCAATTCACTCTGATTTATCATATCCCTTAAGTATACATCCCACTACCCACCCAACTGCAGGGCTGAAACCATACACTCTGACTTCGACACAGAAGACATATCTTTTTGGAATAAGTATTCAGAGTCCTGTGAAGGTCTGATTACCTTCTTCTTCACTTTACCTTCCTCCTCCCTACTCAGCGACTCAACTGATTCTTCAATTTCATTTTCTTCAGTCAACAGACGACTTTCCACTTCTGCTCTCTCCTGCAAACTCTCCTCGTCCTTCTGCTGCTTGCCATCACACCTGTACACTACCTCCATCTTCCTTTCAGTTTCTCCAAGCTGCCTATGCACTCGGAATGGAAACTGGAAGTTAAATGTGCCACTAACAATAGCATCCCAGTACACTAAAAGTAGGGGTAATTCCCCGCTGCCCTAGCCAAATTTCTCCTAGTAGTACTAATACCACCTGAAAAGAGCCCACTAGCCTACTGGGACTAACCTGATCAACAAAGGAAAAATAAATAAAAATTGTACTGAGACCATGTTAGAGCAAGACTGTTAAAGACCAGTCATGTGGCTTGTTATGGTTGATTTACTGAGTAGATTATACATTCCAGTGAAGGTGACAGACCTAGACATCATGGGCAGTGCACCAATGCATAATAATAAAAAATTAAAACAGTAGACTGCGAAAGATGTACATTTGCCACAGGTTCACAAATATGTATGAAAAGATTGGCCCATACGAACTGATCTTGGGATTATGCCATCTTATCTTGGAATGTTAGCCTAAATGACAGAGATGAATGTATACTGTTTGATTTAGAGTTGTAATCAACTCCAAGTGTGTCCTGTAATACTGAAGATAGTGCACCATGGTCATTCCAGAATATCCAGAATATCATCTACAAGTGTGTCCTGTAATACTGAAGATAGTGCACCATGGTCATTCCAGAATATCCAGAATATCATCTACAAGTGTGTCCTGTAATACTGAAGATAGTGCACCATGATCATTCCAGAATATCCAGAATATCATCTACAAGTGTGTCCTGTAATACTGAAGACTACAAGTGTGTGCTGTGTGTAATACTGAAGATAGTGCACCATGATCATTTCAGAATATCCAAGAATATCATCTATTAGTCTGTAATACTGAAGAATAGTGCACCAACCATATTCCAGAATATCTCCAGAAAGTGTGTCCTGTAATACTGAAGATAGTGCACCATGGTCATTCCAGAATATCCAGAATATCATCTACAAGTGTGTCCTGTAATACTGAAGATAGTGCACCATGGTCATTCCAGAATATCCAGAATAAAAACTCTTGACCAGAATGTATGTATTGTGACCTTCATGCATCAGAATGTGGAAGAATAAGTAAAGAATAGCAAGCAAACAGTAAATAACTACTGAATGCACCTCAACACACATAATCTTAACTGCATGTAAACTATGCTGGCACATTCTTGGAAAATATTTTTCATTCTGTTTGATGGTAGTTTAAATGAATGGTTAGGTATGCCATGTTTTTTTCTTTAATAATCAATGAAAACTGTGTCAAAGTTTTAATATATATTGCACTTTACAAATACTACTTCTAATGGATCTTATTTCATTAGTGTAGTATGTGCATGACAATTATGAATGGAAATTAATTTATCATGTAATTATGCTACCATTTTATGCTTCATCTAAAAGCATGAGAAAAAGAGATGTACAGGCTTTGACCCGACAAAACAAACACAATAAATCTTGCGGTATTAAAAAAAACAGAGAAGAAACCTGCTAAAAGTGATGTTAAAGGGGACAAGCCCACCTGCACCCCATACCTCTATGTGCACTATCTCTGAGATCACTGAACTTTGGAGGTAAGGTGAAAACTTATTTACCCCAGCACTTCAACAATCTTGTATTTAACAGCAGTAGTATTCTGAACAATACACGGGTCCCTCATTTTACATTGATGACTCAGGAGATAAAACAACATTCACCTATGTAAAATCATGCTGTGTTAACAACAGTTATGGTTTTAACTTGACCCCTAGAGTCACTGGGAGCTGTCTTGGGTTTGTTACCACTGGCAATGGTTCAGCTGTGAGGGGATAGCTCAATGTAATACAAACTAGATGCAGAAGTGACTATACCATTTTGTGAACCAGAAAATGAGGTGAAAAACTGACTGAGCAGCTTGTAAGTGCCCATGTTTGTTAGCAGAGACATCTGATATACTTATAGAAGCTGACCAAAACTTTTCTTTACCAGCTGTGCCAAGCACAAAACCTCATCAAAATGTTCAGATCTGCTTGTTGCCACCCCCTCCCCCATCCACCCAGATGTACTCTTGCAAAAAGACTTGTGATGAAGCTTTCATCCTTTTAAACAGTAAGAACACTCTAGTTTCACTGAAGGCCTTGTAATCTGCCAAGATGTGGCAGAAAATGACAATGAAATCTTGAAATGGTAAACTAATGCCCCCTTGCTTATAAATGCTGTACAATTGAAAATGTGCAATGTTTGAAGTTTTCAAAATATATGCTACTGAATCAAATATTTTTCTATACTGAAAACTACAGTTTGTACAAGAAATTCTTAGCATAAGAAAACAGGAATGCAGTGAATCCCCCCGAGCTGCTCTTGGTTTGGTTACTTCACCTGAGAGGTACAGAGATTCTGCTGCATCTAAAGCCATCTGCTGCTAAAAGAATGAAATTAAGTATCACTTTGCACTTCAGCTGATTATTTCTACTGTATTCGATAAGAATCCTGTATCAATGTTGCATTTTGTACACTTTAGTAGAGGCTCAAGGCTATTCTGCTTCCTCTGCTGCTGTATACTTAATTACATTGTGCATGCCAGTTTTACAGGACAGTGATATCTAGACTGTGTGGTTTCCCTGCACTTGAGTTCTAAAACCAGTGTTTTCATATTAAGAGGGTTTTCTGACTGCATTCTTGTGGCAGAAATGCGCTGTAGCAAACCTGAGTTGGGGGCTGCTGGCTGAAAGCTTATTGTGTATTTCCTGATTGGCCTGTAGGCCTGCTGTTGTAAAACTTGTTTTTCCATTTCTCCCCACTCTTCTCCCTGGTTAAACCCATAGTAATAAACCTCTAACCATGGATATGCCCTTTTCTGCTATCTCGGTGGCCATCCTGGTGGGCATGGGCATTTCTGTGGCCAGCTTGGTGGACATGGACATCCTGAAGTAATGTAGAAATAGCCTCATGTATACTGACAACCACTTAGGTTCATAGGTTCATAGGTAGGTACTAGGCTATGTGCCCGAAGGCATTTATAAGCCTAACCAGAATGTGTTGGCTTTCCCTGCCCCCCTTAGATTAGTTCACTGTGCCTCTGTCCAGCAGAGCCACTGAAGTGATCCCCGAGGTAAACTTTCTGTTTCCCATCCACTCGTTAAGATTTCTTTTGAAGAGTGTTAGTAAGGAGCTCTGCCTAATGTAGATTGGGATCTTGTTCCAAAGCATGGGAAGTCTCTGGGACAGGAATCTATCCCTCCAGCACATCCTATTTATTGTTGTGGTGAGGTTTAGATCCCTAGAGCATGTGGCTCACAGGGATAAGGTTTTCTTTAGGTGGAGCATGTCCATCAATTCTGAGTTGGACATGGCCTTGTATGTCAGGCAGAGATCACCTCTGAGTAGGCAGTATGCAACCAAGTACAGCTGTAATTTCTTCAGTTGAGCTGCATAAGGCATCAGTTTGAGGCCAGTGATCCTCTTGCTGAGGTACTTCTGTGATCTTTCCAGCTGTTGCAGGTGTCTTGTAAGGTACATCCCAAATGGGGCGTTGTACTCTATGATGGGTCTGATGAGTGATGAGTAGAGGGGCACAATGACCTCTTCTGATCTGGATGCGAACCCTTTTGTGATTAGGTGGGCCACGTAGAAGGATTTTCTAACCACTTTGGCAATGTGATTATCAAAGGTAAGATTACTATCTACTTGGGTCCCCATATTCCTTATTACGTCTTCCGTATTTAGGGGATTACCACCTATGTGGTAGTTTGTGGGTACTTTGTTTTTTCCAAAGGGGATGACTATGCACTTTTTGGCATTTAGCTTGAAGCCATGATTTTGACACCAGGTATCCGTCTCAGTGAGACCCTTTTGGAGGATGTCTGTGTCAGCTGAAGAGTCAATTATAGCTCCTAGTTTGCAGTCGTCTGCAAACTTGGTCAGCCGTAGTCCTCCTAATCTTGTCTGTACCTCTGGGAAGTATATGCTGAATAGGAGGGGTCCTAGGACTGAGCCCTGGGGAACTCCACTTGTAACCGATTTAGAGTCAGACCTAGCTCCCACAACTCTCACCATGTGGGTTCTGTCCATGAGCCAGTTGGCAACCCATCTTGTGATGTAGGGGTTTATGTTCAGGCTGGTGAGCTTGTCTATAATACCAGAATGGGGAATGGTGTTGAAGGCCTTTGCGAGGTCTAGGTAGGCTGTGTGTACCACCTTTCCCTCATCTATAGCCTTGGTAACTGTCTCAAAGAAGTCCACCAGGTTTAGGAGGCATGATCTGCCCTTAACAAAGCCAAACTGGGTAGAATCCAGTGTTTGGAGGTTCCCAATGTCTCTGTTAATGAGTTCCATGATGATGCGTTCCATAGCCTTGCAGACCAAGCTAGTCAGGCTTATAGGGTGATAGTTCCCAGGGTCTGCTGTGGCTCCACCTTTGTGAAGCGGAATAACCGCTGCTGTGTGCCACTCTGTGGGTATGTAGCTTGTGGAGAGGCTGAGTTTGAACAGTGTGTTTAGGTGAGGGGTTAGTTCATCTTTGAGCTCATGTAGAACGCAGCCTGGGACACCGTCTGGTCCCATTGATGCTGTGTTTTTGACTTTGGAGAGGGCTGTTTTAACCTGAGTGTCTGTGATTTCAGGAACTCTACATTCTTCTGGTATGGTTATGGGCCCTCTTGGGGGTGAGAGGTGGGTGAAGCTTGCGCTGAACCTGTCTTCCAGGATACTGGCGATATCGGTTGGTTCAGTGTATTTTGTGCCATTCTGCACTAACTCTGAGCAGATCTGAGCATTGCCACTTAGATTCTTGACATAGCTAAAGAATGCCTTGTGGTCATCTTTGGAGTCCTTGGCAATTTTTCTTTCAAAGCTTGCCTTGGATGATTTTATGAGGGATTGTAGCTTCTTGCTGATACTGATCAGGGATGTCTTCCCTTCTTGGGATTTTACTCTTTTCTGTACTAGTTTCCTCAAACAAAGTATGCGAGAGATGTAGTTACACTATGAAAATTGAGACACGATTTTCACATACTGACAAATCAAATGACCAACAGGATGTCAGCGCATCATTTCCCCACATATGCAGAGGTACTCACAAGTAACTTACCAAAACCTCAGAAACTTCCCAAATGCAGCCCTCAGAAACCACATGCAAACAAAACCAAGTCAACACCAACCACTACATATAAAAATATACATCACAGTGTCTCACATGCAAGTCCCTAAGGCAACACACCACACATTCAAACATTTTTGTCATAGGAAACACCACACGGGTGCCCCCTCACCAGGTTGGATAAAGAGGGGGTTACAGTCAGTTGCCTGTCAAGGACCAGGATTTGCCAGATCATGCAGGCACTCTGGTCACGCAACCAAAAATAGCAGTATGACTCAGCCATAGTCCATGTGGGTGTGAATGATCTGAGACATACCTCCCTGGACTATATGAAGAGAGACACAATGGACTTCTCTGAATATATTGCAGGCTGGTATATGCCTCAAATTGAGCAGCATTCTACCCTCACCAAGAATGATACCACAATACAAACAGAAAATGATTAGCTTCAGTAAATGGCTTAGCTACTGGTATCATTCCAAGGGGATTCATTATTTGTCAGCCTGGGATGACATGATAGACAGACCACACTGCTTTGCCAGAGATGGTCTATACCTGTGGCCTCTAGGCTTTTAAATACTGACCAAGGCATTAGCCACCCATATAGTGCCATTTTAGGCAGTGCCAAACCAACAGACCTACCAATGTAACAAAGTCTAATGCCAAGCTAAAGGTACTACTGCTCAATGCTAGGAGTCTTAACAAGAAACTGCACTAACTGGAAGCTCTCCTTGCCCTGGAGAATGCTGACATCTGTGCAGTTACAAAAACATGGTTCAAGGCTGTGAAAAGCATCCCATCAGTACAAAGCTACAGTGCTTTTTCACACATTCAGACTACCCTCTATAAAGGGAAAAAATGAATAGAGGAGGTGCTTCCATTTACATAAAAAAAAATCACAAGCCTAAATTGGTCAGCAGAATGACTCGCTTGAGCTGCTTCATGTCAAGCTGACTAAAGGCAAAATCCCCCACAATATCATTGCTAGCTACAGGTCCCCAACCTTGACCTATGAAAACCACTCCGCATACCTAAAGTTACTAGAATCAAACATGCAGGTTCAGAGATTCCAGGACTTTGCCAATGCAAATGCTCTGGAACAGCTGGTCTGCACTCCCAGTGTGGGATCAAATTTCCTTGATGTAGTGCTTGCATACATGGGGAAGCATTGCATCACCCCCCCCCCCCTTCCCAGCATGATGCCCTCATCGGTAAGACTGGATCATAAATTGCTCTCCTTTGAAATAAATGCAATGGCTAGAACCCCCATCAAACCCTAAAATCCTAAAGAATTTTTCCAAGGCAAATTACCTTCTATTAAGTGACAGCATAGGTAATTTTAAAGCTCCCCTAACCCCCAAAACACAAAGTCCTATGCAGAAGTATGCACAAATGAACTGTAGAACCATTTAAACAACTGCATAGAAACAGCAGTACCTGACCAAACTAAACCCAGGTCTAGCTGGAAAAACAAGCCACCCTGGCGGACCCTGGCTTAAATAGATGACACAACAGAAAGAAGAAATTCCTATCTTGAAGTTAGTAGGAGGTTGCACAACAGAAAAAAAATCCCTCATTAACCTCAACATGCAAATTAGGGAACTAGTTAGTTCTTCAAAAGCTAAATACAAGACTAAAATAGCCTCCCAAGCAAAGTATAACCACAAAGCATTTTTTTAGTTATGTCCAAAATCTTAAAGAAAATACTCAACAATGTGCTGAGTTGGCTGTAGATGGCACTGCCTATATTCAGCCAGAAGAAATAGCAAACCTGCTGGCTGATAAATTCAGCTCACATTTCACCCCCCTCATCACCTATGTATGGTCTAGAGAGAAGAGGAATGAAGGTCAGCAGGACTAAGACAGAATATATGTGTGTGAATGAGAGGGAGGACAGAGGAATGGTGAGGATGCAGGGAGGAGAGGTAGCGAAAGTGAATGAGTTTAAGTACTTGGGATCAATAGTTCAGAGTAATGGTGAGTGTGGAAGAGAGGTGAAGAAGAGAGTATAGGCAGGATGGAGTGGGTGGAGAAGAGTGTCAGGAGTGATTTGTGACAGACGAGTACCAGTAAGAGTGAAAGGGAAGGTCTACAAGAGGGTAGTGCGACCAGCTATGTTATACGGGTTGGAGACAGTGGCATTGACAAAAAGGCAGGAGTCAGAACTTGATGTGGCAGAGGTGAAGATGTTAAGATTTGCACTGGGTATGACGAGGATGGACAGGATTAGGAATAAGTATATTAGAGGGTCAGCCCAGGTTGGAAGGTTTGGAGACAAAGCCAGAGAGGCAAGATTACGTTGGTTTGGACATGTGCTGAGGAGGGATGCATAGTATATTGGGAAAAGGATGCTAAGGATGCGGCTGCCAGGTAACAGGAAAAGACGAAGGCCTAAGATAAGGTTTATGGATGTGGTGAGAGAGGACATGCAGGCAGTTGGTGTGACAGAGCAAGATGCAGAGGACAGGAAGAAATGGAAACAGTTGATCTGCTGTGGCGACCCCTAACGGGAGCAGCCAAAAGAAGAAGAAGAAGATCAACTATGGTCATGTTCAATGAAATAACCCCTAGAATTCCCTTGCCTGTTATCGCAAAAGAACAGGTCATCACTGCACAATCTTAAGCTAGAAACATGGCCTCAATGGGCCCTGATGGAATCCCAGGGTGCCTATTAAATAGCTTGAAAAATGACCTAGCAGACTCACTCATTTACCCACAGTATCCAGACAGGCTTTGTCCCAGTAGAGTGAGGGACAGCAACAGTCATCCCTCTGCACATGGGAAACTACTGACGCAAGTCTGACTGGCCTTATATGCAGGGCTATGGACAGGATAATCATGGACCTGATTAACAAAGACATAAAAAATTTCCAGACTATAGACCCAACCCAGTTCAGCTTTGTCAAGGGCCGGTCCTGCCTGCTCAATTTGGTGGACTTCTTTGAGAAGGTCAGTAAGGCCATGGATGGGGGTAGAACAGTGCATGCCATCTACCTTGACCTGGCCATGGCATTTGACACAGTACCTGCCTTAGGTATTATAGACAAACTCATAAAATTGGTCATAAACCTCTACATCACCAGATGGATAGCAAAATGGCTCACTGATAGGACACATGTTGTTAGAGTGGGGGAATCCACATACAGCAAGAGGTCAGTCACCAGTGGAGTACCACAGGGCTCAGTGATGGGCCCCTTCCAGTTTGGGATATACTTCTCAGATGTCAAGGCAAATGTAGATGGCCTTTGGCTAACCAAGTTTGCTGATTCATATTAGGCAGAGCCCCTCACTGACCCTCTTCAAGAGAAATCTTGACGAGTGGATGGGAGATCGTAAGTTTACCCCTGGGATCTCTTCTGTGTCCCTGCTAGACAGAGGCACAGTAAACTAACATTAAAGGGCTATCTTCTGTGACCTACTATACAGAGGTACAGTTAACAAATCTAAATGGGAGGCAAAAGCCAAACACACTCTGGCTAGGCTTATAAATGCCCTAGGGCAGATAGCCTAGTATCTACCTATGAACCTATGAACCTATGATGACTACAGGTTGGGGCAATCACTGACTCCCCAAATGAATTTGATATCTTGCAGAAAGATCTGTTGCAGACAAATGATTGGTGTCATAGCCATGACCTCAAACTAAATGTGAGGAAGTGTACAATAATATCCCTTGGGAAATCAAATACACCTGCAAACTACAACATTGATAGCACCCCCCCCCCCCAAGAGTGGACCCAGTGATGAGAGATCTAGGTACTCAGATAGTAATCTGAACTTTGACCACCATGTGTCCACAGTGGTGAAAAAATCCTTCTATGTGGCTCAGTTTATAAGTAAGAGCATAGCATCCAGATCTAAGGATGTCATAGTACCACTGTACTCTGCCCTCATCACACCAATAATCAAGTACAATGCACCCTTTGGCATGTACCTTGCCAGATACCTGCAACAGCTGGAATGTCCTCAAAGGTTTCTCACCAAAAGAATACAGGGTATAACATACCTCTCAACCTCATAGAGCAAAAAAATCTGGACAAAGCCTAAAATGATGGGGGGATAGATTCTAAATATTGCTCTTACAAACTTAGAAAGTTGATAGAATAATAGGTTTTGCATTAGCATGAATTTTCTGAAGGATGTGGAGTCAAACTCAAATATTTGTCATTATTTAATGACTTCAATCCTCAGCTATTTGCCAGAAAGGTACAGATTTTAGGAGGAGCACACCAAAAATATGAGGCAAAAATCTGGACATTCTGTGAAAATCTGTACAGTTGAGAGGTTTGGGATATAACCAAAATGTCATATGTGGACCATTTAAAAGCCCTATCAATGTATTCAGTTTCCTACCGATTACTGAGTGGTGATCTGTGCCAGACCTACAAGGCAGAATCTGACCCAGCCCTAATGGAAATGTTGCATATCCGTAAAACTAACTGCGTGAGGATTACCCTCTCCAAAGATCTAAACCTGAGCTCTGACATGAATAGATCATGCTGAAGAGACAGATGTGTGTCCCAGAGATTGACCCTCCTCTGGAATAAGCTTCCTATTCATGGGAAACAGAGCCCTTCCTGAGCATCTTCAAGCACAGTCTGGGCAAATGGATGGGAAATCACAAATTCACTCCTGGGGTGGCCCCCTATGTCCCTTATGGACAGAGGCAGTCTGTAAAAATATTCAAAACCTCACCTTCTGACTCGTAATATTTTTCCTAGGAATAGAAAATTAGGTAAAACCTGGGTAAAACTGGCTATGCTTGTAATGGTTCCAGTAATCTCTTATGAACCTATGAAGATGCTCAACCCTATTTTTAATTATATAATATATATTTTTAGATGGCAGGTAATTTTAAAGTTTCCAAGGATTTACAAGATTCTTAAAGGAGGACATAAAAGACAAAAGGAAAGCAATAAATAGATGTGAAAACTCATACTTTGGTTATTAAAGGTTGTTGAGACAAAAACATTGGACTTTTTAACCATGATAGTTGCAATGTGAGGTCATGGCAAAAAAGTGAAAACAAGAAACAGGAAAAGCAGTAAAATTGTTAATTGTAAAACATTTATTAGCAAGCTGATATTGAGTAATGAGACAAGAACTTATCATTTCGGGTGTAATGCAGTACTTGCTGGGACCAACCACAGATCACATCAGGTACATTTGTAAGTCATGAGCTATCAGACTCAGTAAAAGCCTTCCTGTCTCTGATAGTTGGCATTAAAACCTGGAAGTGAATTCCAGAGGAGAAGAAGAATGTACTAAATATCTTGTCATATTACATTATGCAAAAGTAATTCACTTAATGATACAAGTCCCCTGGCCAGGTGCAGAAAGCAGGACGGCCATAAAGGTATAAACATTAATTATGACAGAGCAATTTCTATGAAAACTTACTTTGGTAACGGTGAAGCATACCTCTCAATCTTGCTGTAAAAAATCTGGACAAAGGCCCAAAAATAGAGACAAATTTTAAATATTGCTTGTATAAACTTAACAGGAGTTGTGTTAGCATGTATTTTCTGAATCATATGAAGGATATGAAGTCTGAAACTCAGATGCATGTTATTATTTAGTAACTTTGGTCTTTCACTGATTTACCAGAAAACTACAAACTTTATGAAGAACAGACCAAAAATATAAAGCACAAATCTGGACATTCCCGAAAAATCTGGAGATTTGAGAGGCATGCTGTGAAGCTTTGTTGCACATTTGTCTGTTTTAGATGTTTTGATGATAAAAGATAGTAGAAGGTTTTCCAAAAGGCTGAAATTTTTGCCACACACTGAAGAAGTCCAATGATAGTAGCACATTGAGTAAGATCTTATGCATATCTCTCAACCTCTTAATGCTAGAAATCTGGACAAAGCCTGACAAAATGGGGGAAAGGACCAAAGATAGGGACAGGTTTTCAATATTACTCTTATAAACTTAGAAAGTTGCTAAAATAACAGGTTTTGTGTTGACGTGCATTTTTCTGAAGTATTTGAAGTCTGGAACTCAATTGTATGTCATTATTTAGTGACTTTGATTATCAGAGCATCACAGTGATTTGCCAGAAAATCACACATTTTTTGAGGAACAGACCAAAAATCTGGACATTCTGCAAAAGTCTAGACACTTGAGAGGTATGGGCTTATGCATTGCTGCAGGTATAGCACAGTCATGAAGGAGGCTGATAAAGACTCTGCGTGACCCACGGTAGCTTTTCCTCAGTAACCTTGCTGCAGTGCACTCAGCGATAATGTGATCATGTGACCAAAATGGCACCTGACAATGGAGGTTACATGCCTGATGCCATGCACACTCACATGCGTATAGAAATATCTTAATGATGCTACTTGGTACACTGTCAGCAGCCTATATAAGGGCACTACAACACAGTGGCCAGAAAGTTCATTGAGGTAAAAAAAGGAGGAAAGGAGGAAACAGAGCAGTCAAAAATGGGGAAAAGTAAGCAGTGTAGCACACAGACGGATAATATGAAGGAAAGATAGGAAGGGGAGAGGGAAAAGGGGTGGATTTTCCTTTTTGCGGGTAGGTGCACATTTATTTATTTATTTGCTTGTTTGTTTTTGAGAAAGGGAAGCTGAGAAGAATAGCAATGTTCAACTGGTTGGGGGAAGGAGGGTAAAGCGAAAGTGGCAGGGGTACATAGACAAACACATACACAAAGACCATTGAGGAGGCAGTAATAAACAAATGTTAGGCAACAAGGGAGTGACACAGAAAAACAAAGGGTGGACATTTGTTGATGGAGATGGGAATGGAAGGCAATGAAGGGAGTGAAGGAGAAACAAGGAAGCGGTCACAGTGATAGTGATACAGTGGATCTGCCAGTCTGGCTCAGAGGTGAATCCCCACCCAAATTAGTCACCTTTATGATGGACATCAATAGCACATGCAGCCTCCAGCTGGCCTGATTACTGAGGCTGGCCAGAAGGATGACTCAATAAGTTGTGCAATGATATTCCCCAGGATGGCAGTCCATGTGTCCAATCCAGCCACTGGTCCATGCACGTACACACCTGCTGCTTCAATTCCCAACCAATTTACCCAGGCGACCCGTATACCCCACAATTTTTAGAGGGGTTTTTGTGAATAGCCCATCATCATGCCCTTCTGGTCACCTTGCTAAAGGCAAGCTTCATCACTCTGCAGTGAGGCAGGCATGGGACCACCGGGAATCATACCTCTCAACTGTCCAGATTTTTGCCTCATATTTTTGGTCTGTTCCTCATAAAATTTGTTGTTTTCTGGATTTTTGTGGCAAATCAATGAGGACAGAATTTACTAAATATTGATGAGCATTTGAGTTTCAGACTGTATATCATCCAGAAAATGCATGTTAACACAAGACCTTTTATGCTAGCAGCTTTCTAAGTTTATAAGAGCAAAATTTAAAATTTATCCCTATTTTTGGGCCTTTGTCCTCCCAGTTTTTGGCTTTGTCCAGATTTATTTTCCTTAGAGGTTGAGTTATGCTGGGGATGCAGAGGTCAGTATGGCAGTAGTCGTAGGGACCAGTGGCCACCATCTCACATCTATCTATACCATGGCTAATCTTCAAGAAAATTTTAAATAAATGGAAAGAAAAAGAAAAATTGAAAAAATGTCACCACATGAAGCTTGTGATACAATAAATGGTATATCACACAACCACTAGCAATATGCTGTACTCATCCCAATGCCTGGAAAGCTTGGCACATCTCCATAAGCAGCCAACTTATGGCTTTTAATAGGGTGCTGTATAATGTGGTGCTGAAAAACACAATGAGAGTAGAAACTCCTCAACAAATGTCTAACAAATAAAATGACAGCCAGTTACTATCAAAACTGATATAATACTGTCAGTACAATAGCAAACAATTTACAAAAAGCAAGTAACTCACCCTCCGAAACCTCTTCTTCCCATAAGTGATGGACATTGATAGGGCTGGAGGCCATGTATGTGCCCAGGCACTGACCGTAGGTGTGTGTTCATGTATACAGATATCATGAGGGTACCTAAAGAAGCTAAAGAAGTTCACCTCATAAGAGATGGAAGTACTCCTACAGACCTTGCTCATCCATTGTAGACAGAGTCTGGAGAAGTCTAAACGTGACAAAGCCTTCAAAGACCAGATGCAGCAGGACATGAAGCATTATGTCATTTCTGTTGCACATAACAGAACAGGAACACAGGTCCATCTTGAGGTCATCAACATGATCCTCCATGTCTGCACAAAAGCACAGGCATTTGCAAGGGAAATAATGAACACGGGAGAAGGACCAGCATGACAGAGCACCTTCACAGACACCAAGGAGTTCTTGGAATGCCTATCCAGAGACAGTGACCAGTCGTTCATACCCAGAAGAGCTCCAGATGTTGGAGATGGACTGGAGGCGACATCAAGTACCTCTGTGAGAGACACATCAGGTTTGCAAGGCCATGTCCCACTAAAAAAGCACATTGCTGCATTATTATAATACTAAGTACACATGGTAAGTGTGATGTCCGGCCAATACTCCACCGGACTACCAACAATGGGGTATTTGATGTCCCTTACTATTCTGGGTCAGTAACTAAGGAGCCTCAATCCTCATCACTGACTCCAATGTGAGACTGTCAATTAAACATGAGTAATATTGCACAACCTTCCCTAAGAGCACAACAGGAACACACTCTATAATTTAGGGCTGGACTGTATACTTCTATCCACCCCTAATGTAGCTCATTTTTACACACATTCAAACACTTCTGGGAGAGCCTGACACAGATTTTCAGCTGAGTCCCTTCCCCAAAACAATATGTTAATGCTGCCACTGAGCAGAGTGTCTTCATGCCCTTCTAAAGGGGTGCCCAATTTATCAAAATAAATTATAGCTATGACCAGAAGCAACCAGGCCTTCAAGGTGACCTGGGGAGTATCAGACGGGTATAAGCACTCTCTAACCTCCAGCCTTCGCTATATGAAACTGCTCATCCCTCTCTAAAACCCATAAATACAAGGAAATACAAGACCTATTAAAATTCCGTCCTCATACCTTCAATAGTATCCTAAGTAGCTACAACTGGAACTGTCTTAAAACCTTTCCTCTAGATGATGCCGTGCTTTACTTCAATAACTCCTTTCTAAATATCCTGCACAGCATAGCACCTACCAGATCTAGAAGAATTAAATTCAACCATGCCACCTGTTTTTCTAAATCTACCAGAGGTATAATGAAAAGTATGGATAAAGCCTGGAAATGCTGGCTCAATTCCAAAACTCCTTCCAACTGTATCCATTATAAACAGCTTTGAAACCAAGCCAAAAAACATATCTGCAAAGACAAGAAACAATACTTTTGGAACTTACAAACAAATAAGAAAAATAATCCCAAACTTTTCTGGTCTTCTGTTAATAATTTCTTACACTCCAGTACAAAATCTAATCCTTGTCCATACTCTAACATGCCACCTGACCTTACCGCCTCTAAATTCAACTCTTACTTTATTGATATTATAGCCAATCTTACTACCTCCTTCTCCTCAGCCCTACCAACCAACCATATCTCTATACCTACGTCCTCTCCTTCACCATCACAAAATCTCGTGAGCCTTAATATCCCCTCTCAAAACTATATTAAGGAACCCCCCAACTAGAATTCAATCTCTTCCCTATCTCCACATCCTTTGTAAAAAAACTCCTTCAGAATCTAAAGCCCTGCGCTAACTCTGCCGACAATATTTCTGCCAAATTCCACTCTGCCGACAATATTCCTGCCAAATTCCTCAAGATTGCTACTGATGCAGTAGCCTATCCAATCAGTATCCTTATCAACAGGTCCATCCAGGAATCTTACTTCCCCTGCCTTTTGAAAAAAGCTATTATCCTCCCTCTTCATAAAGGTGGCCCTTCCTCTGATATCTCAGACTTTTGACCCATTGCTATTCTATCCCCTATCTCCAAAATGCTAGAAAAATGCGTCCAAAAACAACTCATTCATCACCTTCTAAATTATAACATCCTCTCCCCAACCCAACACGGATTCTGTCCAGGGCACAGTACGTGTTCTGCCCTGATCTCTTTCTTGGAAATTTTAACAAAGCCCGTGACTTAGGCCATACTTTATCAGCTCTCTTTCTGGATTTGTCAGAAGCACTCGACACTGTATCCCATGCCATTCTCCTGTCTCAACTCTCTTCAATAGGATTATCCTCTCACTCTCTTAACTGGTTTAAAAGCTGTCTCTCAGATAGGCAACATGTTGTCAAATGGCAAAAATATCTCCTTCACAACCCTACAGGTATTCCACAAGACTCAATTTTAGCACTTTTTCTATTTAATATATTCATAAATAATCTTCACCAAACTATCCCAAATGCCTCCCTAGTACAATATACAGATGATTCAACCATAATTTGCTCTGCACCTAACCCAGTCACTCTGCAACAAATGACTCAAACAGCATTCTCTAGAATCCTGGCTCCATAAAAATCATCTTTCTCTAAATGCCAAAAAAACTAAACTTATGCTGTTTACTCCCAAAAGAAATAAAGCATTCAACATAGAAGATTTCAACATGTTCTTCTTTCGGTTTTTCCCGGTTAGGGGTCGCCACAGCGGAACTCTGGTCCGCTAATGATTAGCAGTAGATTTTTACAGTGCCGAGGTGCCAGCCCAACGCCCAACATTCAATGAAGGCATGCCCATTTAAGCATGTCTTTCGAACGTCACTTGACCACGAGGAGGACATGCAGACTCCACACAGAAGGCACTCCAGCTGAGAATCAAACGGGAGAACCTCTTGCTGTGAGGCGACAACGCTACCTCTGCACCACCATGGCTTAACATACTCTCTCTAAACTCTATTAAAATTGAATTAGTAGCCAGTACCAAACTATTAGGAGTCATAATAGATGAAAACCTAAAGTTCGACCTGCACATCCAATGCAATATTAATAAAACCCATAAAAAACTAGGGCTTCTATATAGGCATAACAGGTTTCTCTCCTTACCAACTAAACAAGCTTTAGCCCTCTCCTATCTTCAGCCATATTTACCTATGGTGTACCCCTGTTAATTAATCTGCACTCTTCCCTGAAACTTAATCTAGAATCCTGCTGCAATAAGATTGGCAAATTTGCCACAGGTAGCCGCCACTCCTCCCATCACTGTTTTGCCTTAAGAAAACTACAATGGCTTGAATTCCTGCATTACCTATTACATATACAGCTATCCACCTCACATAAACTTATCTACAAACCACAAGATGGCCCCACCCTTAGCTCCCTACTTGCCCCTTACTCCCCTCTTAGGCCACTATGATCAGAACACAAACACTTACTCCAAGTTCATAAACCTAACCTACCTGCAGGTAAAGTATTATACTCTTGGATCATTGCCAGACTATGGAATAAACTCCCTTCCTCTATACACAGTGAGCAATATCCCTCTAACTTCAGAACTGCCTTACATACTCATCTCCTCCCTAATTGGATATGTAACTGCACAAATACACCTCCTACAACCTATGAAGCCATCACTTGACCTTTTCTCCCTTTCAGTCTCAGCTTTGCTCTTATGCAATTGTAACCTCTCTAACTACCTTGTTTTGCTCCTATGCTTCTAGCCTCTCAAACCAATTTATCTCTCGCTCTGTATCTTCACTGCAGATAGCCTAAATTAAATTAAATTTTTCAGCATTCTTACTGACTGAGAATGTTTAAACTGACTCCTCCTGATACTATCTATTATTCCTTTCGTAACTACTTCGTATCTGAACTTCCATTGAAACTCTGTAATTCTACTAAACTTATTTGTAGCTTATTTTCAAATCAATTGCTTGTGACAAAGAATCTGTAGTGCCTGACTACATGAATATGATAGAACTTGTTCACTATTAGTTGCTCCTACGGATATTCTGGATTTTTTGCTTTTTATGTTATGTTACATTGTAATATTGTATTTAAATTATTATTTTTTGGAGATTTTCTCCCTGGGCCTCCACTGAAAATGTGCTCACTCTGGCCCAGTGGACTTTCTCAATAAACAAATGTCAATAAATAAATAAATAAAAATAAATAAAGAACACACTGATTTCCAGCCACAATGTAAAGTAATGAAAAACATTTAATAATAAGTAAAATTATTACAAGAATGTAAATCAATAACTTTCAATAAACACCAGAAATGTAAAATTAAACTGTAGGATAGAAATCCTTCATTCTAGTAAAACTCTATCTGAATAACTAAACTTTCCTAATCTAACTAGAGAATACTGTCCTTACTCTAATCTAAAACTTAATAGCAAGCCAAAAGCAGGCTTACAGTTTTTGGTGAGTTCTCTTTTCTTCGGGTATCACTACACAGCACTGTAACTGACCACAGCTCTTCACAAACTGCTCAGCACTTGACTAACTGCACAACTTAACAGTCTCAACTGTCTTATTTTTAAAAATAACAGTCAGCTGTTTGAAAAAGCGCTTTTTCTTTTCAATCAGCTGTTCAAATAATCACCTAGCAACACGAACATTCTAATGACATCAACTACTGTTCAACTGATTCTCCACAGTACTTTAGAATCTCCCTGTCAAACATCTGCAATTAGAAATGTATCAAAACACTGACAGATTCTTTAAACATTCTGTTTAAGCAGGGAGATACTCAACATTTTAAAACTTATTTACATTTTCACAATTAGGCATGCTGGCATACAATACAAGTTAATCTGAAAATGCACAAATCTCCAGCCAGACATGCTAACACAAGTGAAAGTGTTTTCAGTTTCTTCACCCCCTTATGAATCAAGCATGAATTGTAAGTGACCCTTGAAAATTGACGCTTGAGAAAAAAGGGTCTACCTGAGAATATTAACCCACTCCTCTCCTGGACAATCCATCCACATTGGCATTATTAACCCCACTGCGGTGTTGTATGGTCATATCTTATGCTTGCAATCCTAGACTTCACTTCAGTAACTTGGCATTTTGCTTACTGACTCTATTAAGCCATGCAAAAGGGTTATAATCTGGGAGTACAGTGAATATTCTCCAATACAAATAGGGCTGCAGCTTTTGTAATGCCCACACTATTGCCACTGTTTCTCCACAGCTGCATAACACTCTTCTCTAGGTTTAAGTCAATGGCTCAGATATACCACTTGGTGCTCTTCTCCTTCTGTGGAAACCTGGCTGAGCACAGCCCCCACCCCATAATTTGAGCATCTACCTGTACAATAAATTCTTTATTGTGATCTGGGCTGGCTAACACAGGGGGGTCCTCCCAAAATCTGTTTTAGTTTTTGGAATGCCTGTTCACAGTCTGTAGTCCACACTACCTTGTCTGGTTTATTCTTTCTAGTTAAGTCAGGAAGGGTTGCAGCTATAGTACTATAATCGGGCACACATTTCCTATAGTACCCCACTGTCCCCAGAAATGTTCTCACTTGTTTCTCAGTAACAGGAACTGGCCACTCTTGAATAGCTTCCACCTTTACAGGTTCTGGCTAATTTTACCACTTCCCACTATGTGTACTAAGTAAGTGACCTCTGCCATACCCACTTGACACTTACTGGGTTTGATGGTTAATCCTGCCCTACTTAATCTATCCAAGACCTCCCTCACATGTTGATCTGCAAATGTCCATAGCACAATCTTCAATGTGGAATTTAACCTCTCCACAAGACTATTAGTCTGGGGATGATAGGGGTGGTCTTTAGATGTTTCACCCCAAAACACTTCCACAGACAAGTCAGCAGGTCTGACATGAAGTTGGCACCTTGGTCAGTCAGTAGCTGTTATGGAAACCTACTCTGTTGAAGATTTCTAGCAAAGCATTTGCCACCTTCTGTGCCTCAATAGATGACAGAGCCACTGCCTCAGGATATCTGGTAGCATAGTCTACTACCACCAAGATGTATATCTTTCCTGTAGAACTTGGAGTACTCAGGGTTCCCACAATATCTGGGGCCACTCTTGAAAACAGCTCTTCGATAACAGGCAAAGGCATTAACAGACCCTTTGCCTTATCCCCTGCTTTACCAACTTTTTGGCACTCTTTACAAGTCCTACAATATCCTACCACATCCCTTACAATCGCAGGCCAATAGAAATGTTGCATAATATCTCTTAGTACGTCTTATGCCCATATGACCTGAGAAAGGAATGTCATGTGCTATGGCAAAAAGTGGCAGACGATAAGCCCTAGGCACTACAAACTGCCACATTACTTCACCTTCTAGCTCACCTCCATGAGTCCACTCTCTATACAACAAACCTTTGCTCTGGTATACAGACTCCCCTCTTCCTTGAGCCTCAGGTGCCTCCTTAGCCATCTCCCTCATGCTTTGTAATGTAGGATCCGTAAGCCTGTCTCAACTCTACCTTTGTGACCTTCATCAGCTCCCCTTCCAAAGGAAGCCTAGTCACTTCTGACAGCTGTGCCTCACTGTCACTCTGGATACCACCACTCACCTCCATCCTCGCAGGCACAGTGTCCAAGGGAATATCAATACCCACAAGCAGCTATGGCTCACATTCAGGCTTACTGCTACCAGTTAGCACCTTATCTGAAACAGCCACCACACCAATCCCATCTTCAGGTATGAGATCTTTCTGGATCTCTCCCAGACTACCAGACCTACATGCTTTTCTCCAAGCCTGATTGCGTATCACTGCATGTATGCAAGGTACTGCACCATAAAGTCATTCCCTATCAGGACATCTGCAGAAATGTCCTCAAACACAACTCCTTGCTTGATTCCTCTTCCACCCTCCCAGTCAAGATGAACCCTAGCCAAAGGTATTTGGTGCGGGTTTATATCACATTATTGAACTTCCAAAATATCGAACACCATAAGCTCGAACCTGGAAGTTCAAAATGTGATATCATCGAAAGCTCAGAACAGCGAATTTTTTCCCAGGGAAAAAATTTGCTGTTCCGAGAAACACACACAGACAACACAAGCACATCAAAAACTATGTCTCATGTGGGGGGCTTCGCCCCCCCACACCCCCCCTACTTAAATATACCAACTTCGAGATCACACCACAGTGGAGGAAATAGCGAAGCCGCGGAACAGCCCACTGAATTCTTGCCCTGGGTAAGAATTCAATGTTCCATGGCTTCGCTATTGTCAGCATTCGAGGTTTCGGATTCAATGGAATGCCGTTCGATGTTGTGCGGTTTCGCGGTTATGATATAAACCCTTTGGAACGGGTTCCATCCCAATGATCTGACTGGAATAGACTGCCCAAGCAAGTACTGCTCTTCTCTAACACTGCATGCCTCACAATGGTTATATCAGAAGCTGTGTCCCTCTTAGCAGTTACCTGTTTACCATCTACTAAGATAGGATATACATTTTGGTGATAAGTTGGCTCCCCAGTTGTTTGTAAACAACATACCACTGCCACTTTGTCATCACCACTTGCTGGCTCCCTCATCTTTTGTTTCATTCCTTGCCTCGATGGACATTTGACTGCTATGTGGACCCTCTGGTTACATTTGAACCATCTAATCCCTAACCGTGCACTTGGATTAGTAGTTTCCCCATTACTGGTGTACTCTGTTGGAGTAGTTTAGACTGCCCCCCATGGGTTCCCTTATATCCATGTGCAGCACTGGGTATCCCTCTCTTATGCAGTGGTGCTCTGCTTGCCAAGTAGAGATCCTCTATTCTCCCCAACTCCTCTGCAGAGTTGCACTCACGGTCTGCTAACCAGACTCTCATGTCATCAGAGAACGTACTGAGGGCTTGTTCCCTCACCAAAAGATCTGCCAGTCCCTTAAAAGTGGTGACCTGACACCCACTCACCCATCTGTGAAAGTAAGTACTTAAGTCATCAATATAATCATGTACACTTTCATCTGCCTTACATCTATGTTCACAAAACTTTTTTCTATAAGTTTCAGGTATTAGTTTAAAACAATCTAGAAGGCAGTTCTTAACTTTAACATAATTCAAACAATCTACATCAGACAATTTTGACATGGCCTGAATAGCTTTACCATGGAGTAAGGGAGTCAGGCACCGAACCCAGAGCTCATGGTCAACATCATATTGTTTACATATCCTCTCAAAAATATGAATACAGTTATCAAAGTCAACCCCATCCCTGTAATGAGGAAAAAGTTTACTGACTTTATTGCTTCTGGGGTCCAGTCATTCCATTCCCCATTACCTCCATGACACTCTCAAAGGGTAAGAAGCTCAACTTTCTGCTGGTGCTGTCTCTCATTCTCCTCATGCCGTCCCTCATTTTTCCCAGCTTCTAAATGTCTGACCTCCAGTTCATATCGGTGCTGCTTCTCCCTTTCCTCAGCCTCCCATCATTGGGCTTCCAGGCACAGTCTCTCCTCAATCTCTAGACATTTGGCCTCCAGGCACAGTCTCTCTAACTGCAGATGGATTCTCAGGTCCTCTGAAGAGGTGTACTGTCCCATCTTAGCAGGCTGCACATCACAAACACCAAACTGGATATCCTCTGAATGGCTGGTCTGCTCAACTGCAACCAAGGCTGAAATCATTGCTTCCTTGGTCAAGTTGGCAAGCACCAATCCTCTGGCTTCACATCCTTAGCCAACTGGATCTTTGTCAGCTTGCTAAGTTCTTCTGCTGACTTCCTTGCCTGCTGTCTCTGACTATCTAATTAAAAAAAAAAATAAAACTGTGGTGGATTGAAATTCTGAATGTTTACCTTATGCTGTCAAGAGTGCTCACCTCAATGACAACTACCCACAGACTACTGGAATCCAATTAAAAATCCCACACCATTGCCACCAATTAATGAGAGGGCCGGCTAATATCCCACCACTGCCACCAGTAAAATGTGACTTCCCGCCAATACCCCACCAGATTGCCAACAGTTAATTTGACATCCCTTACAATCCTGGGTCAGTATCTAAGGAGCTTCAATCCTCATCACTGACTTGAATGTGAGACTGTCACTTAAACAGGAGTAATATTTCACAACTTTCCCTTAAGAGCACAACAGAAACATGCTCTATAATCTGGGACTGGACTGTAAAATTCTGTGCACCCCTAATGTAACTCCTTATTAAACACTTCAGAGCAATGTGTCCCAGTTTAAGACCTCTGATGCACTCACACTCAAAGTAAATTCAAATCTCATACATCCAAACACTTCTGGGAAGGCCTGACACAGATTTTCAGCTGTGTCCCTTCCCCAAAATAATATGGTAATGCTGCCACCAATCAGAGTGTCTTCATGCCCTTCTAAAGGGGCCTCCAATTATGAAAATTAAATATCAAAATAAATGAGAGCTATGAACAGAAGTGACCAGGTCTTCAAGGTGACCTTGGGAGTATCAGACGGGTATAAGCACTCTCTAATCTCTAAAGAACACACTCATTTCCAGCCACAATGTAAAGTAATGAAAAACATTTATAAGTAAAATGATTACAAGAATGTAAATCAATAACTTTCAATAAACACTAGAATTCAATCACCAGAAATATAAACTTCAACAGGATAAAAGTCCATCATTCTAGAAAAAATATCTGAATAATTAAACTTTCCTAATCTAACTAGAAAGCACTGTCCCTGATCTAATCTAAAACTTAACAGCAAGGCAAAGGCAGGTTTAAAGTTTTTGGTGAGTTCTCTTTTCTTCGAATATCACTGCACAGCACAGTAACTGGCTGCAACTCTTCACAAACTGCTCAGCACTTTAACTGCACAGCTTAACAGTCTCAACTGTCTTATCTTTAAAAATAACAGTCAGCTGCTTGAAAAAGTTCTTTTTCCTGTCAATCAGCTGTTAAATAATTACCTAGCAACCAGGAACATTCTAATGACATCACATACTGTTCAACTGATTGTCCACAGTACTTTAGGATCTCCCTCTCAAACATACAGTATTAGAACTATATCAAAACACTGACAGATTCTTTAAACATTCTGTTTAAATTGGGAGATGCTCAATATTTTAAAACTTATTTACATTTTCACAATTTGGCATGCTGGCATACAATGCAAGTTAATCTGAAAATATGCACAAAATCCTGCCAGACATGCTAACACAGATGACAGTGTTTTCAGTTTCTTCATAGTAAGCATCAGCATCTTTTTCCTCAAGGTAAGTCAGGGATGCAAGTGTTGTTACCTGTGACCCAAGATATATAACGTTCCTTGTTTTTGTGCATGTTTAATGTGTATAGGTGTTGTATGTTACAGGTACTGGGATTATCAAGTATGTTCATATATATTCCAGCTGTTTCTTCCTCTGTTTTCATAGGTGCCACTGGAGTGGGTTAAGGCACATTGGAACAGAACAAGTTTAATGCCAGTGCATCACCAATGCCTGACAATGTTGGCAGCCTGCCCACAGCACAGATAAGCAGCACAGTGACAATGTCAGCAAATGTAACAGTGGAAGACACACTACATCTACTGCCATGTCCAAGGTGGGTGATGATGTACCTGCAGCAAACCCTGTGTGTAGTGAGGGCCAGAGACTTCATGTCAGCCTGTCACAAGATGTTCACACATCATCTGTACACATGATGGCAGGGTTCAGTGATGCCATTGCAGAATATGCACATAGTGTATTAGCGAGATGCCTCAGTGGGCACTGCTGCCTTGAAGACCACAGAGTCCCAGACATCAGTGTCACTCCAGGCATCACTTAGTGCCTGTACGGTACTGTGATCGAGGCATGGACAGCTACCACTCATGCCATGCCTGGATCACAGTACTGTACAGGCATGGTACTGTGATCCAGGCGTGGACAGCTACCACTCATGCCATGTCAGTGATAATTAGTGTGATACATGTCACATTTGATGACATATGTGAGGGCCTGCAATGCCTACAGATATAAATTGTTTATACAGACCAGAAGTACAGACACTGAGGACATTGTAGGACCATTTTGAATCTGTAGAAGCCACCATGAGGTATGGGGCCACTGTTCACCATCTTTATGACAGAGGACACCTGCATGGGCTATATCAACAGGGCACAGCTCAATAGCTATCCCAGACACCTGCAGGGGCTGTTTCATCTCTCACCCTTCCTATGGGTGTCATCATACCTAGGATCCACTGTGGATACACCCCACAGGCCAGTTCCACACCATCCCTTCCACTTGGTAGTGTTGAGTGTGTGGTACCAAAACTAGTTCACCCTCATTCCTGGGGCCATCTTTAGTTTATGTCCTGCCCTCCTTTATCCCCACACCAAATCTCAGGTCCTCACAACATGTCACATATATATTTCCAAAGCATGCCACCATTTGCTGTATGTTTCCTCCTGTCCCAATGAATGGAATCACCCAAACCATCTGACCAGCATTCTCAGTCAGGAAGCTCCATCCACTCCCTAAACATTAAACCCAATTCCCCCCAACACTCAGCCCTGTCCTAGACTACTGCTTTCACCCTTCATAATCGTTTCCCTTCCATCTTTAACCCTAATCCTGTCACTGTGCCCTGTGCCACTTGTGCAAATGATGATAATGACAACTGTGCACCTATCAGAGCTGCATGATTTAGATATTATCTGATACATACCATAGCCAGATAATGCACTGTACTGCAAAGCATGGGTATAGTATTGCATGCAACAGTTTTATTGTGCACTGGGCATATCGTGGCCCATAGCTGTGGACCAGGCACTACTTCTTTGCTAATGCCACAGTGTACTGCATCTGTCACAAACTTTGCAAGGAGTTCCCCTCCAGCCAGTTCCTCCATTGACTACTCACCTGGCATCTGCTCCACTACTGGCTTGAGTCTGTCAGACACTTCAGTAATGTACTCATGTTCTAGTTATTTGTTTAGAAGCATAGCATAGATGATAAACATTTTGAAGTAGGTCCCCTGTGCATATTACATGGCACCTCCAGAGACATGTAGGCAGTTGAAGTGGGCCATCAGTACTCCAAACACATGCCTGATGATGTTGTAGGTCTGTGACAGTGTTGTGTTCTATGCTAACTCTTTCAGGGTCTGAGGGCTGTGAATAGCTGCCATGAGCCACAGGTATGGAGCATATCCTGCATCACCTGCTGCACACAATAATAGCTAGGATTTTAAGTACACTATGGTCTGACCACCGGTTGACATGTTTTCCCAAACTGTTGGAGATATATCTGCTCCTACCAATTAGATGTCCCTGTGGGCTAGATGTGTGGATCATAGGAACAACATAAGTGGTACACAGACACATTACATATAATGCCTTGTGCTTTGCATACCACTTGGCAGTTGATGGATTAGACACCCTTCCATACGATGTACCAGATGCCATATGAAACAGGTGGGACCTTAATGGCTGTGTGGGTTCAATCATTAGCCCACAGGATCTAAAGTAAATGGGTTGTGTCACAGAATGCCCTTATAGTGTTTCTCTTCTGATGGCCATGGGAACCACGTATGTTCCTCTACATGCTGCAGCATCATGTTAAGGAGTGGGTGCAAAATTCTAGAGGTGGATACCTGTGAAACTCCTGCTGTGTCCCTGATGAATATGTATAGTCATGCATCTAACTCTGCCCCTGCCCTTAACCCTAACCCTACTCCTTACCTTAAAATAAATCTTTCTGTAACACTACTATTGTACAAAAGACACTCGGACACTCACACCTGCACCAACACATATGTGCACAACACTAGATCTATTCCCTTACCTGATCCTTACTCTAACTCTAACCCAGAAACACACAAACACCAAATCTATCCTCTTACCTAACTCTTACTCTTACCTTAAGCTGGCAAACACTTGTATACACCCAGATCCCCCCAGTGCAAACCCACATACTTGATTGCAAAACATTTGACAAAACAAACATTCAAAAAATTCAAAAAACAAATAAAAAGATTTTCATCGCAACAGATGTTCACAGAAATGAATTTACAGTTCATTATATCAAACAAATGGAGGTTTGACAAAATTAACTGTACCCACACATATAGGTAGGGTCTATATCAGTTCATCGAAACAGCTCAACATCGAATACCATAACCTCGAACTGCTAACCACGAACTCTAAAAACAGTGAAGGCTCAGAACAGTGAATTTTTTTCCCTGGGGAAAAAATTCACTGTTCCAAGAAACAAACACACAACACAAGCACACCAAAACACAGCAATCCACACACATATACTTAAAATCCTACATCTAACCCTACACTAAACTGTACGTACAGTACTATCTATCCACTAACCTTAACCCAAACCCTAACCCTAAGGTCCGTCACTATCGCACACTCACCTCACCTGCATCCTAACCCTAGCTCACATACCCCGCCCTAACCCTAAAGTCTGTCACTGTCACATACTCACCTCATGCGCGCCCTAATCCTAACTCACATACCCCACCCTAACCCTAAAGTCTATCACTATCGCACACTCACCTCACCCGCGCCCTAACCCTAACTCACATACCCCGCCCTAACCCTAACATCTGCACAATCGCACACTTACCTGAACCCAACCCGTAACTTTCCACCACAGTGCTAAAAATAGCGAAGCCACAGTAATGGACAACCGAATTCTTTCCCTAGGAAAAAATTTGGTTATCTGCAGCTTCGCTATTTTCAGCATTCTCTGTTTTCAGGTCGATATTAGACCATTCAAAGTATTAGCACTTTGATGATCTAATACAGACCCATATAGGTATGCATACACAAACACACACACACACACACACACACACACACACACACACACACACACACACACACACACACACACACACACACAGCCTTTGTTGCCTTGGACCTTGGACTATATAGTGTAAGACCAGTGTTTATCTTCTGAGAGTGATTCCAAGGTCCAAGATAGAAAAGTCTGCTGCATATTACCAAAATGGTCTCATAATGATCCTATAACATAAATACTGATTTTCCTTATGGTTCATAAAGTGTTTATCTTGTACAGCAAATTTTATTTGTAGTGTGTCCTGAAGTAATGAGTTGGAAATGAGTCTGCCAAAAAGCTTTGAGACCTAAAGGTTGATAAACATTGTGTAGATGTCCCATTAAAATGTTGATGCTCACAAGTTAAGATTTATCAGTAAAGATTGCTGTGTTCTCAATCAGAATAAGCCTGTTTTATTTGTGTGTGTGTGTGTGTGTGTGTGTGTGTGTGTGTGTGTGTGTGTGTGTGTGTGTGTGTGTGTGTTTGTGCATGCGCGTGCTTTTTCAAAACTAGTAAAACTCCACAGAGGGTCCAGCAACTCTCAATAAAAAAGACTAACAACAATATATACAAAGAGCTTCCTCCATGACTTGTAAAAGGAATACCAGCCACCAATCGAATTTGGTTTGAAATGAGGAATACACACACACACACACACACACACACACACACACACACACACACACACATATATATATATATATATATATGATTCTTAAAAGGTGTACAGTAAATCAATTCACAAAGTACACCACCATTTTAAAATCTGAAATCTTTATTGAATGCGATCCATGGAGGTAGCTCTTTGTGTATATTGCTCTTAGTGTTGTGTTTTTTCCACTAAACTAGTTGTTACACTAGTTATATTTTTTCTCTCCCACCATTTATTAGCCTTCTTTCCACTTATGTCTCTGCTCTTCTGTTCCCGCATCGTACAAACAGTTGCTATAATGGAGATAAGTAAGATCTTTTATTTTCTAATACTTTCTCTTCAGTGATGGCAAGCATTCCTGCTGAAGCAGGGGAGTGCAACAATGGATCAGTTTGTGTTAGTGGTATGACATGCACATACAAACCAAATTACATTTATAGTCCTAAACCCTGTTTAGAAGGCCGTCTATATCCTACCTTTCTCAGTCTTTTTCCCTTCTTCTACACCACATGGCCTATACCAGGTAGTGGTGGCACAACAAGATAAAATGCTCCTTCCTTTACGTTGGAGGAGCCCACTAATAACCCCAAACATCCACTCTCACTGCCACTTCTTAACACCTAGGCTACTAATTAAACCAGAAAGTCACCTGCATCACAGTGAGGGCTCCATCCATCTGTGTTGGAACTATACGTTGGGAAGTAGACATTCTTCCAAGAGATTAACCGCCTGTTGAGGGCTGGATTGTAAAAAATCTATATTGAGGTATAAGGAGCAATGCAAAGTCACTGTATATTGCATCTAAGTGGCATCGCCATATCCTTGCCACATTCATTATCTATTTTATCCTTGTTAGGATCACAGCAAAGATGAAGCATATCCCAGCAAGCAATAGGCTAAAAACAGGGAATTAGTCCTTGACAGATACTAGTCCATGTCAGGATATGTGCATACACACACACACACACACACACACACACACACACACACACACACACACGCACTGATACATCTATAGGAACTTTAGAGAATCACATGAGAGAGGAAACCAGAAAATCCATGTAGATATGGGAGTGGGGCATGTAAATTATACACAGAAGGCAAAGGAGGCAAGAAAACAAACCAGAGAACCAAAACCTGCAAGGCAGCAACATTCATTACTATATCAGTGTGTCACCTTGTTGTTTACAAAAATAACTAAGGAGAGATTCCACCGGGGAAGCATAACTCTATTAGTGGACAAATTCAGTTCCAACTTTACTCTCTTCTCACCCTCTACCATCCCCTCAAAGATACTCTCAAACATAACTCCTCCAACTACAACTAGGGAGCATGTACTGGCTGCACTCACTAAAGCCAAGAACATGGCATCAATGGGCCCGAATAACATCCCAGAATGCCTCCTGAATATTTTAAAATATGTCTTATCTGTATCCCTGGAGTCATTACTTAACTATAATCTTAAAACAGACTTTGTACCACATGAATGGAGGTCTGCAATGGTCATCCCCCTTTATAAGGGAGGACCTTCAACAGATCCTGGAAACTACAGACCCATGAGTCTGGCTAGCCTTATTTACAAAGCCATGGAAATAATTATCATTGAAATTATCAACAAGGACATAGGAGATCTCCATACACTTGATCCATCACAGTTGGCTTTGTCAAATTAAGGTCATACTTACTGAATCTGGTGGACATCTTTGAAAAGGTCACTAAGGCAATGGATGAGGGAAGAATGGTGTATACTGCCAACCTAGATATGGCTAAAGCATTTGATACAGAACTGCACTCGGGCATTGTCAACAAACTTATGGAACTAAGTATAAACCCCTTTACAACATGCTGGATAACTAGCTGGCTCACTAATAGCACCCATAAGGCTAGAATCATTGAAGCCACCTCCACAAAGAGGCCAGTCATCTGTGGAGTCCCTCAGGGGTCTGTGCTAGACACACTCCTCTTTGGCATCTACTTCTCAGATGACAAAGCCAATGTCAAAGGCCTCTGGCTGACCAACTGTGCAGATAACTGCAAACTGGGAGCAGTCATTGAACACCACCAAGATGAGAACACCCTTCAGTAAAGTCTAATACAGGCAAACGCTTGGTGCCAAAGCCATGGTTTAAAACTCAGTATCAAGAAATACATTATAGTACCTTTTGGGAATTCTTCCACCCCGGGAACATCCGTGCCTCTTTACTCATCCCTCATCAGGCCCATAATTGAGTACAATGCCCCTTTTGGGATGTACCTTACCAGACACCTGCAGCAACTGGAAAGACCCCAAAAGTACCTCACCAAGAGGATCAAAGGGCTCAAATAGATGCCATATGCTGCCCGGTTAAAGAAACTCCAGCTCTACTCAGTGGCATACCGCCTGTTCAGAGGTGATCTGTATAAAGCCATGTCCAACCTGTAATTAATGGACATGCTGCACCTCAGAAAATCCAAATCCCATCGAGCGGCGCCGACTTTCTCGAGACTTGAACCTCAGCACTGAAATAAATAGGACATGCTGGAGGGACAGATTCATAACCCAGAGGCTCCCTTCACTCTGGAATAAAATCCCAGTCCAGGTTAGGCAGAGTCCCTCATTGACTCTCTTCAAGAGGAATCTTGATGAGTGGATGGGAGATCGTAGGTTTACCCCGGGTACCACTTCTGTGTCACTGTTAGATAGAGGCACAGTATACTAACCTCGAAAAAGGGCATAGCAAAATAAATTTAAAATGGGTGGCGAAAGCCAAACACATTCTGGCTAGGCTTATAAATGCCCTAGGGTAGATAGCCTAGTATGAACCTATGAACCTATGAACCTATAATAAAACACCCTTAAAAGTTGATTTACTAGTCATGAATCTGGAAACTCATGTAGACAGTAACCTAGCCTTCAACTAGCATGTATCCAAGGTAGTAAGAAAACTCTTCTATGTTGCTCAACTTATAAGCAAGGGCATATCATCTAGGTCCAGAGACGGCATCATACCACTGTACTCAGCCCTTATCAGACCCATCATAGAGTATAATGCCCCTTTGGTATGTACCTGACCAGACAGTGAGTGCGTCAAAGCCCTGTCTCTTTACTTGGTATCATACAGACTTCTGAGTGGTGATCCTTGCCTGGCATAAAAGGGCATTCCTGGACCCTGTTTTTTATTAAACTTTTGCACATCTGCAAAACAAACAGCATCAGAACTACTAGATTAAAAGACCTAAAATTTGCTTGTGACATAAATAGGACATGTTGGAGAGACATATATGTTTCTCAGAGAATCCCTATTCTCTGGAACATGCTCCCTATCCATGTGAAGCAGAGTTCCTGCCTATCCCTTTTTAAGTGCAAATTGGGCCAATGGATGGGTAATCAGAAATTTACCCCTGGTCTGGCTCCTATGTCTCTGATGGACACAAGCAGTCAGTAAATTACCACCTAAATAAATCCGATTTGTGGGTCACATTTGGGATGCATGGCTAGGCTTATAAGGGCCCTACTAGTTGTTAGCCTAGTATACAACTGTGAACCTATGAACCTCATGCTTTAGCAATAACAAGTCAGGTAAAACATGATAGCCTTTGCAGAGTCAGGTAACACATGATAGCCTGTGCAGTACTCAGATAGTGAAGTTGTTCCCCACAGTAATAAAGGTTTATAAGAGCATTTCCTCTCTCTCTCTCTCTCTCTCTAGTTTCCTGTTTACCACAATCTGTCTTTTGTCTATCTCTTTCACTTCTCATATTTTCTTCTCTTAAAGTATTAAACTTCTGAAGAAGAGAGGTGCATTGTGGGTGATTGTAAACTTAAGCAACAGTACTGTCTTTAGCTAGTTGTGGCTGAACAGCAATAGTTAGAAAGTGTTTTTTTTTTTTTTATTTTTTTCCACTTTGTAACAAAATGAGTGAGAAACCCTGTCATGGACTGGGGCATGTTTTGTTTGTGTTTATTTCCCTCCAGCGCACCATCCCTGGAAGGCTGCGTAATAGTTTTCTGCTGGTTTGTTTCAGCTCCTTTGCCAGGATTTAAAGCTACTTAAACACTGTATTATGATTCAGTTACAATAACTGGTTGTTGCATATGTTTTATAATGATGTACAGCTGTACTTTAAAAGTATCAAAATATTCACAAACATGTAGTGTATACTGATATATTTCTCTGACTTTCTATATATATAAACTGGACAGTGTTTCCTGACTATAAATGCATGCAGTATAATACATCTTTTTTAATTTAAGGTACTAATCAGTAAATTATTCCATTGTAATGTTTGTAATTCTGGGCTGAATCTGAAAGTGATCCAGTGAGATTCGATTTCTACTCCAGTTATCAAAAAAACAAAAGTAAGAAATATATGAGTTTGTCTTTCTTAAAATGTATGGTTGCATTGTAATTGTTCTACTTCATATTTACACATACCTTATAATTTATATTTATTACTTTTCATTTAATGTCTTGCCATTGTATTCTCAAATACATAAAATATTCTAATATTCTTCTAATGCAATTGTTTTGTTTTTCTCCCAGACTACAACTTTTTTCAACCAATGATGCATTTGTTCTCTTAGAGAAGTAGCGTCACTGATAAATGTTTTGGTAGCTTGCTGTTTTTCCCCATATAAGTTTATTTGTTTTCTGCCCCTTTACAGAGTTGAACTAGGAGCACTGACTGGTTAAGTAACTTGCTCTGTCACACACTAGGCAAATGGAGATGGACAGAATCAAACCGTCTTTACTGGCCACAGGAAGCAGTTCATTAACAATTCAGAGCTGTAGTCTTCTGCTCTCTCAGATGGTCCATCCTTCCCTCCTTCTAATTTCAAACGTTATTTGTGAAAGGCACTAATTTATGATATTATTGTGTGAGCAAGGTGGAGATCGCTTCAAATGTTGTAACATGCTGCATAAACAGAAGAGTTATTTTTAATAATTCTCGCCAAATTTAAAGCAGCATGGCCCACTACCAAAGCAGTAAGAGACACAGAGTGATGGCTAAATGAGAATGACAGCTGCATATCATGTTTCATGGAAATGAGGAGGACCTGGGATATCAACTGCAAAACAAAACGCTCTGAAATTCCAAAATTAGGTTCAAACAAAAACAATAATAATAATAATAATAATTAGACAATGAGCAACTGGAATAACCATCCAGGTTAGAGCCCTTCAAATATGTGATTATCATTATACAGCAACTTGCTGACCTTTTTAAGGTAATTGCAAATAGGTGTGAGAGGTAGTAAATAGTTAAAAGCAAGCAGAGAATATTTGCAGTTTTTACAACCTGACAGTCTTGTTCAGTTGTCCAAACAGACACACATACAAAAAGCAAGTTGAAGGAAATACAACTCAGGCCAGGTTGAAGGCATGATATATAAAAAGGTTTTATCCTGGCTTCACAAGGTCTTCATATCACCACTGCTGTGTAACTGAATACTGAATGCAACTGCTGTGTCTACAGCTGGGCTACATCAGAATTACAATCCAGACAACTGAAACTCATCAGACACGCAGGAAGATAGAGCTGTTTCATTAAGACTTTGTGGGAATACCCAATTAGAATTTTATGTGCAAAAGTTCCTAAACATGTGAGTATACCTATTCCTGTTAAATAACACATGTACTTATAATGTTAATACAAGTCTATGAACCTTTGCTGAACTGTATACAATATTTATTTCACAGCAACTTTGTATGTTAAGCTGTACACAACATTTATTTCAGGACAACTTTGTATGTTAAGTTGTGTACAGGATTTATTTCAGGACAACTTTGTACGTTAAATTGTACAGAGGATTTATTTCAGGTCAACTTTGCGTGTTAAATTGTGTACAAGATTTATTTCAGGATAACTTTGCATGTTAAGTTGGACAGAGGATTTATTTCAGGACATCTTTGCATGTTAAATTGTGCTCAGGATTTATTTCAGGACAACTTTACTTGTTAAATTGTGCTCAGGATTTATTTCAGGACAACTTTGCTTGTTAAATTGTGCTCAGGATTTATTTCAGGACAAATTTGCATGTTAAGCTGCGCACAGGATTTATATGAGGGCATATTTGCATTTTAAGTTGTACACATGATTTCTTTCAGGAAAAAAAATTGTGCATTAAGTTGTACAAAGGATCTATTTCAGGACAATCATACTGCTCATTATCAGCATTCAATGCTGCCACCGTAGTCTTCAGGGAGCAGAAGCAAATACTGAAATAGAAACATCATGAACTGCAAACCTTCAGCAAACATGCATTTCCTAATATTTGTCAGAAAAGGCAATTAAGTGAGAAAGCCAAAATGTCAGATAGTATTCTGCCACCCATTATGTAGACACATTTATTTGTCTAGTGGGGGTTAGAATACAGTTTAGCATGCTTCATCTGGCAGTCTAGCATTGACTTTGCAAACAGGACTGGCCCGAGTCCACAAAAAGGTAAGCATTCTGAATCATACAGGAAAAAGCAGGAACAATGCTCCTGCCTAGGATGAGTACCTGAAGTCAGGTATCATGTGGCAACAGCTGCATGATGGGATAGACATGTGTACCACATTGTCAATGCATTATGGATATCAGTTAAATCTTAGCTGATGTTCACAAAGAAACATCAGGGAAAACATAGTTAAGCATATACATTTCGGTTCTATATTTTAAACACAACTATTTAATAATTATATACTTGTAGACAAAACTGATTATTGCAAATGCTTCATTTTTATGAGTTATGAATTTCATGCTTTAACCTTTTCAAGCTCTGTGCCATCACAGTTTACACAGAACACCTGCATTAATATTGTTATGCCTGGGTGAACTAAACCAGTTTATCACTTTTTTTGTGTATTTATTTGCAGTGTGAATGGTACCTGTTGAAGCTAGAATGCTAGGCATGCACTGAAGTTTGCCTCACTTTTTTTTCCTTTTTCTGCTGCTCTTACAATAATAAAGAAGAGACTGCTCACACCAAAACCTGATTCTGAACTTAATAGCGCATGGCATGCAGGTCCTTGCTGCATTGTTTATCCCTTGTGTAAAAAAGTGACCAAAATCAAACACAGAGTCAAAGAAGAAAAAAAAAATCTGTTTTTATTTTCAGTAGAAGCAGGATCTCACTGGGGTAAGATAATGCATTGTTGCTGTGATCCTAGGTAGATATTTACGTTTGATCTTCTTACTGGGTGTACCAATGGGTGTCTGCACAAAGACACTTCACTTTCACATTTGTGTCTCTACATGTTCTTTCATATAACTTCCCACTCCTGCCTGATTGTGGTAACTGTGTGTATACAGGGTTACGTACTGGGAATGACTACTGTCCTTAGGGATACGGCTCAGCTGTCTCACTGATGTGGTTGTTAGTATAATCAGTACAGTACAGTATTCTAGTGGGACTAGGTTCTCATCCCACCTGACACTTATTTTTCAGTTTTATTTGTAACACTTCCACATCCATCCACAGATATTGAGCTAAAGGCTAGCACACCTGTGTCACTGATGCAAGACAGCTACTTTGTCAACACCGGAAGCTGTGAATGAGTTAAGTTTTGTGCATAAACCTTCAGCTATACATAGTTATTTTAAATAAACATAAATCTCTCTCAGAAGTGTAATACCTGCAGTGGATTTCTGCATAGATACCCCTATACCATATAATACCTTTACCAAAACAAAGAGAAAATTGTCCTGGAAAAGCAGTAAAGGAAAATATAGGTGCATAAGCTGGGTCTATATTAGAACATCGAACATTTAACAGTTCGAACCACTAAAGGTCGACCTTTAGTGATCAAACTGTTAAAATATCGAATGTTCATAAAAAAAAAAAATTAAAACAAAAAAAAAAGTCTTTCAAAGAGTCTGTCCTCAGTTAAGTCAAATGACCCAAAGGGTCGCTTTTATTCACAACCAAATTCAAGGCAAAAGCAAATGTATATAATGTAGACATGTAAAGTGGACAGCAATGCAGAAAGTCTTAATAAAATAACACACTCACACACACACACATATACATACACACACTGACCAACATATGCATACCCTATTTCCACATAATATTTTGTTTCAAGGTTTTCATATGGGGGTGACCTTTCAGCTCTTAAGGAGATGCAAAGTACAAAGAAATTCTTTTAAATATGCCGTGTTGCATTTTCTGATTAGAAATGGTTTTACTTTGGAACTTAGATATAGATTTGTTTGCGTCACCTGAGTCAGGAGGCCTATGCACGCCAAAAAGCTGCTACAGGAAAAACTAGGTGTGACTGTGTTTTTTGTGTATTTATATACAGTCTTTGTGTTTCTTAATGTTTACATGTGTACCTGTCCTGTTCATGTAGCAGATGATTTATGACATGGTATCTGATTTGTTGTAGTAATATTCTGTGCAGCATTTACAACTATTTGCTTTCACTGCTTTAATGGTTATTTTCTTGTTACACATTGTTCCCTGCACCAACTCCCTGCATATGCTGTTTGTCATTTAACCATTCTTTAACCCATATGATACATCAGAAATGGGAGTTTCCTGTCTAGATAAAGACCTTTATAGCACATGTTGCTGATATAATCCAAGGTTGGTCACAATTTTTTAATAAAGGGATGTGGTGTTAGCTAACACGATACCCCAGCCCCATGTAGACTAATGATAAGTTAGTGCACAGCTAGGTTCACCAAATTGCTTTTTATAGACCCTGCTTAGTTGCCAAATTGTGACTGCTGTATTTAATTAGTCATTGAGCAAGTAAGGTCATAAAATTACTTCTTTACAGACACATCTTAGATAGTCATGCTGGGACTGCTTTTATTGACCGATGTATAGTGAAGGGACCTGTTTGACTGATGTTTGTTTGTTTTCCATGTTTTAATCTATCTGTGCTAGTGATTATAGGTTTGTGAGGGTCTTTATACAATATACAACAAATGAAACTGTTGAGCAGTTACACAGTATGAATCCAAAGGGTATGTGACTGTTATGTGTATCTCAGTCAAGCCAGAAGGAACTGTCATGCAATGTTAAAATGAGAAGATGGGGTCCAACATAAATGAAATCATGTAACATTCCCTGAAAGTAACTGTAATGTTCAAACTGGAGGATGCACTTGAGTTTCCCCATGTCCAAATTACAAAGTCCTATATCATATCCTAACACGTTATAGGTCACTCTCTATGACCCCCAAAACTCATAGCTCATACTTAGATCTACTTGAGACACTCACTATTCAACCCAATACCATATTTATGGGCAACATTAATTATCTCTCTGTGAACTGGGAATCATATGACTCCAAACTTGCAAGGTCTGAGGTGCTGTACTTTCTAAACATTAACCCTCTGGGATAGATAGTCCATATGCCTACTAGGAGTGCAAACATACTGGACCTAGTACTCAGACATATGAGAAAACACTGCATCCCCCCAGTGTAGAGTCCTCTCTGGTAAGGTCATACATTAAAGCCATCTCCTTCAAAATAAAAATGAGTTCTGCAAGCCCAGCAAAACCTGTAACACAAGCTAGTCTATGGCAAACTTCCTATTATTAAGTGATAATCTGACAAAATTTCAAGCCCCTCCAAACCCAGAAAACACAGTAGCCTGTGCAGACTTGTTCACAGAAACCCTGTACAATTATGTTAATAGATGCAGAGACAGCTGTACCTCCCGGAAATAATCCCAGAACAAACTCAAAAAACAGGTTGTACAACAAAAGGAAAAAAGACATAGTTAAAATTAGGAAGTGAAATGCCCAGCAACATAAAAACTCTCTCATCATGCTAAAGAGACAGCTAAGAGGGCAAATTAAGTATATCAAATCCAGTTTTGAATTAAGGATAGCCTCCCAAGCCAAGGACAACCACAAGGTTTTCATAAATGATGTCAAAAACCTCAAAGGTGGTACACAACAGTGTGCAAAACTGTTTCTAAATGGAAGCACATTCACAGAGCCAGGAAATATAGCAAATCTGATGGCTGACAAATTCAGCTCCAATTTTACACCCCTCTCTCCTCAGCTACCCCCAGGAAATACCATCAAACATACTCTGCAACTAGAACTAGGGAGCAGATCCTAGATGTCCTCTCTAAGTCCAAGAATACTGCATCCTTGGGCCCTGATAATATCCTAGGAAGTCTCCTAAATAGCATGAAACATGACCAATCAGAGCCACTGGAGTCAATATTTAACCACAGCCTCCAGTCAGGTTTTGTGCCACATGGATGGAGGACTGCAACAGTCATCCTTCTGCACAAGGACAGGCCATGAACAAAGCCTGGAAACCACAGGCGCATAAGTTTGACCAGTCACATATGCAAAGCCTTGGAAAGAATTATCCTTACACTCACATAGGAAACCTTCAGATACTGGATCCAACCCAGTTTGCTTTCATCAGTGACACATCATGCCAACTCTACCTGATGGACTTCTTTGAGAAGGTCACCGAGGTAATAGATATGGACAAAATGGTGCATACTGCCAACCTTGACCTGGCTAAGGCATTTGATACAATACCCCACTTGGTAAATGTTAACAAAATCTTGGAGCATAAACTCTTAAGTTACATACTGGATAGCCAGCTGGCTCTCAGGTAGGACCCAGGAAGTTAAGATGGTGAGACCACCTCCACAAGCAGGCCAGTCATTAGCAGAGTCCCTCAGGGCTCTGTGTTGGGTCCACTTCCTTTTGGCATGTACTTCTCAGAAGTCAAGGCCAATGTCAAGAGCCTCTAGCTGATCAAGTATGCAAATGACTGGAAACTAGGAAAAGTCATAAAATTCCTCCCAAGACACTATCATCCTACAGGAAGGACTAACACAAACAAATGACTGGTGCCAAAGCCACAGGTTAAAATTCAATACCAAAAAATGCATAGTAGTACCCTTTGGATAGTCAGCCACCCTAGGAAATTACTTCATTGGTAACACACCCATAAGAGTGGACCCAGTAGTCAGGGATTTGTGGACATACATAGATAGTAACCTGGACTTTGACCAACATGTGTCTAAGGTAGTAAGGAAATCACTCTAAGTTGCTCAACTTATAAGCAAGGCAATGGTATCTTGATCCAAGGAAGTCATTGTTTTCCTGTATTCATCCCTCATCAGACTCGTTGTTGAGTATGATGCCTCTTTTGGTATATAACGAAACATCCACAGAGGTTCCTTACAAAAAGTATACAAGGCATTAACAACATGTCCGATGCAGATTACGTAAAGCCCTCTCTCTATACTGTGTTTACTATAGAATGATGAGAGGCAATCTATGCCTGGCATACACGGTATTCTTGGATTCCATTCTGACAGACTTTTGCACATCTGCAAAACCAATAGCATCAGAACTACATGATCAAGGGACGTAAACCTTACTTGCAACATAAATAGGACATTTTGGAGACAGGTATGTGCCTCAGACAATTCCCTTCTCTGGAATAGGCTTCCAATCCACATGAAGCAGAGCTCTTCCCTAATCTTAACCCTATTCAAGTGTAACTTGGACAAGTGGATGGGAAATCAGAACGTTATCCCTAATATGTCTCTAATGGATAGAGGCAGCCTGTAATTCATGCCATAGCTTGCATATGCCTCTCAAATAACCTCTAAAGCACAAACACTTGTGGGATTAGTTTGGGATGCATGGCTAGGCTTATAAAGGTCCTGGTGGTCTTTATCCTAGTATACACCCATGAATCTATGAACCTATGAAAAAGAAAGAGCTAAACTAAAATTTATGGAGGGGAGGAGTAGCCAGATGGCACAGAGAGATAAAGCTCTTACTCAGGCCCAGACAACCTCTGTTCAATTAATGGCACAAGGTGGGGGGGGGGGGGTGAGCAGCCTAAATCGACCCACCCATCCTGAGGGGAAGGAAGGCTCATTACAATATAGACACATTAAAAGCCTTACAGGCTATGTTACACAAGTTGGTCTAAAACTTAGATGGAGATTGCACATGTACAGAGGTCTGCATGCACCTACAAACACAGCAACATATGGGCTCAGAAAGACTGCTGTGAGCGTAGTGGTAGTGGATATTAGGGTACACTCCTTGGAAATGATATGATGCTTCACTAGCATCCTAAATCTCCTAACTGGACCCAGAAGCAGGGTCAGTTGCAACCTGGGGCAGACTAAAGCAGGTCTAGTAGGCATAGTGAATGACTGGAATTGATGGCAGCTGATCGTAAACTCTGGGGAGAGAGGAGAAAACAATTATGGAAAGAGGAGTAGCAGACTTCGATGAGTTAGCTTTTGCCCTGACAAAATCTGCAGGATTCTACATCTGCTCAACAAACTCTTAGGGTACTCATCCATGTGAAAAATATTTTGAAGGTCAGTAATTTCACAGGACATGCAGTAAAAGGCTGTAGGCAGCAAAGTGCTCATTTATCTCAACCACACCAGTGAGCATTTTGTCATTGATTATGGGGAACAAGCAGGATGCATAAATAAATATTTTCATATGTCAGCAAAGAATATAATTATATTCACAACAGTGAACAGTCTTCCTGTAGTAAAGGCTACCTCCACATTTGTCTCACTGTCATTTAAGGTTAATCTGATTACCTTTGAAGCTGCTGTTACACTGTAACTGTGTACTGGCTAGTATTAGTAACAATGTTGTCTAATGTCAGGATAGGGAGGAAAGACCATACTTAAGTCATAATTCTGAACTGTATTTTTTTTAAGTATTTTTTTTCTTGATTTCTACCTATCAGCTATAAGCCTTGCAACTACAGTGCCTATCCATTCCTCACCAGCAAGCTGGCAGCTGTTTGCAGTGCAAGTATCATTCAGACATTCTCTAGGGGATCTTATTTTCTAACTTTAACACCTTCCGTGGGAGCTAACATGCAGACTTATGGATGGGACAGCCCACCGTGCCCTTTCCTATGAGTGTGCACGTGCCCACACAGGCTCGGTGAAGGATACCAAAGAGAAGCTTACACATACTCCTGGCCCATATGCTGCATGCTCTGCCATGCCCATCTCTCTGCAGCAGATGCCAGCTCACAACAGTGTGGATTCCCTTCCTCCACTCAGGATGCATCAGCTTCTCCATCATCCAGGTTCCTAGTTGATCCCAGGTCATCATCTGAGTTGCAGTAAGGTCTTTATCTTTCTATATCATAAAGCTGACAAAGATGTGACCCCATACATTTCCTCCCAAGTGCAGAGGCATGAAATCCCTCTCAATCAACACCATGATCTACACAAATAGTTGAAGCCAATAGTTTTTTCTTTGCATATTTAAATGTGATCTTCGGTAAAGGAAGGATCTTACTGACTGTAAATGATTTGCCAGCCTGGGTAAGGGCATTCATAGGGTCATCCATGTCCCACTGCACCATGGGAAGAGAGGAGTATCCAGAGTCATTAATTCCAGCATGAACAACTGCAACATTAAAATCATTATGTGAACCTTGGTTTTGCTTAATAGCCTTAGTGATATCCTTAATCTTAGTTCCTAGACTCCCACCAAGACACAAGTGCTCTTCAGCAATTACATTCTGCTTGCCGAGCACACTCAAGCAAATCTGCAGTCTGGGCTACCACTCCACCCATACAGTATAAGAAGGAATCAGTACTGCAAACTAAACAAGGATATACATTTTGAGCCTCAAGAGCAGGGTCAGTCCACCCAGGCATTCTACTTGTATGTTTTATAAGAGTGAAGCTATTACATTAGCAATATTTCTTAGTAGTTCTAAGCTTGCTAATAAAACTGACTGTTGTAGCCTTGTGCCCCCCCCCCCCCGCTAGTACAGTAATCCTAACTGTCCAATAAACAGTATACATTTAATTCACATCCCTGTGACTAAATTAACCTTCAAGCTGCCCTCTCAGTTCTTTCTGCCTTAGTTTGTATCACTTGGAGGATTACCTGTTTATTTGCATCTCTATCATTGCTAATGTATCTCCCTACTCTAATCTGTGCACAAACTGGTTACTAATCAGCAAGTCAATGTAAAGACACACTCCCAACCTTAATAAACTTTGCTGTCTCTTCTCTCCTTCACTTTACAGGTAGTTTGAATTATTACTTACCCTCTCTGAGGCCTTCACTGATTTCCACTGATTGCCTCTCTGGTTTCTTTGCATTCCACCTGGTTTACACCCCTTGTGCTATCTCCTCCCCCAATACAAAGTCTATATTAGAATCCTGCTGAGCATGGAGCCATCTTTAAATTTCTAGTCTCCCAACAGGACACAAGTGCTCTTCAGCAATTACATTCTGCTTGCCAGTAAGCCATTAGACCTCAGGAATTTGTTTTAAAAGTGTTCAGATTTGTAAAGTAATACTTACTTTTTTCTCTTGTCTTGGTTGGCTCTGCCCCGCTCCGTTCGCCCTCGCTAATGCTCGGGCTCTCTCCGCTCCCCTGTCCTTCCCCCTATTCCCTCTCGCCCCCACTACCTCTACATTTATAGTAATCACAGCCACACCCACAGCTCACCCTCATATCACCTCCTCCAATCACAGCTCCTCAAGTCATATCACATTATACCACACCAACTTGCTCCACACAAAATACTCCCAATCACTCTCATTCCCACTAGACATTTTTTACATCACCCACACTACTTCCCCATCCACATATAGTACAACCCCTATAATTCCTATTCAGACCCTCCACCTAGAAACAACTTAAACTTTATAACCATGACTATCACACAACTAAGTCTAGTCTGTCTTCTCATAATTCTTTACAACACCTCAAGTTATCACTCTAGCAATATCCCTAAACTTAGTAGCACAACACTGCATTATGCACTCTCGTATACAGACACCACACATTATAATAATATCTGCCCACAGTTATTCAAGCACTACATAATGGACCAATTCAGAACTAAACACATAAGCTCTCATTCCTACTCCAAAAAAACACAATACTTTCTCACACTCCTCACCAAACTCCAACATCTGTATAACCATTTTAACTCCAGGCTCACCATAAGTGGGGATATCCACCCCAACCCAGGCCCAAATCCATCCTGTCCAACACAAATTGCTCCAACACAAATGTCAGAACATAACACCTCCACTATCTTCATTCCTGGGCAAATCAACAACAGCAGCAAAACCAACCATCTTTTAATGCTAAATATTAATATTAGAAGTATCAAAAATAAAATACCTGAACTCCAGGCCACAGTAGAACACTACTCCCCAGACATAGTTGCTTTAACAGAAACTTGGCTAAATAAAAACATAGCTAACTCAGAAGTTCTCCCTACCGGCTACAATATCATTAGACAAGACAGACCACTACGTAAAGGGGGTGGAACTGCCTTACTGTACAAGTCCAATTTAACTGTCCGTCAATTATCAAACTCCCACCCCTCTCCCAATAATTGGGACATACTTATCTCACAACTTCAACTTCACCCTAAAAGGGTCATCACCACAATTGCGATCTATATTCCACCTGGTAATTTACCTGCTAGCCTTGAAGACTTCTTATCCTGGTGTTCTTCCACATACTCACAAGAAACCCTTATTCTAGGGGATTTCAACCTAGATTGGTTCACCTGTATATCAGAACCACCAAGTAATCTAATAAATCTCCATGGCTACCAGCAGCTAGTCCAAATTCCAACTAGATGTGATAAAAAATCTAAAAAGGAATCCATCCTTGACTGGGTCCTAACTAACACCCCCACATTGTACTCTCACACAGGCAGTCTCCCAGACACCTTAAGTGACCACAACATAATATACTTTATACGTAGTAGAACAAGCATATGCAAAACCACTAACTATATGTCCACTAGAAACACAAAATAATTCTCTCCTGAGGTCCTCAACACTTTATCACTGTGACTGGACCCCCCTAAAAACCCTCCCACCTGACCAGGATGTAGCATATTTCAACAAAACATTTCTACAACACCTAGACACTGTTGCTCCATTGCGCAAAATCAAGGTTAGAACCTCTACAAACCCCTGGCTCAGTAAAGAAACCAAACAAATCCTCAAGTCCAGAGACACTGCCTGGCTTTACTATAAAAAAAAACAAAGAAACACAAAGCCTAACTAAGTACCAAGAACTGCTCAACCATGCAAAAAATGCATTAGGCTGTACAAAAAAATCTTACTACACAACATTACAAACTAAATACCAACACAACCCGCAAAAATTTTGGAAAAATGTAAACCAGCTACTAAAATCCACCCAAAAGGCTACCCCCAAACCAACCACCCCTGACACTAAAGTTCCCATCGAAACACAATCCAACTCCCACTTTGTGAACTCAGTTCTGTCCTTAGTATCACAGGACAGTTCCTTCCTCACTATCCCCCCCAACACAAATAACACTAATACAAGCTTTACCCTCAAAACAGTTTCCACTACTTCAATAAAAAGCATGCTCTCCAAACTAAAAACCTCATCAACAGCAGCCAACCTACTCCCCAGCTATTTCTTGAAACTCACAGCAGATGCTATTGCTATCCCAGTCTCCACTCTCATAAACAGATCAATTGTTGAAAACTATGTGCCGAAACTCTGGAACATATCCTATGTTACACCCATACATAAAGGCTGGACCTCCACTGAACTTAATAACTACAGACCCATTGCTTTACTCTCCACCCTGGCCAAAATCCTAGAAAAATCCATCCATACCCCGATGCTAAACTATCTCCTAGACAGCAACATCCTGTCACCTACTCAGCATGGTTTCAGACCTGCCCATAGTACCACTACAGCCCTCCTCTGCTTAACAGACACAGTAAACCGTCTCAAAAATGAAGGCCTACAAGTGTCAACTCTTTTTTTGGATATGTCCAAAGCATTTGACACAGTCTCACATCAAATCCTGCTAAACAAACTAAACCAATATCATCTATCAAATTCCACTCTTACCTGGTTCCAAAGCTACTTAACTGACAGGTACCAAGCTGTGAAATGGGAAAATTCTCTCTCTCCTCAGCTGCCCATAACTATAGGAGTCCCACAGGGTTCTATCTTAGGACCACTACTATTCACAGTCTTCACAAATGACCTCCATACCTCCACACAGCATGCATCTATAATTCAGTATGCAGATGACACTACCTTAATCTGTGCTGCACAAAACATTCCCACCCTCCTGCAAACAACTCAACTAGCATTCTCTGACGCTACCTTAACAAAATCCAACTTATCCTCAATCCAAAGAAAACTCAGCTTATGATTATAACCAGTTCTAACAAAAACACTAACAGTCAATTCACTATCTACTCCACAAATGCTACTCCAATTGCTCCAGTGGCACAGGCTAAGCTATTGGGAATAACCATAGACTCCCACCTAAAATTTAATAGTCATCTCAACTTAACTATTAAAAAAGTACATGCCAAACTGGGGTCACTCTACCGTATCAAACCATTTCTTACCAACAACACAAGATCAGTCATTGCTCGCTCCCAACTTCTATCCACTCTACCCTATGCATCTCCCATTCTGACTAATCTCAACAAAACTGAACTAAGCAAAATGGAAGCCTGCTATAACAGAATTGCCCACTTTGCTGCAAATTGCTCATATAGAGCTCATCACTGTACTGCTTTGAGACAGCTCCACTGGCTTGAACTGCCCAACCTCCTAACCTACAATCAGCTCTGCCTCTGTCATTCTATCTATTACCTCCCCAATAAGTGTCCTGCCCTCAAAAACCTAGTACAACATCACTCAGCCAAAAGGCCTCTTAGATCATCAAGCAAACTACTACTAGAAGTCACCAACAGCTCCAATAGCTTTGGAGATGCACTATATAGTAGTTCAGTGGCTAAAAAATGGAACTCTGTCCCTACTAGCATTCAAAACACATCATCCAAAGCCTCCTTTAAAGACCTCATCAGACAACATCTCAAGCAAAGTTGGCAGTGCCATGATTGCTCCCAGGCTAGTGAAAGCGGATAACATATACATACAAAATCTAGAGCACTTGATAATAGTTTTCAATCTTACTCACAAACACTGGCTAATCTACAATGTATGTACTGTACCTGTGTACTATGTATGTATTCTACCTATGTTCCAAATTTCAGCTGTACACCACAAATCTATTAATTACCTTTATTTTTAAAATTAATATTTTTTGTTTGTTCTCTCCACTGTAACTGTTTATGTGCCGCATACCACTGTAAAAACATGTCTCTTGTAATTTGTGTGTATACTGATCATGTCTAAATAACTAAATGTGTCTGTAATTTTTCTTTGTGGAGCTTTTCTCCCCGGCCTCTGCTGAAAAAGGGCCTTTTCGGCTCAGTCAGACACCCCCGGTTAACAAATGTAAAATAAAATAAAATAAAATAAATACATATTGTGGCTTTTTCCTCAGCTAATTTTGTGAGTAAGGAATCACTGCATCTAATCAAAGAGAAATCAGTTATGAGGGCTTTTCTAGAATGTTCTGTTTTACTTTTTAAGTATGGCATCACCAGCAAAGTTATAACTGCTTCCTTGTGGCTGGTGTCCATTGAATTTCTATGGGTGTGATGTATTGAGGTACTTGTCCAATATAAGTAGAAGACACACATTCTGCTAGGAAGAGGGGGGAACTTTATGACCATTTTATGCATTCTATTCTAATTAGAACAAGAAAACTTGTCCATGTACCTACTTAACTGGATAAACTACTTGAAACTTCAACAAAGCATCGTTATTCCTCCCATAAAGTGGTTATCAGAGAGAGGGTCTCCTAGATCTGATAGCTAAAGTTATTTTATCTAGACTAACCCTTTGTACTCTGTTTTTACTTAAAGTTAGGCTGATCAGGTGAATGTTCGGAATCAAAACACAAACAAATTCCAAGAAATACATAAAAAGGTGCAAAGAAAAAGAAGGAACGTTATTAGAAAAGAACACAACAGCTAAAAAACTTGACTATGCTGAACCTAAAAAAACTCTGCAGACTTAATGATAGTTATATATAACAGGAAGACAAAAAAACTTTATCATATACTTATTTATTTATTTGGTAAGTTAAATGGAATTCAAAAATAAATTTGCAAATTCAGTGAAAGTAAACTGTAACAAAACTGAGGAGGTCTTAGCACCAATAACAGAGATGATCTAGTGATATCAGTAGGAGATAAATACATAAGATATTTAAAGAGGAACTTAGACCATCCCAAAATATTAAATAGTGTACAGAGCAGCAGCTATAGAACACTCCCAGCTCAGGAAGAATCTTCAAGAAAAAGGTAATTTCAAAATGGTCCTATGACCAGAGACAGATTGTTTAGGATGATACATAAAAATTAGTTTCTAATCAGTACTAGAGCTGCAGATCCATGGATGTATGTTTTTAACTGGAAAAATATGGACAGCATCCCGTTGTGGAAGAAGATAAAGTAAGAAGAGCTGTGATCATCTCTGCAAGAATTCAAATAGTCCATTACAAAACACATTTTACTTACTGTGGAAGTTTCTGTAAGAAAACTCAATGAATAAACACTATAAAATAGCTTTGTTGGTGATGAGAAGGTTGTGATGCTGCCAGCCCAGCTGTCTGGAATTTTGTAAATAATTCTATGTCATTTGTGAATATTCATGTGATTTATGCCGAACTGTATGTTATGTACTGAACTTCAAGAATGTAACCACAGCATACCCTGCTGGAACATAGATGATTAGCTTACAAAGCTTCAAGAAAATAAGTTGAAATTGTTTTACTATTGTGTTATCTCTCAGTTTCAGTGAAGCATGCACAATGTCTAGAGCTAGAGGTTTTTCTGTTGTCTTGGAGAGAAGTAATAACTAGGCCTAAAATGTAAAAGTGTTTTATTGCTTTGTGACTTCCTAGCAGCTGCACATCTGAGAGATGTGTATTTTTAACACAGAGATGTTAGCTTCTGGTTTAGCTTGGAAACTAAAGTCAGGTGACAAAAAGTTATGTCATCCAAGCTAACCCAGCCGTAATATTTGATATTGATTTAAGAACACTCTCAGAGAAAGACCGGGCATTTTGTATTTTGTCTTTGACCTGAAAACATCCACTCATCATCATCTGCACTTGCTTGCTCTATAAGTAAGATTTAGGCATAGTATCTCTTTTGGAGATAGATAGGAATATAGTAAAGATTAGTTAAGATAGTTTCTGTATTTATTTGAGACTGTCCTGCAATGCTGTTTTAAAATATTTCCTGTGATTCTGAACTCTGAAGTAACTGTGTTTGTTTTCTGAGTATTGTCTTGCTCTTTTATTATTTATTATTAAATATATTTAAACCTATCTTTGTGGCTGATATTTGTGAGACATATTTAAACTTGTAGAGTACTTGCATATGTATTTGGTGACACTGTACAGGCCACTCCTAAATAGCCTTGCAAGTCTTGGTCCAAATAACATTACACAGTAGGATTGGACACCCTTTGTAAGGGCCTTTTAGTAGCTGATAAAGAGTTGGTTGGTGGCAGTGATAACTACCTTACAGTCTGGGCAGAAGGGGGCATAGCTAGTAAACCTGTGCCAGCCTTCCTCAGGAGTGTCTGTGTGTTTGTATATAAATCAAATCTCAAGTGTGTGTGTGTGTGTGTGTGTGTGTGTGTGTGTGTGTGTGTGTGTGTGTGTGAGTGTGTGTCTGCTACTTTGGCAGGGGTATGAAGTACTTTTTGGACAGAGAGGGTGCTGGACATTTTGGTTTGACCACTCAGCTGAGATCTTAACCCTATAGCTGTGCCATTGGGGAGTCTTATTAGGGATCTGGAGAAAGAGGCAGAAATCAGCCCCAGACTGACCGTGATCTCTGTGTGCTCTTAAGGAAAATTGCACTTTACTGTGTGTGTGTGTACTTGTCATCCTCCCATTGTGTACATCCCTCACTGTTGCCAGTGGTGAGGATTGAGGTTCCTTGATTACTGGGCCAGTGCAGGGGCATCACAAAGGTATTCATTTCAATGCATACATATTCTTCAGTCCTTGGAGAAGTCAGCAGGAAGACCCTATTAAAGAAGATAGCAGAGATGAATCATCTGCACTGTTACTAAGCCATTTCCCATGCTTCAAATATCTAAATCTAAAATCAGAACTGTTTTGAAGTAAGACCAAACTGAAATATAAAACTCACAATGCTAATACAGATATGTTGTTCATTACTTCCAGGAGAGATGCTAAGAAATGTAGAGCAGGTAAAAATGTTTAACAGACACATTGTTCTAAGGAAAATGAACTGAAACTTCATTTAATGTTTAAGAAAGGATATATCAGGGAAGAATTGTTTAGTGGAACATGTCCTATTCTGGAGGTTAAAATTAACCTATATCAGTATATCCAGTTTTAGAATTATCAGTTCTCCAACTATGAACCAAGAGGGAAGATTATCTTGCATGTTGTGACAGTACACCTTAGGTGTCCATTATAATGAGTTCTTCACTTCAAAGCTGCATATATTTTCAGTTTCAGCAATCTTGAATTCTTGAAAATGATTAAGATTTATAAACTGAGCTTACTCTATTAGTGAAGTAACTATAACCCAAACAAATATATGTAGAGTGTGTAAGTTAAGTTGCAGTCTTTATTTTTCTTATAAGTAAAAAAAATAAGGCTGTCATGTACTAGCAGTTCTATTTTCCTGGTATAAAAAATAATTCATGTATATGATCTGATAACTCACACTTGATGTGAACATGTACCTTTTTATTTCTTATACCTCTAAAGAAGCAAAACGCTGCTATTAAAACTGCTAGCAAGTGGTAATCCAAAGAATCCAGAAGATAAAATAAATTATTTATTAAATCAAAAATATGATAAAATCAGGATAAGTACTTTCGTCTGTTATTATAATTGAGACTTCATCAGATAAAAATTAAAAAGTAAAATATCCTTATATACTAAACCGCATCTCGCATTACATGTCACTTGATCAATTCAATAGTACCGCCAATTCTTTTAAAGACACACTGTAACTAGTTAACATAGAATGCATACAACTATGGACACCAATATTCCCGTGGATAAACAGATTTTAAAAGCTTAAGATATAAATGTATAAATTATATAAATTATATTTTGTAATTTATTTCACATACTATCACATTCATAACTAATGCAAATAGTATACATCTTGTTGGACATCCCATCCCTGTCTTACACCACTCTTCATATGTACCTTTTGGCTTAATCAATCATTTACAAGTATTTGTACTTTACTATTACTATGTGCTGACATATATAATTTCCTAACCTTCTCACTTATATTATATTATTTCAGTATTACCCAAAAGATTTCATGTCTGTTTGTATCAAATGCCTTATTAAAGGCTCGTATCATGATGTTCCCTTCTTTTCTATTCATAATGTAATCCACAATTTCTTGATCATTAATAATTCTTGACAACCCTTCTCCTTTATATTATCCATACTGTCTTCCATAATATTTTCTATTTTAGTTTCAAATCTCTTTTGCATTATTTTCATAAAGCTCTTATAACCCTTAATATTCAATACTGTGTCTCCTTTTTTAATTGTTTTCTGTCTTCCTTCTTCCATATGAATTTAAGTATTCCTCTACATAATTCTTTATACATAAAGCCTTCATTTAACAATTCATTCAAAATCTTTATTTTTTTATTTTTTATTTTATTTTGTGCCAATACCCTAAATTTTTATACATTTCATACCCTATTCCATCTGGCCCTGCAGCCAAATCTATATTTACTTGTCCTAAAACTTTATCTAGCTCACATAAAGAAATCTGCTTTTCTAACTCCTCATTCTCTTTTTCTGCTGTTTTCCTTTCCATGTTTTTTCACTACATATTTTTATTTAAACATTTCTTGTACATTTTGTACTACACTGTTTATAATCTTTTCCTAAGTTCTTTCTGTTTCTCGTTTTACATGTTTTATTTCTCTTATTACACTACCATTTTCCTTTACTAATCTGCTTTAGTAACACAATACTTCTCTTTTTCCTTGTAAAATATATTTGCTTAAATAACAGCTCTTATATTTATGCTTGATTTATTTCATATAAGTCATTTTCTTTGTCAAAGTACTTTCTATCACTGTGTTCTAAGTCTTCCAACATAGCATTCTATATTCTTTTATAATTTTCTTTCTCTACTTTTCTCATATTATATTGTCTCTGTAAAAACATTTCTTATATTTTTCCTTAAATATCATCCACCAGTCAGACCAATTTTTATAAAATGTTCTCATAGTAATATAAAATTTCTGTAACTCTATTACTAATTTATTTCTTTCTTCATTTCATGCTTTCTCATTTATCCTTTTATTCATTTGCTTATTTTTGATATTCCTTGTTTTCTTGTATCTCTAGCCATATTGCAAGATGATCAGAAAATCCTGTTTCAACTACATCCCCTTTTCCTATAACTAAATCTTCTGATACTACAAAATAATCAATTTCAGTTCATACACCTTTTGTAAGTCCATGAATTTTTGTCCCAAATGTTTAACTTATGACGTCTTATAACTTCTAATTTTGTTCTTATTTCATTTCCTTTTGTTTTATGCTTGCCTCTTAAATAAACAATTAAATTATCCTGTTAATATAATACTTATTACTGCATAGTCTAAAATTTAAAGAAATAAGTTTTCCCTTTATTTAGAATTAGTTAAGTATATGTTATAATTCTGTATACTTGTTCTTTCCATTTTTAATCTACAATAGTAAATCTTACTATTTTTGCTAACATTACATTTAATATCTTTACTATATTTCTACAGAATATGGCTATTCCAGAACATCTCTCATTTCCCAAATTTCAGATTATCTTCTCTTCTCATAGTTTCTGTGTTTATAATCTTTCTTCATTTGTTAATATTGTGTCTTTTAATATAATTGCATCTACATCACATGTATTAAACCACTTCAAAATCCCTATTCTTCTTACTGTATTCTTAATACTATTCACATTTACAGAAAGCACTCTAATTTATTTTCATTTTCCCTTTTCCTTAGATCATAGTTTCATAGCTAATTACTAAACTAACTGCCTTAATGGACCATCCTAAACCTAGTCAATTTCCCTGCCAAAGGTGAAACACTGTACCTTTAGCCAGTGAGTCAAACACCTTAACCATTACACCAATGCACAACCATTAGCTGTATATTATTTTTCATCCCTTCCCTTTCTGTTTTGTTTTTTTGTACGTGTTCCTTTACATTTTCTTTTTCTGTCTTTTACCCTTTACCAATAGAATTCTTTTTTACTATCCCCCAATTTGTGTCTTCATCACTTATCTCAGAGCTTTCCTCTATGTCCTTCAAGGAGCCTCAATCCTCACCACTAGCAACAGTGAGGGACATACACAACAGGAGGATGACAAGCACACACACAGTAAAGTACAATTTCCCTTAAGAGCACACAGAGATCACAGTCAGTCTGGGGGCTGGTTTCTCCATCTTTCTCCAGATCCCCAATAAGACTCTCCACTGGCACAGCTATAGGGTTAAGATCTCAGTTGAGGGGTCAAGCCAAAACCTCCAGCTTCCTCTCTGTACAACCAGTGCTTTGTGTTCCTGCACAAGTAGCTGACACACACACACTTTGAGATTTGATTTATATACAAACACGCAGACACTCTTGGAGAAGGCTGGCACAGGTTTACTAGCTATGCCCCCCTTCTGCCCAGACTATAAGGTGGTATCACTGCCACCAACCCCTCTTTATCAGCTACTCTAAGGCCCTTAGCAAAGGGTGACCAATCCTACTGTCTAATATTACTATTATCCAAATGGTAGTTTTTGACCAAGCGCCAGGCTATTAGTAGTGGCCTGTACAGTGTCACCAAATACATATGCAAGTACTCTAAGAGCTTAAATATGTCTCACAAATATCAGCCACAAAGATAGTTTAAATATATTTAATAATAAATAATAAAAGAACAAGACAATACTCAATCAACACAGTTACTTCAGAGTTCAGAATCACAGGAAATATTTTAAAACAACATTGCAGGACAGACTCAAATAAATACAGAAAATATCTAAACTAATATTTACTATATTCCCATCTATATCTAAGAAAGACACTATGCCATAAGTCTTACTTACAGACAATACACAGGCAGAAGTGCTGAGTGGATATTTCTAGGTCCAAGATAATGTACAAAATGCCCAGTCTCTCTCTGAGAGAGTTCTTAAATTAATAATAAACATTACTGCTGGGTTAGCTTGGACAACATCATTCTTTGTCACTAGACTTCAGATCCCATGCTAAACAGATACTAATGGAATTTTAATATCTCTGTGTGAGAATTACATATCTCTCAGAAGTTTGCAGAACTTGGAAGTCGTAAAACAATAAAACTCTTTTACATTTGAAACCTAGTAATTATTTCTGTTTCAAGACAATTCACAGACTCCTAGCTCTAGACATTGTGTCTACTGCTGACCTGCTGCTGACCTGAAACTGAGAGATAACACAATCATAAAACACTTTAATTTCAACTTATTTTCTTTAAGTTTTGCAAGTTAACACTGTATGTTCCAGCATCTACTATTAAAACATACATTTGCACAGGTATATAGTTTATATACATTTCTGTTCTTTTCTAGTAGGGTACACTGTGGACACATCCTTGAAGCTCAGTACTGTACAAACCCTGTTCAACACACACTTCTGTACCAGTAGTTTAATATACACATAACATATAGTTCTCTTACATTTGTAAGACAAGCATATGAATCATATTAATATTCACAAATGACATAGATTATTTACAAAATTCCATATAGCTGGGCTGGCAGTATCACTTACATTAGTGGTGAGATGAAAAGAAAACATATGCAAAGAAAGTAAAAGATGGCAAAAGAGGAGTAGCAGACAAAATTGAAAAATATAAGTAAATGGTAAGGATTTAAAGTAAAGCCAAAGAAATGGGCAGGTATGAAATGTGAGACAATTTAATAGCTCTTTTGGGTGTACAAGTACATGTGGTAAGAGCATTTATTCTTATTAATAGAAAGACATTTTATGACATTATATTTGAGGTTGTTTTTTTTTCAAATTAAAATTTTCTTGGAGAATATGGAAAAAAGAAAAATTGTAATCCATGGAATCTTTATGTGATAAAAGCATTGAAAAGGGAAACAAGAAAATCCATGTACAATTTTGAACAGTGGTGGAAAGAGAGACTTTAAAAGGGCATTTGAAAACTTTATGTAAAGAAGTACTGGGCATTGCAAAAGTTTATGATAAAAGGGTTTTATGGACTGGTAGATGAGATTGTAATATTGTGCTAGAAATAAATAGAAATAGAAAAATTATGCATATATCAAGCTTGATAAGTGTGGAGGGGAATAGGGCTAGATTTTCTTCCCTGCAAAGGTGTGCATGATTTGGGCAAAGACTCCCAGCCTAGATATCACAATGTGCACATCTCCCTCCATTAGGATCCTATTACTTACAGCCTCATTGTTGACCCTTTAAATAGGAATCAGGGCTCATGGATAAATTCTAAAAGTGGATTTTTATTACCCCATATTGTCCCTGTGGGTACTTAATTAGTTGACCCTCATAAAACATAGCAGATGAGCAACAACATGCTGTGGAATAGTTCTAGAAGAGTTGCTAGACGGCCACATAAAAGAAAAGTCAAAGACCCACTTTGTCTGTCCTTAGCAACCTTATGGTCCACATGGTCTGCATAGTATGCAGTGAGGTATTAGGTGTACTGGAGAGCAGGATCTGGACATGCTAAAAGCTGGTAGGTCTGGCTGCACTGAATACCATTTGTTGAGAATACCAAAGTGGTGTTTCATGGCTCTAACATTGAGGTGGTGCCTCCTGTTCAGATTTGATGTGATAGAGCACTTTAAGAATATGATGGAGAGAGGGGCAAGGCCAAACCCTTTTTGCTGTGGTTGTCATATATCATCCTCCACCGCATGCCATTTCCAAGACACTTAGGAGCCAGTGCTGTATGTGACTTTTTTCATGGTCTAAAGCAACAGTGACATGAGGGCACTGGAAACAGACTCTGCAGTCTTGTTCCCAGAAAGGACATTGAGCCAAATGCCAGGGTCTTTAGTCATCTTCAGGTGGTCATGATCAGACTAAGGGCAGATCACATAAGTCCTGACTTCTCACCTGATTGTTTCCTTTAGGAGAGGTTCTCTCTGCATTCCAAGCCTTAAAAATGATTGCCAGGAACCAACAGATAACAAATCATAACAAGATGACATGCAGTTCACTTCTCCCCTCATAGATTTTTGTCATTGAATTTGCAGAACTTCTTGACCCAATAAAAATCAGTGGCAAAGTCAGAGGTGCAAAAGTTCCTAGACAAAAAAAAATCAAGATTTCCCACCAGATCAATCAAAAAAACTTAGAATATTATTCCATGTTCTTTCTATACCAAAAGAAACAAATGACCTTAGTACCATTTGCATCTCAGTAGCTTAAGCACATTCATTCTTAGGAAACCTTTTGCATGGTCATGGTGCATGCTGTCCTTCAATGCTTAACTGAAGAGTCTAAATGTGCTATTTGGGCCTCCAATACGCCTACTTACATATAAAGATGACCAGAGAGCCAAGGAGGTTTCTATGCTTTCATATCAGAGCCAATGTCTACCAAATTTTGGACTGTTCCAAATGGCCACAGATCAACCTCCAGGCCGTCCATTAAGTGCACTCAGTATTCAGATGTCTGTTATAACACAACTAAAACTTTGCCTATTAAAGCAACAGATCTTCTTCTGTACATCACCAACATAAATGCCACTGTTATCTGCAGCTTGGTATTATCTCCAAATCATTTCTCTTCTTTCAGAATCCTATACCCCGCAAACAGTCTTCACCTATGCCTGAATGGTTTATTTTGTGACACTGTTCATCATCACCTCTATACATCCATTATTGTCTCTGAATATTTTTCTGCCCTACCTAGTTCTTTCCCTCACCTTAATTTCTTTTAATTGCTAAGCACTAATAGCATTATCTATTATCTATTTGACAAACGCACTAATGCACCTCTTCAAATGCTCAATGTTCGACATCTACTAATGCATAAGTATCTTTTATACTGTAATAGCTGCCTCTCCTTTCATATAAATACAGCCTAATCAGCAAATGTATGTCTAATTATTTAATGTGTATTATTTAATGTAATTTCTTGAATTTTACAGAATGTATGTTTAAAAATGTTTGTAATATGGAGGAGCTTTTCTCCCTGGACCTTCACTGAAAAGGAATTCTTGACTAAACACAGTTGGCCAAATCTAGTGAATAAAAGCAAAATAAAACTAAAATATTCCATCCAGAGAGCCAAAGCATGAAGTTTACACCTGATATACTGGTTGGATTCACCAAAATGTCTGTGTAAGAAGACCCCTTTCAACCTACAGACTTTTCTGGCAACTGTTACCAAGGATACATGTACAGTGTGGTGGGGACTCATTTCCAATAGACTGACTCTCTAGGGCACCTGGACACCCCAGGAGTCCAGATTTTACATCACTCGATTATAGATGAATGCAGTTCTCCTATCCCTTTTGGCATTTTAGAACAATCTAACAAAGGAAGTACCTTCCATTCCATCACACCATATGGCTATAGTCTGGCACATTGACAAACAGAGAGGACCACAGTATACCCTCTCTGCAGACAGTCTATGAGGTGTGGCAGTATTTCTGCAGACAGTCCATTAGGTGTGGCAGTAGGCAGTCAGTTGAAATTAGTTCCTCATGGTGATGAGTATTCTTGTAGAAATTGATTCACTTGACAGATAGAAGCAATGTCTTCATGTCCCCCATAAAAGGTCACTCCATCACTTAGTTATTATAAAATACATTGAGGGACACTTCAGTATGCAACCTATTTGCTTCTACCACCAACACCAAAAATTCCAGATATGTTTCCCTGATGCAGTCATCAGTGTAGCAGGTGATATGACCCCCACCCCCCATAGCCAAATGTCATCCTTTATGAATTTCCCCATTTTCATCTGATTACCCAGGAAGCAAGACTACTAAAAGCCATTATGATTCTCAAGCCATCTTTTTGACTCAGAAATATTCTCTTTCTTATTTCAATTTGATAATCAGGTAGGTGGACTGATTACTCTAACCCCTTTTCAGCCATAGCCCAGGCTCAAGAAAGCACACAAACAATCTTAACATAAATTAAATGCAATAAAAGACTGAAGTACAGACACTGAATGATAAGCATACATTCAGTCACTCTTACTTCAAAAGCCTCCAAGACTATGACCTTCTAAAATACAGCTGTCTCATCTTTTCATCAAGTGTCACTCAGTCCTTCATTCACAAAAATTCACCATCTGGCGTCTCCAGTTCAAGTTGCTACAGATTTATGCTTTTCAGAAATGGTAGTTTCCATTATCACATCATCCTTACAAACCATCTACTTAAAACATATAGCAGGAATGAATTTGTTTTGATTTTCCCTCTGTTGGCAACTAATAAGGATGTGGATACCTTTAATTTAAATATTTGATTCTGATCTTAGGTTATTTGGCAACATTCAATAGTTTATATTCTAGTCTAGATTTCAATCCTCTCACTTCTTTTGAAAGGCTGTGAGGCATTCTTATGGGGCATCTTCAAGTTCAAAACATCCTATCAGAGATATTTACCTTATGTTGAAAGTTTACACTTCCACTGTCTGACCCTGCAGTTTCAACTGAAGTTCTAATGCTGGAAGACCCTCATTGCAGCAGCTAAGAGAATTTCTGAATTACAGGCTCTTTCTGCCAAAACACTTATCTGTTTTTTTTTATGTGTCACTTAGAAATAATCCATAGTGCATCAGGTAGTTACAGAATATCATATGAATCAATAATCCTGCCTGTGTTGATTTTACCTGAGTGTTCTGTCACTGGGAAATACATGCTCTACTACTATATGGATGTACACAGACAGCTAATGTGGGAAGAACCAAATAATTTCACAGAATGATCATAGGTTCATAGGTGTGTACTAGGCTAATGGCCCTGGAGCCTTTACAAGCCTAGCCTATAGGATTACCCTGGCATCGTGCCACCTGACCTTAGTTCCCAGTGCCTCTGTCGAGTAGAGCCACTGGAGTGATCCCCAGGGTGAATTTTCTATTACCCATACACTCATCAAGATTTCTGTTGAAGAGGGCCAGTGAGGTGCTCTGTTTGACATGTATGGGAAGTCTATTCCATAGCATGGGCAGTCTCTGGGTTATGAACCTGTCCCTCCAGCACGTTCTGTTGATTGTGGTAATGAGGCTGAGGTCTGTAGAGCATGTGGTGTGGAGGGATTGGGATTTCTTTAGATGTAGCATTTCTAACAGAGTTGGGTCAGACATGGCTTTGTAAGTCAAGCAGAGATCGCCTCTAAGTAGGCAATATGAGGCAGAGAATAGTTGGAGTTTTTTGAGTCTGTCCATATAGGACAAGTGCTTAAGGTCTAGGATACTCTTTGTGAGGTACTTTTGTGGCCTCTCCAGTTGTTGCAGGTGTCTAGTAAGGTACATGTCAAATTGGGCATTGTACTCGATGATTGGCCTAATGAGGGAAGGGTAGAGTGAGACAATGACCTCTTTCTTCCTGGATGCAAAACCTTAGTAATGTGATGTGCCACACAGAAGGACTTTCTGACCACAGTGGCAATGTGGTGGTCAAAAGAGAGGTTGCTGTCAACCTGTGTTCCCAGATCTCTTATAACGATTTCTGTGTTCAGTGGACTACAATTGATGTGGTAATTCATGGGAACTGTTTTTTTCCCAAAGGGGATGACGACACATTTTTTGGTATTGAGCTTAAGGCCATGGTTCTGACACCAGTCGTTGGTCTCAGTGAGGCCTTTCTGTAGGATGTCAACATTACTTGGAGAGTTAATAATGGCTCCCAAGTTGCAATCATCTGCGAACTTTGTCAGCCAGAGTCCCTTCGTGTTGGCCTGGACTTCTGAGAAGTAGATACCAAACAGGAGAGGACCCAGGACTGATCCCTGTGGGATTCCACTCATGACTGCTCGGCAGTCTGACTTGGAGTCAGCTACTTTCACACAGTGGGTTCTATCTGTGATCCAGTTTGCAACCTACCTAGTGATATAGGGGTTGATGCCTAGCTTAATGAGTTTTTCTATGATTCCTGAGTGGGGAGTAAATTAGTTTTGGCCTTTGAGTCGGAAAGGCAAGCCAAGGACTGTTGCATAGGTTCATAGATTAGTGCTAAGCTAGCTGCCTTTTAGGGCCATTTTAAGCCTAGCCAATTACCGTATATGAGAATCAAACCCTGCACCTTGTGCTCATAAGGTAAACACCTTAACCATTATGCCAATCTCCAGTCTTTTATGCTACTGAAACTAGTCAGCAAGATTACCAAGCATGCCAGAATATTAACTAATTACATTGTTTTTGGCCATTAAAATCTTGGAGGAGTTCAACCTGCAAGGCACTGACCTCACTCTGTTGTAACAGTTGCTACCTCTGTGGCTCTTTCCCATAATGCCACCTTAGATGCCATTTGCACAGCAGTGACAGTCTTCCCAGAACAGTTTTATGAAACTTGCTTATAGCTAGATGTTGTTTCTAGGGTCAGTTTGTCTTTTGGCACCACTGTTGTCAAGGGTATGTTCCCATGATACTGGCTACCCATGAGAATTAGACAGAGACTCTCAACTAGAAATTACTGGAAGTAATGTACTTCTAATGCTAAAGCCATACGATAAATGTATATATTTGATAACATAGCCTCCACCTTTTGTCCCCATCCTTCTACCCTGTTAAGTTTTCCCTTCTCTTCTCTTCCATTGTCTTCTGGATTTACTCATCTTTCATGTTAAACTGCAGAAATGGAGAAAGAAAGATGTGTGATGCATTGTGGGAAAGGGAAGGATGTGAGCAGCTTTGGAAAATTTTATCTGCTGAGAAGTCCTAACATCTGCAGCATAACTCTTACAGGTTATTGAAGATAGACCTTCTTACAGATCTATTATTAAACTACATGAATTTTGTTTTCACACTGTGAATCAGGTGGGTTAAAAAGAAAAAAATAATATAGCACCAAATATCCCAAAAAAGTTTGTTTAATTCAGTAAGGATTATTTTTCTTTTTATAGTAATGTACAGCCATTTCCTGCTTGTCCTTTGCTAAAAGGGATAAACAAGGTACTTGCCCAATAAGTGTATTGAATTTCTTTTTTTTTATATGTAGTTGAAATAGCAGGAAGAAATGCCTGTTGTAAGGAAACATCTTACAGATCACAGTAGCACTGTGCGAATGGATATGGCCGAGCGACAGAACAAGACGGCCAGTGAACGCTTCACCCAAAATCTGAATTCCCTGGATAAGATGCGCATTCAGCAGATGGCATCTCGCAATATCCAAAAAAAGTTGCTTCACCGGGAACTTACTCAACTCCACACAGGTAAGGGAGGGCAGGTTATCACAGTTTTTGTAATACAACATTTTTATTATTAATTTCGTAGAGGTAAGGGATGGCAAGTTATCATAGTATTTATAATACAAAGTTTTTATTGTTAATTTCACAGAGGTAAGGGATGGAAGTTATCAAAATTTCTGTAATGCAAAGTTTTATCGTTAATTTTTCAACCTGTACATACATTATAGTACTATACACAAGACAAGCAAAAACACAGGAAAATGGCTGCTAGACCTTAGCAGTCTTTCAGATCTTATCTATGATTTATTTTTCAGGAAGAAAATTTACAACATAGGATTGTACCTTTTAACTTATGATGGCCATCTGAATATTTAAGCAAACTCTCTTCTCATGTTCATAGGTTCATAGGTTGGTGTTAGGCTATCAGCCCTAGGGCCTATACAAGCCTAGCCATAACAATTCCCTGGATATTTCTTCCCACAAACTTTACTTCCTTGGACCCCTGTCTAGCAGGGTGACTGATGTGATCCCTGGGGTGAATTTCCTATCTCCCATCCAATCGTCAAGGTTCCTTTTGAAGAGGGCCAAGGAGGTACTCTGCTTGACATGTATGGGTAGTGTATTCCAGAGTATGGGGAGTCTCTGGGTCAGGAACCTATCCCTCCAGCATGTTTTGTTCATTGTGATGACAAGGTTTAGATCCATGAAGTATGTGGCTCTGAGGGACTGGGATTTCTTTAAGTGGAGCATGTCCAACAGCTCAGGGTTTGACATGGCCTTGTATGTTAAGCAGAGATTGCCTATGAGTAGACGATATGCCACAGAGTATAGCTGGAGGTTTTTTAGATGGTCAGCGTAGGGCATCTGCTTTAGGCATATGATTCTTTTAGTGAGGTATTATTGCGACCTTTCCAGCTGTTGCACATGTCTTGTGAGGTACATACCAAACGGGGCATTGTGCTCTATAATGGATCTAATGAGGGATAAATACAGTGGGACAATGACCTCCTTTTTTCTGGATGAAAAGCCCTTAGTGATGAGGTGTGCCACATAGAAGGATTTCCTGACTATTGTGGAGATGTGGTTATCGAAGGTGACACCACTGTCCACCTGTGTCCCTAAGACTTTCATCACGCTTTTGGTGTTTGGTGTACTGCCACCTATGTGGTAATTCATGGGTACATGTTTTTTCCTAAAGGGGATAACTATACATTTCTTGGCATTAAGCTTGAGCCCATGGCTCTGGCACCAAGCATCTGTTTCTGTAAGGCCCTTTTGTAGAATATCCACATCATTTGGGGATTCAGTAATGGCTCCCAGTTTGCAGTCATCTGCAAACTTTGTTAGCCAGAGTCCCTTAGTGTTGGCCTGTACTTCAGAGAAGTAGATGCCAAACAAGAGTGGTTCTAGGACTGAACCCTGAGGTACTCCACTTGTCACTTGTCTCGAGCTGGATTTGGAGTCGGCTACTTTTACAGTCTGTGTTCTGTCAGTAAGCCAGTTGGCAACCCATCGAGTGACATAGGGATTTATATCCAGCTTAGTAAATTTATCTATGATTCCAGAGTGGGGGATGGTGTCAAAGGCCTTGGCGAGGTCCAGATAGGCTGTGTGGACCACCTTACCCTCATCCACAGCTCTGGAGATTGATTCAAAGAAGTCAATCAGGTTCAGGAGACAAGATCGACCTTTCACGAACCCAGACTGGGTGGGATCCAGTGTTTGATGGTTGCCAATGCCTTTGTTTATAAGTTCCATGATAATGCATTCCCTGCCCTTGCAGATCAGGCTCGTCAGACTGATAGGACGGTAGTTTCCAGGATCCAAGGTGGATCCCCCTTTGTGGAGTGGGATAACTGTTGCTGTGCACCACTCAGTGAGCATGAAGCCTGAGGTGAGGCTATGATTAAACATGACACTTAGGTGAGGTGCCAGTTCGTTTTGTAGTTCATGTAGTACACAGCCTGGGATGTCATCTGGTCTCATGGATGCTGTATTCTTAGCTTTGGAGAGTGTGGTTTCTACCTGTGTGGCCGTGATTACTGGAATTTGGCAATCTTTTGGTATTGAGATGGGCCCTTTAGGGGGTGAGAGGGGGGTGAAGTTGGCACTAAATCAATCTGCCAGGATATTGGCAATATCCTTGGGATCAGTATATTTAATGCCATTCTGTTGTAGCTCAGATCAGATCTGAGCATTGCCATTTAGATTCTTGACATAACTATAGAATGCCTTATGGTTGTCTTTGGAATCTTTGGCAATTTTATTTTTGTAACTAGCTTTGGAAGATTTTATGAGGGATCTCAGCTTCTTACTGAGGCTGGTAAGGAAGTTTTTTGCATCCTAGGATTTTCCTCTTTTCTGCAACAGGTTCTTCCTTCTGTTTTATAGTTTGATTATGGCAGGGGACCACCAGATTGCCTTCCTTTTTTTGGAGGAGAGCATCTTGGTTCTATTTGGGATGGCACGATTCATGCACGAGTGGATGTGCTCGTACAGTGCCTTAGTGTAGGATTCAGCAGTCAAACTTTCAGATCCCATCTGCATGGGTGTCATGAAGTTTGTCACTTCTGACTTGAGTAGCATGAAGTTGGCTTTGGAGAAGTTTTTTATGGAGGTTTCCTTACTGGGGGTGGGGTGGGGGTGGGATGTGGATGTCAAGGGTGATTTGCTTATGGTCAGACCTGACCAATGTGGGGGTGACCACTGGTGTGGAGCATCTATCTCCCATGTTGGTAATGACCAGGTTTAGGATATTGGAGCCCCTGCTGGGACAATGGATTAGTTGATCCAGGGCATTGGAATTTATGAATTCCAAGAACCGTTGGGAAAAGTTATTGGTACCTGAGTAGTTTTCCCAGTTAATGGCAGGGCAGTTGAAATCACCCACTATTAGGTTGTTTGGTTGTATCTTAATATTTTCCAGTATGTTTAGAAAGGTGTAGTGAGAATCTTGGGGCATCGTGGAGGATCTGTAGCAAGCTACAGTTTGGATTGCTGTCTTACCTAGTGATAGCAGCACCTGGAGAATTTCAGATGCATTGTGTTGGGCAACTAGCCAGTAGGTGTGAATACCCTTGGTGAATATGGACACTCCTCCACCTTTAGTGTTTCGGTTTTGGTTTGGTGGCCAAAAAGTGTGGTAAGAGTTGTAGCCTGGTATTGCAGTGGTGCTCCCTGGAGCCTTGAACCAGGTCTCAGTTATTGCACGGATATCGATGTTCTCCATTTTTAGGAGTGCCTCGAGAGAGTGCTTTTTGAGGTTTAGACTTCTAGCATCGAGTGGCATTACCTTCAGATTTTGCATGCTTGTATCTGTTACGGTGGTGGTTTTGTCCTTTGAACCTTGCCTAAAAATGGCACTATAGAGGTAGTAAGAGCTTTAGCCAGCAGCCTGAATCCCAGGAGTGACAGGTGCAGACCATATCTGGCAAAGCATCGTGGTTTGTTGATCATGTCTTCCCAGGCAGACAGATACTGGATCCCCTTTGAATGACACCAGAAGCTTAGCCAATTGTTGAAGATAATCATTTTGTCCTTATACTGTGGTATCATTCTGGGTGAAGGCAGGATGCTACTCAGGGCTAGAGTCATACCTGCCTGGGCCACATGATCCGAGAGGTCTTCCATGTCTCTATATACTAATCTTTAAACATATTACATTCATATCAAATACAATCAAATCAGGACAAATAAAATTAATTTCTGTGATGTTTAGTTAGGATTGCTTTTTATTTTGCAATAAAATTGCATGCTCTGCATTCCAAAGACAAACTACTGTAAGTTCATCCAACTTGCTCATAGGTGTGTGTGTGTGTGTGTGTGTGTGTGTGTGTGTGTGTGTGTGTGTGTGTGTGTGTGTGTGTGTGTGTGTGTGTGTGTGTGTGTGTGTATAATTGCTTGCAGGTGTGTATGCCATGTGACAGTAAGTGAGTATCTGTATCCTAAGATGGGCTAGTGCCCCATCCGGGGGTAATTCCTCTGCTTTATTTCCAGTGAGTGCCAGAATAGGATCTGGCTACCCTGCAGCCCTGCACTGAATTAAGTGAGTAACTAGACATTGAATGAATGAATGAATGAATGAATGAATGAATGAATGAATGAATGCATGACCTCATGAGTGAAAATACCAAATCAACTAATAAATGAACATTCACAGTTTTCATACTGTCCAAGCATTCAGAGACAATGGTTGACAGTGTACCCTCACAGAGACCTGGTGGAAAAATAAAGTGACCCCCAATATTTTTCTTTAATGGGGTAAGCTCACTGAACATAAGCATCTCTCTTCATGAGAGATCCAGGAGTTTTGTTAAGTGATCTGCTCACACAGTTTACCTGTTTTGTAAGCCCAGAATATGTACAACAAAAACATATAGCACATCAAATGTCGTACAGACAAGGGGGATCATAAAACGTAGTCTAGTTTACAGAAATCTGAACAAATCTCCCTTACTCACCTTACTAATGCATGTTGACCCTAATCCTGCCCCTGCACCTAACCCTAACCTTTACCTTACCTTAGAAAAACCTTTTTCCTTAACACTACCACTATTCAGACAAACTACATCCTACTGTATCGGTATGGCTTAAATTTTTTTTTGGGAGGGGGGGTCATTTTATTGCATTTTTACTGTAAACTGATATCAGAAGTACAGTGTTTGATTTTTTCTGTTAAGTTAGTATGGATTTAGGTGTTTTGTGATTGCATTTTGATGTATTTAAATGAATTCAGTATTGTGGTGTCAATATTCTGAGTGTCTACATGTGTGTGTCAACAGAACCAAAAATCAACTCCAAAATAATCCCCAAGTTCAATTCAGCAAAATAAATCCACTGGAATATGTAAAAACCAAAATCTGTTTATTGTACTACAAATGTTGAGCGCTTTCACTAAACATTTCGTGTGGATTATTTTGGAGTTGATTACATGTGTGTGTGTGTGTGTGTGTGTGTGTGTGTGTGTGTGTGTGTGTGTGTGTGTGTGTGTATATATATATATATATATATATATATATGGTTTACTATCAAAAAATCGAAACGAACTCGGTCAACTCCACTTCCTTCGAGAATCGGAATGTCGAACTCGGCAATGTCGAACGCCGATATTGACGAACTACAAACCTCAACCCTATCTCGACCCATGTTAAAACCCGTCCGTAGGTTGAATTTGGTTTGTGATTCCGCAATCTCGGTATTCGACAATGTGAGTTTCAAATTCTTTCGGTCGACCATCCAAAAGACTGAAAATTCAAAATACTGAATAATGTAATTTGCCCCGTCTCTACTGTTGTGTGATCTTGGAGTTAGTGGGAGGGATATAAGTTGGGGATGTCAGAAGCCCATTATTTGGGCTATATAATAAACTAAAGCATACTGAAACCCCAGGCTGTAAAACGTTGATGTAGTACAAAAGTTTAAGTCTGCTTAAACTGAAAAAAAAATACTATGGACTGTTTCTTTTGAAAACTGTAGCATACTACAATAGGTAGAATAAAATGGATATTACATTTAAAGATGTGTGCACTGACTTTTGCAGCAGTCTTGGTGCATTGTACCATTAACCTTAGATAATATGAAGAAAGCAGTAGGGAAAGGTGCTGGGATGGGCCACATAGCATGCCTTGCAAGCCTGATATGCATTGGATCTTTTACTGCAGGTTGATATTATAGTATAAAGTTATATTATAATGAATAAACAGGCAGCAGTGCAGTGCCCAGTGAAGCTACTGAAATTTGGCAATAGTCTTTGGTTAGGCCCACAGTGGACAGAAGCCTAGTCTTGCTCAACATTTCAATCAGGTTATCAACTTGGGCCATGGGCTACGAATCAAATTTAGATATGCTATTAAACTTTCTAAAATCATTGTAAAACTTTATATACCCATCAGGTCTGGGAACCAGTACAATAGGGCTGCTCCACTTTGGAATTCTTTTATGATCCCAAATCTAAGTATTTCTGTATCTCTTCTATGACTTCTTGCCATGGGAGTCTGACGTTGTGATTCTGGTACCCGGTATGATTTCAAAGGTACTTTCTCTCCAGACAAGGTTTCTATGTTGTTGATGGATTAAACTGGTAAAGCAACTTTGAGAATATGTATTCCTGTGTATAAATTATTTTATTTCCTGTTTTTGAGACATGAATAGCATATCCTGGATGTTAACTCCAGGATGTGCAGTGAGGATCTTAACATCTCCTGTAAGCATACTTACTACAGAAACTTCAGTTTCTCTGCAACTTTTCAGAATATTTATTTGGTATAACTGTTCAGGTTTCCTTGTTTCTGGTTACCATACTGTATAATTCATAGGTTCATAGGTACTTGGTAAGTTGATCTGTGAGGATCTGAAGAAGCTTAGCCTTATAAACTTATGGTTTTTAGCTCTTATATTTTACATACAAATAACCCAGAGATGGACCAAACAAGGATATGTTGGGACATTTGCATGGTTCCCCTATTCATGAGAGACAGGGGTGTTAAACCAGGAAGTGAATGTGCACTTGCCCATCCATTTATGCAGATTATATTTCAATACAATAAGAGAAATAGTTTGTTTTATGTGGAGTGCAAGACAGTTCCACAGAAGCAGTATTCTCTGTGATACAAACCTATTCATCCAACGTTCTATATATTTTGCAGAAGAGATTGAGATCCCTTGAGTGGGTGTTTATGATAAAGCTTGGTTTACGCACATGTAATAGGTCTGACAGAGCAGGGTCTGTTGCAGTTCTGTATCCAAAGCAAAAGTCACCTCTAAGTAGCCTGTATGATACTGAGAAGAGACAAGGCTTTGAGATAGTTTTTACAATTTAGGTCCAAAAGCATTGTGGTCATTCCAGTTGTGAAAAGTGTTTGAACAGGTACGTACAAAAAGGAGCACTATATATATATATATTGGTTAAATGCCAATGACTCCTTTTGTAATTAGTGATATACAATGTAGTGATTAGTGAAATACAGTGAAACTATTATATCCATAGATCATCATGGAATACCTTTAGATATAAGCGTAAATGAAAAAGGTCTTCCTTATAACAGTAGATACATTGTGATCAAAGGACAACTTATTGTCAACATAGGTTCCCAGATCCCTAACCGTGGGATCAATTTTCAGAGGCATGTTATTAATATGATAATTACAAAAGGAGTCATGCTTGCCGAATAATGCAATTATACACTTTTTGGCATTTAGTTTTAGTTGTGGTTTTTACTTCTGCTATTTGCTCAGGCAGGACACACTTTCTTGGAGGATCTTTGTGTCTTCTGCAGAGTTTATGATTCCAGATAAACCGTAAACCTTTAACATTGACTTTGACCTCTGAAACGTAAATGCCAAACAGGAATGGTTCAAGGACTGAACTCTAGGGTACACCACTAGTAACAGATCATTTTAGAGGATGTATAGAGCAACCTACCCTAATTTCCTGGATTCTGTGATTCACTTTGCTATCCAATGAATCACATAGGAAATTACATTTAGCTGGAAGAGTTTATCTATAATATTTTGAGTGTGAGATGGTGTCAAACACCTTTGTGCAGTCTAGATATGTAGTGTGCACTATTTTGTCCTCATCCATTGTTTCAGTAGCCTTTTTGAAGATGTCGACCAGGTTAAATAGGCAAGACCTGCCCTTAACAAATATGAACTGGGTTGGGCCGAGAGCCTGTAGGATATCTGTATCCTTATTTATCAATTTCATGATGATCCCTTCCATAGCCTTACAGATGAGACTAGTCAGGCCTATGAGTCTACCGTTACATTGGTTCATTGAAGTCCCACCTTTGTGTAAGGGAATAACTGTTGCTGTCCTCCATTCATAAAGCCTGGTACAAGACTAATATTGAAGAGGTGATCAAACAAGTCATGTTTCAGGCTGACCAGTAGGCACCCAAATATTTATTTGGCCTCACAGATGTTCTTGGCCTTAAGTAGCATTTTAAGAACTTGCTGTTGGGAGATTTGATTGTGTGTGGGGGGGTTGGGGGGGGCTAGTTTTAGTTATTTGATCTGAGAATACTGAAGGGGAGAGGGGGTGAAGTTTGAGCTAGATTTGTCTTCTAGCAGAATAGCTATGCCCTCTGGTTCCAAGTATGTGATATAATTTACTGTTAGCTCTGCACAGTGCTAGGCATTGTTTCTGAGATTTTTATCATAATTTAAAAAGGTTTTGTAGTTATCTTTCACCTGGGTAGCTATTTCTAGCTCATCTTTCTTTCTCTCTCTCTCCTTCCCATTTACCCACCATGTGGTACATTAGGTAATGAGCACCTTTCATCACTCATTGTTTCTGTACCAGTTATGAGTTTTACGGGCTCAGGTTGCTAGCCCAAGGCCAACCTTCCTCAGAGGGTGCACCATACACACTGGCACATACACACTCACATCTAGGGCCAATTTATACTGTCCAATCCACCTACTGCATATCTTTGGAATGTGGGAGGAAACCCATGCAAACGCAGGGAGGACATGCAGACGCCGCACAGAAGGCACTCCAGCCAAGAATCAAACCGGAGAACCTCTTGCTGTAAGGCAACAACACTAACTGCTACACCATTGCACCATCCATTTCTATCTCATATCTGGTTTTAATTTGATCAGGAACTGGAGTTCCTTGTTGAGTTTAGCAAGAGTGTTTTTGATATCTTGACAGATTTATTTTGCATAGAATAAAGTTTTTTTTTTTCTTCTTATAGAGCTTGTTTATATATACATTCCACCATAAGGTTTTATTTTTGAATTTTGCTTTATATTTCTGAGAGGGACAGATGCATCTATGCAGCTATTTATATCTGCATAGAATCTGGCAGTGAAGGATTCTGATTAAGAAGTTGGGTCATCAAGATGGAAGGGGCTTTAGAATTTAGCAAAGTCAGTGCCCAATTTTAGTAGGTTAGTCTTTGCATGATCTCTAATTAGTGAGGTATTAGAAGATGTTTCAGAATTCTGTCTTAAAGTGAATGTGATTGACTTACAGTCTGATTTGACCAGGGGAAAAAGTTACAATTAGTAGGGAGCAAAGCTGCTTCACATTAGTAAGGACTAAGTCCAGGATTTTTTCCCTTATGGTTAAATGGTCCATGGAGGGAGTTTGAATTGATGAAGTCCAGAAATTTCTGGACATACATGTTTGAAGATGTACAGGTCTCACAATTTATGGAGGGTAATTGAAGTCTCCTAGGAGAATGGTATTTGGCTTAATATGTAGGGATGCCATTCTAGTTAGATTCACATCATGTACTTTTTCTACAACTTCAGAAGGCACTTGACATTCTGCAAATACATTTTCAGCAGGTGGTACTATCACAAGTATTTTTTCTCTTGGTTTAATTTTTTTAACATGAGCATTTCTATTATCTTTTCTCTGTTGTGTCTCCTGTGCTTTCTGTATATGCTAGTTTATTGTAGACCTTGTAGTTTTTAGCCTACCCTGCAGGTCTGAAAAATGCTGTATCACACTTTTAAAGGAGATGTTTTCCTCCTCCCAAGTTGCTTTTGTGATATCTTGAAGCTTTTGATGATGTCTGCCATACAGTTGTTCAAACAATGTGAATTTAGTTGACATTTGGGGTACTTCCCTTAAAGCAAAGAGAGGACATGGGAACAACTGTTCCCAGTTTCTCCCAGCTACTTATATAACCATTTGAAATATACATTTTAAAGTTTTATTACAGAGTTCAACTAGACATCCATTTGCAAGTAGTATGCAGATGTCTTTAGCTGTTTCACTTAAACAATGGCATAGTTAATGTGTCAGTCTGAAGTCTGAACATGAATGGGGTGGCTTGATCAATAGGTGTTTCTCAGGGGATTCCAAACTTAGGAAAAGACGCTACTAGTCCTTCTGCTACAGCCTTTGCACTGACTCTTCATAGAGGTACTGCCTTGGGAAATGTTGCTGCATAATCAAAAATTGTTAGCATATACTAGCTGCCGCCCTTATTTTGTTTTACAAGGGGACCGACAATGTTTATTGTTATGCTTTCAAATGGGATCGTGGATATGGGTATCAAAGGGTTCGTAAACCTGAACATGGGTGTTGTCCTTGGATACTATGCATATGCTGCACAAAAGTTCTCTATATCCTTCATAATACCAGCCTTTGTCTTATCCATTCCTAATTAACCATCCAAAATATGGGTGTGCACTAACTCCATTATAAGTGTTCTTAAAGGCTTTGGTACAAATAAGTGGCTCGGAATTTGCTTTCTTATCTTTGGTTACCCTGTAGACCAGGTCATGCCTTAGTTCACAGTATGGATAAGATAGGGACTTCAATATGGCTGCACACTGATCAACATCTTAATTTCAGCTCTCCCTTTACAGAAAAAAGAAACCGGAAAATAAGGGCTAGACTTACTTCCACCTTGAGTAAAATTCAGTAACTGACTAGTAAATACACTGCCCAGATGCCAGCAAAAATGAAATGTAGAATGTCTGAAAGAAAATCAACTAGAAAAGGTGAAGAGAAAACACAGACTCTGAAGAATTTTGCAGCTGTTCAGCAAAAAGCAGTTTAAACTCCAGCTTTGGTACAAGAGATGGCTTCCAGTAATTTAGAGGAAAATAATAAATCAAATGTACTCAGAGCTGATTAAAAGTAAATTAAACACTGAAGTAATATATTAACTCAAACTACAAAAGGCTGGGAAAATAGAAGACTCTTTAAGTAGCTTTTCAAATTAACTGATACAACTGCAAACATCAGAGGCTGAAATGAAGAAAAGGCTGGCTGAGTATGAGACTTCTCAAGAACAGCTCTTTCAAAACTGGTAGATGTAAAAGACAAAGCACACAGAGAAAACCTGAGATTCTCTATTGTACCAAAGAAACTGGGAGGAACAAACTGTATTAATTTTATGAAACAACAAATAACTGGGCTGGCATTTCGCAGCAGGATTTGTTAAGTGAAAGAGCACGTAGAGTCCAAACCTGTCAATAAAAAAGCAGCTAAGACCTGTATTAGTAAAGATGCAATCATACCAGCAAAAAGTGTTGATCCTGACAAAACTGTGGAAGAAGGGCAAAGTATTATAAATTGGATACAGTAGAGTGCCAAGGCAGAAGAGAAGCCAATTTATCCCAGCAAACAGGGAATATCAAGGACAGGTGTGAGATTCAAGCTGCTGTTATCCATCTGTTTTTAGAATATTTTTCTTGGAGGATCAAAGACATTTTTGATGCAGAACAGGTTAAGAGGAAAATATAAATGTTTACCCAACAAAAAGCAAGTCATCAAACAGAAAGGGACTCTGCTTCTCATTCTTCTGACAATAAAGCTCATAGAGAGACTTTGCCAGTGAAACATTTTTCCAGTGTTTCAAATAAATGCTTGAAAGACAGAAAAAAGCATAAGAGTTGATTAAAAGAATCAAGAGTACCCTTGGACTTGTACCAGAGTCTGGTGTTGCAAGATGGAAATGCACAGGAAGAGGACCAGCAACACTGAAATTGGTGAATAAGTGTCAGATAATAAGACATCAATCACATTTGTGAAATATGGCTTTATAAGGAAATGTGGATGAGAAATACTGGATTTTTGTTGACTTTGTTAAACTTGTGGGTGGACTGAAAAGCATATATCTCAACTGACATCATTAATCTTTAGAAGGACACGAAAAGGAAACAAAAATAAGTAAGTAAAACAATTGCTGCCAGTAACAGTATTTTTTATAAAACATTTCAATACATAAACTGCATGTTTTATAGTAAAGAATATTTTTGTGTGTGTGTGTGTGTGTGTGTGTGTGTGTGTGTGTGTGTGTGTGTGTGTGTGTGTGGTATGTTGTCACGGGTATCTAAAATGAGGGGGTGAGGGTGAGTCTTTTCACTGAATGATATATGTCATAAACATATTAAAGTAAACAAGTACTTTTTTATGTTGTTTTAAGAAATCTAGGCATTACGATGTTAAAAAGAGAAGAAAGGCTGGACAAAAACATGTTTAACTAAATATGCTGTAATCTTGAGCTGTTGGGGTGAAGGATGGGGTGTAAAAGTGCACTAATTATATTATATGTAGAGGTGAGATGTTTTCTCTTACTTTTGCATAGGTGAATGACTGGCTTAATGGTCTTTGCTTAATCTAAAACAAGTTTTTTTTTTCTGTAAGTAAGTAGACTTGACAAATAAGAAACATGCCGAATGCCATGAGAAGTGTTGAGTCTCTTGCATATACAATGATATAAGCTTGTTTTTTACTTCTTTAGCAAATAAATATTCAGTGTGAGTTGAACAGTCTGCAACTGAGGGCAGTTATACATTCTGTCCTTATGTTTCCATGGTGACAAGCTGACTACAGGTGCAGTACCATGCAGACAATTAATCATGACAGTTATGAGCAATGTTTGCTGAGGGAAATGAAAAAAAAATATTTAAAGATACAAGCACAAGCAACTCAGCAAAAACTAAAGTTTTAAATTATTGGAAGTAATAAGAGATAACTTCCACAACAGACTTAATACAGTAATGCATTTCTAGAGAAATTTATAATTTAGTGAAAATACATAAGAAAAGAATAGACAGGTATAAGTGTAATTGGGAGTATAGGCTGTAATATGTGCTTCCGCATGAGTAACCTTAATTTTAGGTTAGTTAATATATGTGGGTACAGCTTCCAATATGGGGCAATTGTTCCCATCAGGAGGGTTAAACTTTATATATGACGATGTACATAGTTTTGTGTGTCTGTTTTAAGGTAATCGGTTATGGTGACGTTCTGGATGCATGGTTGTTTTTTTGTTTGAGAGTTTTCATTAAAACAAAAAAATCTTGAAAATGTTATACAAGTTTAAATGAAGATGACAAGAAACAACTGTATAAAAGATCAGCCTGCCAAAAGCTGTCATGTATAATAGCTGGGAACAATAACTTCTTAACATAATGGCTACTCTATCCATTTTCTTTTGGGAGAAATCAGCTTTCAACATGAATATTACTTATAGGCGGGGAATGGAATTTAATTTGCAACAGTGAGGATGCATCTGGGGGACATAGAAGGGAAAATATAACAAAAAGAGGGTAGATTTCTGAAGAAATTTATGAAAATATTTGGTATGGAAGAAGTGAATTCAGGAGTAGGAACTCGGAGACAATCTGTATATTATTCCCCAAGGTACAATAACTTGGCTAGACTAGACAGAAATTATATTGCACAGGAACATGCACATTTAATTGAAAGCTTTGACACACATCCACTAATTATTTCCCATCATGCAGGATTATATAGAAAAAAGGAGACACTAGCACTTTCCAACCTACCTGTTTAAAAGAGAGATATTTAAGGAATGTGTAGTGGAAATTATAAAACAGTTATCAGCGAAGATGGACATTTCTTCATAAATTATAGCTAATCTGTGAGATAAAAAAGTGGAGTTTAAAAATAGTGTAGAAATAAAAGAAGAAGACATATAGTTAGGAAGTAATAATAATTACTTAGTGGGGCTGACAAAGGTTAAATTATTGCAGATTAAGGGATATCTCACAAAATAAGAAGTAGTGCAACTGCAGAGTGTTAAAAGAAAAAAGAAAGGAGTATCTGCATAATATGCACAAGCTTAGAAAGATTGCTGTTAAGTAATTGTTTTTTGATAATAACTCGAGCGCACAAAAACTTTTAGCACAACATAGGCAACAGAAAGTAGAAAAGGTTGTTGCCAACTTAGTGAGCCTGTAACAAGAGAAATAACCAGAGATCCTGTAGAGGTATTAAAGATATTTCGGAAATTTTATGAACATTTGTATAAAACAGAGAAATGGGGAAATCAAGAAAAAGTACAAATGGAAATGTTTATGGAAGACTTAAGTATGACAAGGCTAGAGGTAGATGCGGTTCAAAAATTAACAGTTAAGAAAGGAGGAGATGAGAAAGCATAAGGAACAGATGGTACTCCTGTGAAAGTTTGGAATTTAAGAGGGAAGAAAGTGATAAAGATTTGGAAGATTTTGCTTAACAGTACGGAAGGAGGGTACCAGCATTCTGGAAGAAAGCTGTGGTAGCTGTAAAACCTAAAAACGGTAAAGGTCCACCAGGCCCAGCTACATATAAACCTATTTCAATTTTAAACCATGATTGTAAAGTTTTTATATCTAGAATAGCTAAAAGAATGGCAAATATGTTGTCAAAATTGATAGAATGGTATATTTTTCTGGAGGGAAGGCAAATATTTGACATTAATAGAACAATGATGATTCAGTGGGAAGTAGAATGTAGGAAAATACCACCGTTGTTGTTGGGTCTTGATGCAGAGAAAGCATTCAACAGAGTAAGCTGGGATTTTATTAAGAGGGCAATGGAAGCATTTGCATTCTCTGATACAATAATAAGGTTAATTAGGAGAATATATATGAGGGATCAAAGGCAATAGCTAAAGTGTGAGGATTCCTCTATAATATGTTGAATAAGAACAGAGGAATCAGGCAAGGTTTCCTCTTTCCCCTTTGTTAAATCAGAAACTGCACTCACTGGAAGCACTCCTTACCTTGGAAGGTGCCGATGTCTGTGCAGTCACAGAGACATGGCTCAAGGCCGCAGAGACCACCCCAACCATACAAAGCTAAAATGCCTTCCACACATTCAGACCTCAAAATGAGCTTGAAAGAACCAAAGGTGGAGGTGTATCCATCTTCATTAGAGAGAAATACTACTGAAACCCCTTTCCATATGATTGCTAGTTATAGGTCCCCCCCCCAAGAACCATGAAAACCACTCTGCCTACCTGGACCTACTTGAGTCACTCACTATGCAGCCAAACACATTGGCCATGGGTGATTTCAACTATCCTTCCATTGATTGTGAGTCATATACGAGCACAAACACGCTCACCCTAAGATTCATGGATTTATTAATACAAATGCTCTAGAACAGATATTCTGCACCCCACAAGGGACTTGAATGTACGAGGCTTTATACTCACCAACATAGGGGGTCATTACCACCTGTGTGCTACTCTCACTGGTAAAGTCTGACCAAAAATCATTGTTGTTCGAATTAATGATCATACCTGACCCCCCCTCAAGAGCAAAAAGAATGAAAATATTTCCAAAGCAAACTATAGCCTCCTAAGCAATGATATAAATAGTTTCAAACCCCCTGCTACCACTATCAACAATGACTACTATACAGAGGTGTACACAAATAAATACCTATACAAATGTATAGACTCAGCTGTACCTGAACAGATCAAAACAAGATCCTCACAAAAACAAGCCACCCTGGTGGACATCAAGCATAAATAGGTTATACAACAACAGAAAGATACTAATACCTAACAACAAGGAGAACTTACTCAGCAGAGGAAGTAGACCCTCCACAGCTTGAACAAGCTAATTAGATATTTTGTAATGTCCTCTAAAGCCAATTACAAAGCTAAACTAGCATCCCTAGTTAAGGATAATCACAAGGCACTCTTTAGCTACATCTGAAATCTAAAAGGGAAGGCCCAGCTTTATGCCGAACTACTAGTGGATGGTACCACTCATACTGACCCTGAGGACATTGCCAACCTGCTAGTAGACAGATTTGGCACAAACTTCATCCCCCTGTCCCCACCAGATATACCCCAAAGCATACCTGTCACCAGTCACCTACCTAGTATCTCCGAAGAGCAGGTCATAACCACAATCTACATGGCCAAAAAACACAGCCTCTATGGTACTGGATAACATCCCAGGCTGCTTATTAAATGGGCTGAAACAGGAGCTGGCAGAACCATTGGGTACTCTCTTCAACCACAGTCTAAGTACTGGCTTTGTCCCAGCAGAGTGGAAAACAGCAGCAGTAATTCCTTTGACCAAGGTGGGTCCGTCAGCCGACCATGGGAACTATAGACTCATAAGCCAAGCCAGCCTTATCTGCAAGGCCATGGAGAGTATCATCATGGACCTTAACAAAAAAGACATAGGTGACCTTCAAACTCTTGACCCAACCCAATTTGGATTAATTAAGGGTAGATCATGCTTATTAAACCTGGTGGACATCTTTGAGAATATCACCAAAGCCCCAGATGAAGGTAAAACAGCACATACAGCATATCTTGACTTAGCTGTGGCTTTGACACAATCCCCCACTCAGGCATCACTGAGAAACTCACCCAGATGGGAATTAATCCATATGTCACTAGATGGGTAGCCAACTGCCTCACGGACAGAATGCATACAAAGTTGGAGATTTCATCTCTACCAGCAGACCAGTTACCAGTGGTGTACCACACAGATCTGGGATGGGCTCCCTACTGTTTGAAAACTATTTCTCAGAAGCCCAGGTGAAAATAGATGGCCTGTGGCTTACCAAGTTTGCCAATGACTGCAAACTGGGTGCAATCACTGAGCCCCCCACCAATGTTGACATACTACAAAAAGGGCTTACTCAGACAAATGATTGCTGCCAAAGCCACAGACATAAACTAAATGCAAAAAATGGGTTATCATCCCTTTCAACAAAGGGGAAGTCCCTGTAAATTACCCTATTAACAGTCCCTCCCTTAGCTCAAATCCTGTGGTGAGAGATTGGGAATACAGGTTGATAGCAACCTTAACTTCGATCACCATGTGTCCACAATGGTAAGAAAGGCCTTCTGTGTTGCACATCTCATAAGTAAGGGCATCGCATCTAGCGCTAAGGATGGTATAACTCCCCTGTATTCATCCCTCATCAGACCACTAATAGTTTACAATGCTCCCTTCGGTATGTACCTCACCAGATAACTGCAGCAGCTGGAGGGACCTCAGATGTTTCTCACCAAGAAAATTCAGGGCCTTCAACGCATGACCTATATGGACAGACTGAAGGCTCTGTCACTGTACTCTGTCATTGTACAGAGTACAGTGACAGAGCCTTCAGTCACTGTACTCTCACTGTACAGAGTACAGTGGCAGAGTACATTGACTGAAGGCTCTGTCACTGTACTCTGTACCTTATAGGCTGCTGAGAGGTGACTTGTGCCTGGCCTACAGAGCAGTCTTTGACCCTGCATTAATGGAAATGCTGCACATCTGCAAGTCAATTGGGACAAGATTCACTTGCTCTAGGGGATCTTAACCTAGCCTGTGACATTAACAGGACATGCTCAAGAGACAGATATGTCTCCCAGAGATTGCCACTCCTGTGGAACAAACTCCCAGTTCACGTAAAACAGAGCTCCTCAATGACCCTGTTTAAGCATAACATAGAAAACTGGATGGAAGATCGTAAGTACCCCAGGAGTGTCACCTATGTCCCTCCTGGATAAGGGCAGTCTGTGCTGATCATAGACTCATGCTGCAAATACAGACCATACAATCTGGAAAATAAGAGAACAAGAGCATGACATGGCTAGGTTTATAAAGACCTTAGGGCCAATAGCCTGGTAACCTCCTATGAATCTATGAACCTATGGGGACACAATAAAATGAAGTATTTAGGAGTATGGATTAAAAAGGCTTCTGTTATGGCAGCTAAGGATGATGCAAAAAACTGAGAAACTGGAAGCTCTTGTTCATGGATATAAATAGTAAGATACAAGTAGTGAAAATGTTTTAAGTCCCTTTAGTTTTATATATAGGCCAGGTATATTGTTTATCTACCAGAGGAGAAGTTGTGGACAGTAATTAATAAAGAGTTGAAGGAATTTATCTGGTGGGCAAGGATTATGTGGAATAAGCTGATCGTCCCAACAGAACAAGGTGGTTTAGGATTACGTGATCTGAAGGAATATTTTTGAGTTACACAACAAAGACTAACAGACATAACACAAGCAGAAAGCTATAATCCAAAGTGGAAAGGGATGATCATGAAATGGTGAAATGCAAGAAATAAGGAGAGAGTGGAATTTTGGATCCAGATCTTTAAAGAGAATACCAACAGCCATGTAGAGTATTACATTTATAAAGCAGCAGAAAGTATTCTGACAACTATACCAACACAAGAATGGAGAAAGGAGATTTTGCCAATATGGGTGACTGCAAATATGGGTGCAGATAATAGATAAGAGGGGCTGGAATTTACTGGAGAAAACTGGCAAAGGAGCCAAGGTATTTGGAGAAAATAACTAGAGAGGGAAGGGTAATAGAATGGGATGAGGCCAAGAAAAAAATTGGACTGCAGGCTAGACATTTACTTTCCTACCAGGGATTGATATCAGAGTATAAGCAAAGGGAAAGGGATAGGGGGATCCTAAGTGAAAGACCTGCAATGGTAGAGTTTTTAGTTGAATCTGGAACACAAGCAGCTGTTAAAAAGGGGATAATTAGTAGGGCATCTAAAATATTGCAAAATAAGTATAAGAATCAGTCAGAAGAGATTAGGAAAGACAGGGAAGAGAGACTGGAGAAGCAATTTAATAGGGAACAAAGGGAGGACATTATGTCTCCCAAGTATACAATAACATCTAGAAGATGCAGGATTTTGCATGGTATTGTTTGCATAGGTATTATTATAATACCTTACAACATACTCCAAATAATTTTTTCCTCAGATGGTAAATGTTGGAGGTATGATGGGGAAGAAAGAGGTAACTGTTTAGGGAGTGTAATGAGTTGGAAGATTTTAAAAAATTCCAACAGAGTACTTTGTCAGAAATATTGGGTGAGGCAATTGGTTTAACTGTAAAAAAATATTCTTTTGAGCTGGGTCACAGGATCTGAATTGTCTAGACACAAGGCCTTGTTAAGTTTAATTCTAGTGGCTGCCAAAAAAGCAATTACTAGAAAATGGAAATCAAAGTCTAAACCAACTGCATTAGAAGTATTGAATATTGTAACAGAAAAAAGAAGCGGGATCTTTGGAAAGGAGAAGAGCAAATTACATAATAATAAATGGAAATTGTGAGAAAAATACATGCAGAATGATGTGCTGGAGGAGAAGTGAGGTTTAAGGGAAGACAGGAATTGAGCCATTTATGTAAATTTGGATGGATGATCGTTATAGAAAAGAAGGTATGTGATATATAATTTATGAAGCTGGAAACAAGTTAATATGGTTTGTTTTGTTTTATATAAATGTATGTTTGCCTATGTTATAAGTGATAATTTGATAAAGGTGTTAAAAAGTATAGATAATAAATGGAGCTATTCTGTTCCTTAGATCCCGATCTACTCTATCTATATTCTCTCCAGCTCTACTTAGTAGGTCATCTTCTCACTTAGCCTTCTTAAAGCTGACATGAATTATTTGGAGGTTCACCAAGCCAGCATTATTTTCATCAGTGTTATCCTACATATTCAGCTACAGATTTTCCCCTTTCTTCTAGTTCATCCCCTATAAAAGGTTGTTTGTCTTTCTGCTTTTCCCAGTTAGGGGTCGCCACAGCAAAACTCCGGTCCGCTAATGATTGGCAGTTGGTTTTTATGGTGTCGAGTTGCCAGCATGACGCCCAACCTTCAATGAAGGCACACCCATTCAACGCATGTCTTTCGAATGCCCACTCGACTGCGGGGAGGACATGCAGACTCCACACAGAAGGCACTCCCAACCCAAGCCGAGAATCAAAAGGGAGAACCTAAAAGGTAACTCATTAAAATAGTTTTCATCTTCCACAGGTATTTACAGTCTCACTTCCTCTTCTACTGTATTTTCCTTGTTCCCTTTGCCCTTAGAGTCCTGCTTATGTTTCTGACTGGCTCTCTCCTTTGGCGTAGCTGAGAAATGCTTGAGACTCTGTTCAGGTTCCATTTTCTCTTTCTTCTCAAGTATGAGATTTACCCACCTCTTCTTCAGTTTCTACAGATAACTTCTTAAACTATAGGTCCTCCCCATCAGGTTCCAAACTGATATCTTTTATTTTTTCAACTGCAGATGTATTTTGGGAAAACTCACATTCCCTGACAGTCTCCACACTGACTTCCTTTATTACTTCAAACACTGGTAACTTTTAGTAACACTCACATTCTGTGTCAGTCATTACACTGCGTGTCTGTATTGTTTTACCAGCTGGAACCTTCTGGCAATGCTCAGTGTCATACCTTTCAACTGTCCAGATTTTCATGGAATGTCCAGATTTTTTTGCCTCATATTTTTGATCTGTTCCTCATAAAATTTGCGTTTTTCTGGATTTTTTTGAAAATCAGTGAGAATTAAATTAATTTAATACTGGCAGGCATTTCAGCTTCAGACTTTATACCCTTCAGAAAATACATGACAATGCACTATCTTTTACTCCAGCAACTTTCTAAGTTTATAAGAGCAATATTTAACATTTTTTCCTATTTTGGGGGTTTTGTCTCCCCATTATTTTTGGCTTTGTCCAGATTTTTTCTGCTAAGAGGTTGCAAGCTATGCTCAGTGCCAGATTTACCTAAGTATTCCATCTGGATTCGGATCTTAGCTTATTTGTATCTTAGATCTACACCCTCTTTTACTGGTGTTATGTATTTCTGGTTGTATGTTTTATTGGGCTTTCCCCCAAAACTTCCATAGCTCTTTATAATGGGAAAGGTATTATCATCTCAAGTTAGGGAATAGCGCTAGAAGAGTTTGTATCTTAACCTGTTTATAGGGTGTTTTCTTTTATCCCTGTGTACAATTATTACTTCAGTTTTCTTTTAACTCTATGCTTTATACTTACAAACATGTTGTGATTTATCTAATGCAACTATTCTCCCTGAATCCAGCTATTTCTGCATTTATTTTGCATCTACCATATTATATTTGACAAGGATAGTAATAGCATAGTGACAGAAAATAGATTCTGCACTTTTAGTAGTTACGGGTTCAGCACTATTATGTTCCACAGATTCACAGTTAATGCAGAGCAAGTTTGTTAGATACAATTTGTTGGCTAGCAATAAAAGTTTTAACAGGAATAGTAATCTTATCACTAACTGTACAGAAATTCACTATATGCCCTTTTCTATGACATTTAAAATGAGACATCTCAGATGGTGACTATTTTTTCTTGCTTGTAGGCAAAATAGCATACTTAGGTGAAGACTCTTATCAACCCATAAATATGCTGCTCCAATGACCTCGTGTGTGAGGATATACCCTATTTAATATTACAATGTATGCTGATGATGTCGCCTTTGCCTCCTCTCATAGGTCTACATCTTAGTTAACTACAATGCTTCAGAAAGGCTTTGTCTTACTCTGAAACTGGCTTGCTAACAGCAAATGATCTACAATCACTAGCAAATCTACAATCACTAGCAAATCTATTGCAATGGTATCTGAAGGATTATCCAGTATGTCATCAACAATTATTGCATATCCTCTTGCCAGAACATTTATTTTACTCCAAACAGCAAATATATCTCGGGATCCCTTTTGATTAAACATTTTTCATCAAAGTCATATAGACAATACTACATGTAAAGTGCTATGGAAACTATTGCTTATACCATATCTCATCTGCTTATTCCGGTTGCTAGAAAATCCATCACCATTAATGTTCTAATCCCATGAGTAGAGTGGACTTTACCAATCATTACATCTTTATCCTACAACAATAAATGCCATACTGCAAACAACCCAAAACAAAATGTTAAGATTTTCCAGTCTAGCTAACCACACATACCACCAACATACTACTATTCAAAGAGCTACATGGCTTCTTGTCTCAGCCACAGCTGAATACACTCACCTTTAAAATATTCATCAAATGATTATTTCTGCCTCTTACCAATAAATTAAAGCCATGTGATCATACACCCTTGCAGGTTTTTCTTGATTAAAACTTCACACACCTCCCTTCACATATGCATGCTCTGAAAAAAATGTTTCTGCAAACTCTCCCCCACTGCATGGAATAGCCAAGCCAAATAAATTACATCCATAAATAATATTGCCGTTTTTAAGTAAAAAGGACTTCTTACTTCTAGAGCATAAACACACATGTTTTAGAGGTGCTGGTTAATCCATTGTTCATTACTTACCTACATGTCTTGAGCTCTGGTATAACTTCTCGACTGAGTTCACCTAGCTACTAATGATTTTATTTTATTTATTTATTTATTTTACATTTGTTTACCCTGATAGTCCATCTGGGTGGAAGCCCATTTTCAGCGGACGCTCGGGGAGAAAAGCTCCAAAGTGAAAATATACATTGACAATTGCGTTACAAAACATAGTTACATATATCCATTGACAATTATTGGATCATATCACAGACACAATTACAGAGTTTACAGTAGCAATATGAAAAGGTTAGAAACCCCCCCCCCCTTTCTTTTACAAAGCAGGTGTGGATTTACATACAAATGGATTTATACATTTACATTTTTAGAAGATAGATACATTGATTTTTGTGGATTTACATTGTGAAGATAATAATTGTATTGCATTATACTCTATAGCAGGTTGGTGCTGTTACCTCTGTTAACCTACATTGATGGGGAGAGAGGTTTAAATGTAGGAGAATGAAGGAGAGGACCTGGATATGTAGGTAAGGGATCTCTGATGGTGACTATTTTAGGAGGAGAGAGTATAGAAGCATGTGGATGGAAATTAGCCTGGGTCCATTTGATAGAGAGGTGGTCTTTTAGCAGTATTTTGAATTGTACTGGGTTGGTAGTGTTTAGAATATGTTGGGGAAATGTGATGAGACTAAAATGTCTGATGATTTACATATACTGTGTAAAGTTTCTATAGTCTTTTACAAGCAAATGTCTATACATTATCTTATAATGTAACCTTTTAAACACATCATTAAAATTGTAAATGCATGCTAAATTGGTTTTAATTAAAACCCAATTATCAAACATATATATGAATAAAATTGGCTGGCAGGATTTGGATAGCAGCAGCATTCCTTTAATAAATAGATTGTTAAAATTCACCAAGGTTTTGCCAACAAAAAAACTAATATACAAAATCCATTTCACTGACATAAGGACTTTTTCCAGAACACATCTTAGTATGATCACAGTTTTTTTCCTTGTCCTGTCAAAAGGATCCTTTCAATCAAGGCAAACTGCCATCTGTACACAAGGTATTTGACAATCTCCAGTTGTTTGCCTAAGCACATAAAAAGCTTCTCAGGGAGTTCCTCACACTGAAAGGTACCAAGCTTCACAAGCAGTAACAGTTTATTCAGGAGGACAGCATTTTATTCTAGGCAAGGGAAAACAGTTCAGTTAGCGCATTGTTATGTAGTTTACATTTTACAGTTTTTAGAATAATTTCTTTGCTGCCAGTCAGCACCATCAGTATGGTATGTGCAGTCTTCAGAAGAGACAGTCCTTAGCAATTTTTTCCTGTTTAAGCAGGTTTACTTACAGCTAAAACAAAAAGTACATCTTCTTGCAAACACATTGAGTGAAATTACAAAACTAAATGCATTTCTCTATAGCCTTTCTATAACTGAAACCTAAACATCACTTACAAAACTTCTGTTCTTGTATGCATTCCAGAATTAGTTCCAACAGTTCAACAAAAACAGTTCAGCAAAACTTAACAAATAAGACAGCTTGACAATATGAAAGCCTTCAAAACAGAGCTGAAACAATACCTCACACAGGCCTGTCTATGCTTCTTATCTCATAGAGGGTAAGTACTACTGCATAACCTGAAATACTTCCTCTGCCACTCTTTAGTCAGATCACAACCGCTATCCAGTGTTGTTTTCCTTCACTTCCTGCCCTCTCTATTCATCCTCTGATTACATAAATAAGGCCTTCACATTTATAGCATGTCATCTATGACTTGAATATATATCTGTTGGGAGCTTGATTGATGGGGGAATTGACTTCCAAGATTATGAGATGCAATTGGAGTAAAGAGCATGATCACTTCAGTGGCTCTGCTGGACAGAGGCACAGGGAACTAATCTAAGGGGTCAGGGAAAGCCAACACATTTTGGCTAGGCTTATAAATGCCTTCAGGCAGATAGCCTAGTACCTAACTACCTACCTACTACTGTACATGCTGATGTTAATACTATGTATCTTTATTACACTGCTTAATCTGTAATCTTGAATACTCATATCATAGAGCATCTGAAGCACAGAACTATGTACAGTAAACTCTTAGTTAACTGGCAGCCATGGGGACTGGTAGATGCCGGATAAGTGTTGTTTCTGGGTGCTTGAGAGTTACTATCAAAAATAGACCTGACAAATACTGTACCCTATACTATATCATACCATACCACACAATACACACTGTATTGATTTGATTTTAATACTGAAATACAGTAATTAAAAGCCTGGCTGGAATAATAATATTTTAAACATATTTCTGATAGAAAGTGTGGCATGCGGAATGTTTTTTAATGGCATGCTGAGTGGATTGGAATTGAATGAAATGAACAGAGAGCAACACAGAGTGAACGCAGGTATGAAAGCAGAAGCGACTGTATGTTAGAGATAGGAGAGATGTATGTAAGCTGATGAGAGTGTGTGTGTGAGAGATCGGAGAGAGAAAGAACGACTGAATGCATGCATGAAAGCAGAAGCAAAAGTGTGTGAGAGATCAGAGAGATGTATCACAGCTGAAGAGTGTGTGTGAGAGACTGGAGAGAGAAAGAGTAAATGAATGCATATTTGAAAGCTGAAGAGACTGTATGTGTGTGTAAGATTGGAGAGAGAATGTGCAATCTGATGCAAACTGATTGACTGAGTCTGGAGCGAGTGTTGACTTTTAATGATTTGACTTGTTTGGTCAGGTTGGGGAGAGAGGGAATTTAGTTGTATCTTCCTTTTTAAAACTCCAAAAACTTTAAAAATGTAAGATATGTTTCTGCAGGGGGAAAACAGAAAATGCAACATATGGAAAACTGAATTGTTCATACTCTACTGTATTTCTTCTATTTTGTTCTGGTTGTTTGAGAGTTCTGGTTGCTTGAGTTCTGGTTAGCTGCGAGTTTACTGTATATGTGTGTGCATTTTTGATGTCGACCTTATATTGTTTACTTTAATTCTCGTATAATTCATAGTTATATTGTTTACTTTAATTCTTGTATAATTCATAGTTGTATAGTTTGGAGCTTTACTCCCCGGACATCCACTGAAAAGGGCTATGCAGCCCAGGTGGATTTTACTGGCAAACAAATGCAGTAAATAAATAAATAAATAAATATGATACAGTTTATTATATGCTTTCATGGATGTCCTTCTGGGCTGCATCTTTCAGGGACAACATTTGACTTACCTTGTCACTCCTTGGAGACTCCTTCTGGCATCTTGTCTTCACTCATAGATCAGGCAATCTAACTCTTAAGCAGGGCAATGGGCCTGAAATATCTCTTACTCCAGCTAATTCCCTTTAACTTCTTGGTTTCAACCTTGCCTGTCTGTCTTAGCCTTAAAGATACAGTTCTCTGTAGGTTCAATGCCAGAACTATGCCAGTAATTGTGTAAAAACTGGTCAGAGTAAATTTCCATAGAATATAGGAAGTTGATTACTGAAAAACATTTCAAAGGAAGAGTTTTATTACACTTAGCTTTCTTCTTTTTAATCCCTAAAACACCAAAAATATGTGGTGCCTAAACATGCGTCATTAAGAAACACATGCCCATGAATATCAAACACAAAAAAGTACAAGAGGTTGATATTAGGGACCGGTGTTTTTTAAAACTAGTATGTCTTCACTCATTTACTGATGTAATACCCCAAATATCTCTCAACTGTCCAGATTTATGCAGAATGTCCAGATTTTTGCCACATATTTTTGGTCTATTCATAAAAAAAATTGCGGTTTTCTGGCAAATCACTGGGATGATCTGAGGACTGAAGTCACTAAATAATGACATACATTTGAGTTTCAAACTTCATCTCCTTCAGAAAAATGCATGCTAAGACAAATTCTGTTATAGAAACCTTCTAAGTTTATAAGAGCAATATTTAAAATATGTCCATATTTTTGGGCGTTTTTCCCCCATTCTGTCAGGCTTTCTCCAGATTTCTTTGTACTAAGAGGTTGAGACTGAGAGGTATGCACCCCATACATTATCACTCTTCTAGTTCCACAAATCCCCTAAGAAGGACACCTTGTTGTGATTAGACCCCTCACATGTTGTCACTTACACACAGAAAACACTACATTTGTAATGCCGCATTTACTGTAAGTTCCAACCAGTCTGAGCTCCCAGATGAATGGATATAAATCTGTAAGCAGTTAGGAGTGAATGAAACAGACTGACTGAAAACAGTTGTGATTATGCAGTCCTTCACAGTAAAATGAATGTTACCTCACAGTACCAATGTGATGTAATTTCCTGTGTAATGATAATAAGCACTATGTGAGAGTGTGCTGCCAAGGGGAAAGGAGGGTGGAATCAGCTGGACCAGCCTGGGTGCTACAGAAGTTAATATTTATTGCATGTCAAAGTTGCAAGACTCTAATGTTGCATCTTCCCAGCTGATAGCATTTGATACTTTTGGAAATGTGTACCTATCCACATTTCTCTGAAGCCTTCATACAATCATACATTTGACTCTGTTTACTCTGTGACTCAGCAGTTAATTTTCTGATAAACTATGCAAGCAACCATGATGCGCCCTTCTCTATTATATTTGTACAACACTAGTGGTAGTAAGTGTAATGTAAAGGAGATAACCTAGCAGTGGTTCTCAGACTAAGACCCTGCCCAGCTCTCTATGGAAATGTCGGCACTTGTTACACCAAGTGCTTTCACACCAAAACAAAAGACCAAAAATACAGCAGATGAGTGAATAACAAACATTGCTCTTCTCTATTCAACATGTTTACCCCTCTGCGACCTCCAGATGTTGGGGGCAAGTCCCCCATACCCCCTGAACCTACATATACCAAATCCAAGA